>NC_134273.1:44262372-44630568 GCF_031893055.1 Leptodactylus fuscus | reverse complement strand
TTATAGTGCCAGTTTCTGACTGGTAATTCAAAGAATATATTGGGGTTAACTGTGCACCCACAATTTTTGATACTGCTATATAGTGCCATTGTCTGACTGGGAATTCAAAGAATATATTGGGGTTACGTGCACCCAATATTATTGCTACTGGTATATAATGCCATTGTCTGACTGGGAATTCAAAGAATATATTGGGGTTACGTGCACCCACAATTTTTGCTACTGGTATAAAGTGCCATTGTCTGACTGGGAATTCAAAGAATATATTGGGGTTACGTGCACCCACAATTTTTGCTACTGGTATATAGTGCCAGTTTCTGACTGGGAATTCAAAGAATATATTGGGGTTACGTGCACCCACAATTTTTGCTACTGGTATATAGTTCCAGTTTTCTGACTGGGAATTCAAAGAATATATTGGGGTTATGTGCACCCACAATTTTTGCTACTGGTATATAGTGCCATTGTCTGACTGGGAATTCAAAGAATATATTGGGGTTACGTGCACCCACAATTTTTGCTACTGGTATATAGTGCCAGTTTCTGACTGGGAATTCAAAGAATATATTGGGGTTATGTGCACCCACAATTTTTGCTACTGTATATAGTGCCATTGTCTGACTGGGAATTCAAAGAATATATAGGGGTTACGTGCACCCACAATTTTTGCTACTGGTATATAGTGCCAGTTTCTGACTGGTAATTCAAAGAATATATTGGGGTTACGTGCACCCACAATTTTTGCTACTGGTATATAGTGCCAGTTTCTGACTGGTAATTCAAAGAATATATTGGGGTTACGTGCACCCACAATTTTTGCTACTGGTATATAGTGCCAGTTTCTGACTTAGAATTCAAAGAATATATTGGGGTTACGTGCACCCACAAATTTTTGCTACTGCTATATAGTGCCATTGTCTGACTGGGAATTCAAAGAATATATTGGGGTTACGTGCACCCACAATTTTTGCTACTGCTATATAGTGCCATTGTCTGACTGGGGAATTCAAAGAATATATTGGGGTTACGTGCACCCAATATTATTGCTACTGGTATATAATGCCATTGTCTGACTGGGAATTCAAAGAATATATTGGGGTTACGTGCACCCACAATTTTTGCAACTGGTATAAAGTGCCATTGTCTGACTGGGAATTCAAAGAATATATTGGGGTTACGTGCACCCACAATTTTTGCTACTGGTATATAGTGCCAGTTTCTGACTGGGAATTCAAAGAATATATTGGGGTTATGTGCACCCACAATTTTTGCTACTGGTATATAGTGCCATTGTCTGACTGGGAATTCAAAGAATATATAGGGGTTACGTGCACTCACAATTTTTGCTACTGGTATATAGTGCCAGTTTCTGACTGGTAATTCAAAGAATATATTGGGGTTACGTGCACCCACAATTTTTGCTACTGGTATATAGTGCCAGTTTCTGACTGGTAATTCAAAGAATATATTGGGGTTACGTGCACCCACAATTTTTGATACTGCTATATAGTGCCATTGTCTGACTGGGAATTCAAAGAATATATTGGGGTTACGTGCACCCAATATTATTGCTACTGGTATATAATGCCATTGTCTGACTGGGGAATTCAAAGAATATATTGGGGTTACGTGCACCCACAATTTTTGCTACTGGTATAAAGTGCCATTGTCTGACTGGGAATTCAAAGAATATATTGGGGTTACGTGCACCCACAATTTTTGCTACTGGGTATATAGTGCCAGTTTCTGACTGGGAATTCAAAGAATATATTGGGGTTACGTGCACCCACAATTTTTGCTACTGGTATATAGTGCCAGTTTCTGACTGGGAATTCAAAGAATATATTGGGGTTATGTGCACCCACAATTTTTGCTACTGGTATATAGTGCCATTGTCTGACTGGAATTCAAAGAATATATTGGGGTTACGTGCACCCACAATTTTTGCTACTGGTATATAGTGCCAGTTTCTGACTGGGAATTCAAAGAATATATTGGGGTTATGTGCACCCACAATTTTTGCTACTGGTATATAGTGCCATTGTCTGACTGGAATTCAAAGAATATATAGGGGTTACGTGCACCCACAATTTTTGCTACTGGTATATAGTGCCAGTTTCTGACTGGTAATTCAAAGAATATATTGGGTGGTTACGTGCACCCACAATTTTTGCTACTGGTATATAGTGCCAGTTTCTGACTGGTAATTCAAAGAATATATTGGGGTTACTGTGCACCCACAATTTTGCTACTGGTATATAGTGCCAGTTTCTGACTTAGAATTCAAAGAATATATTGGGGTTACGTGCACCCACAATTTTTGCTACTGCTATATAGTGCCATTGTCTGACTGGGAATTCAAAGAATATATTGGGGTTACGTGCACCCACAATTTTTGCTACTGCTATATAGTGCCATTGTCTGACTGGGAATTCAAAGAATATATTGGGGTTACGTGCACCCAATATTATTGCTACTGGTATATAATGCCATTGTCTGACTGGGAATTCAAAGAATATATTGGGGTTACGTGCACCCACAATTTTTGCAACTGGTATAAAGTGCCATTGTCTGACTGGGAATTCAAAGAATATATTGGGGTTACGTGCACCCACAATTTTTGCTACTGGTATATAGTGCCAGTTTCTGACTGGGAATTCAAAGAATATATTGGGGTTACGTGCACCCACAATTTTTGCTACTGCTATATAGTGCCATTGTCTGACTGGGAATTCAAAGAATATATTGGGGTTACGTGCACCCACAATTTTTGCTACTGGTATATAGTGCCATTGTCTGACTGTGAATTCAAAGAATATATTGGGGTTATGTGCACCCACAATTTTTGCTACTGGTATATAGTGCCAGTTTCTGACTGGGAATTCAAAGAATATATTGGGGTTACGTGCACCCACAATTTTTGCTACTGCTATATAGTGCCATTGTCTGACTGGGAATTCAAAGAATATATTGGGGTTACGTGCACCCACAATTTTTGCTACTGGTATATAGTGCCATTGTCTGACTGGGAATTCAAAGAATATATTGGGGTTACGTGCACCCACAATTTTTGCTACTGGTATATAGTGCCATTGTCTGACTGGAATTCAAAGAATATATTGGGGTTACGTGCACCCACAATTTTTGCTACTGGTATATAGTGCCAGTTTCTGACTGGGTATTCAAAGAATATATTGGGGTTATGTGCACCCACAATTTTTGCTACTGGTATATAGTGCCATTGTCTGACTGGGAATTCAAAGAATATATTGGGGTTACGTGCACCCACAATTTTTGCTACTGGTATATAGTGCCAGTTTCTGACTGGTAATTCAAAGAATATATTGGGGTTACGTGCACCCACAATTTTTGCTACTGGTATATAGTGCCAGTTTCTGACTTGGAATTCAAAAGAATATATTGGGGTTACGTGCACCCATAATTTTTGCTACTGCTATATAGTGCCATTGTCTGACTGGGAATTCAAAGAATATATTGGGGTTACGTGCACCCACAATTTTTGCTACTGGTATATAGTGCCATTATCTGACTGGAATTGAAAGAATATATTGGGGTTACGTGCACCCACAATTTTTGCTACTGCTATATAGTGTCATTGTCTGACTGGAATTCAAAGAATATATTGGGGTTACGTGCACCACAATTTTTGCTACTGGTATATAGTGCCATTGTCTGACTGTGAATTCAAAGAATATATTGGGGTTATGTGCACCCACAATTTTTGCTACTGGTATATAGTGCCAGTTTCTGACTGGGAATTCAAAGAATATATTGGGGTTATGTGCACCCACAATTTTTGCTACTGGTATATAGTGCCATTGTCTGACTGGGAATTCAAAGAATATATTGGGGTTACGTGCACCCACAATTTTTGCTACTGGTATATAGTGCCAGTTTCTGACTGGGAATTCAAAGAATATATTGGGGTTACGTGCACCCACAATTTTTGCTACTGGTATATAGTGCCATTGTCTGACTGGGAATTCAAAGAATATATTGGGGTTACGTGCACCCACAATTTTTGCTACTGGTATATAGTGCCATTGTCTGACTGGGAATTCAAAGAATATATTGGGGTTACGTGCACCCACAATTTTTGCTACTGGTATATAGTGCCATTGTCTGACTGGGAATTCAAAGAATATATTGGGGTTACGTGCACCCACAATTTTTACTACTGGTATATAGTGCCAGTTTCTGACTGGGAATTCAAAGAATATATTGGGGTTATGTGCACCCAAAATTTTTGCTACTGGTATATAGTGCCATTGTCTGACTGGGAATTCAAAGAATATATTGGGGTTACGTGCACCCACAATTTTTGCTACTGGTATATAGTACCAGTTTCTGACTGGTAATTCAAAGAATATATTGGGGTTACGTGCACCCACAATTTTTGCTACTGGTATATAGTGCCAGTTTCTGACTTGGAATTCAAAGAATATATTGGGGTTACGTGCACCCACAATTTTTGCTACTGCTATATAGTGCCATTGTCTGACTGGGAATTCAAAGAATATATTGGGGTTACGTGCACCCACAATTTTTGCTACTGCTATATAGTGCCATTGTCTGACTGGGAATTCAAACAATATATTGGGGTTACGAGCACCCACAATTTTTGCTACTGGTATATAGTGCCATTGTCTGACTGGGAATTCAAAGAATATATTGGGGTTACGTGCACCCACAATTTTTGCTACTGGTATATAGTGCCATTGTCTGACTGGGAATTCAAAGAATATATTGGGGTTACGTGCACCCACAATTTTTGCTACTGGTATATAGTGCCAGTTTCTGACTGGGAATTCAAAGAATATATTGGGGTTACGTGCACCCACAATTTTTGCTACTGGTATATAGTGCCATTGTCTGACTGGGAATTCAAAGAATATATTGGGTGTTACGTCCACCCACAATTTTTGCTACTGGTATATAGTGCCATTGTGTGACTGTGAATTCAAAGAATATATTGGGGTTATGTGCACCCACAATTTTTGCTACTGGTATATAGTGCCAGTTTCTGACTGGGAATTCAAAGAATATATTGGGGTTACGTGCACCCACAATTTTTTCTACTGCTATATAGTGCCATTGTCTGACTGGGAATTCAAAGAATATATTGGGGTTACGAGCACCCACAATTTTTGCTACTGGTATATAGTGCCATTATCTGACTGGGAATTCAAAGAATATATTGGGGTTACGTGCACCCACAATTTTTGCTACTGGTATATAGTGACATTGTCTGACTGGGAATTCAAAGAATATATTGGGGTTTCGGTGCACCCACAATTTTTACTACTGGTTTATAGTCGCCATTGTCTGACTGGGAATTCAAAGAATATATTGGGGTTACGTGCGCCCACAATTTTTGCTCCTGGTATATAGTGCCATTGTCTGACTGGGAATTCACAAAGAATATATTGGGGTTACGTGCACCCACAATTTTTGCTACTGTTATATAGTGCCATTGTCTGACTGGGAATTCAAAGAATATATTGGGGTTACGTGCACCCACAATTTTTGCTACTGGTATATAGTGCCAGTTTCTGACTGGTAATTCAAAGAATATATTGGGGTTACGTGCACCCACAATTTTTGCTACTGGTATATAGTGCCATTGTCTGACTGGGAATTCAAAGAATATATTGGGGTTACGTGCACCCACAATTTTTGCTACTGGTATATAGTGCCAGTTTCTGACTGGGAATTCAAAGAATATATTGGGGTTATGTGCACCCACAATTTTGCTACTGGTATATAGTGCCATTGTCTGACTGGGAATTCAAAGAATATATAGGGGTTACGTGCACCCACAATTTTTGCTACTGGTATATAGTGCCAGTTTCTGACTGGTAATTCAAAGAATATATTGGGGTTACGTGCACCCACAATTTTTGCTACTGGTATATAGTGCCAGTTTCTGACTGGTAATTCAAAGAATATATTGGGGTTACGTGCACCCACAATTTTTGCTACTGGTATATAGTGCCAGTTTCTGACTTAGAATTCAAAGAATATATTGGGGTTACGTGCACCCACAATTTTTGCTACTGCTATATAGTGCCATTGTCTGACTGGGAATTCAAAGAATATATTGGGGTTACGTGCACCCACAATTTTTGCTACTGCTATATAGTGCCATTGTCTGACTGGGAATTCAAAGAATATATTGGGGTTACTGTGCACCCACAATTATTGCTACTGGTATATAATGCCATTGTCTGACTGGGAATTCAAAGAATATATTGGGGTTACGTGCACCCACAATTTTTGCTACTGGTATAAAGTGCCATTGTCTGACTGGAATTCAAAGAATATATTGGGGTTACGTGCACCCACAATTTTTGCTACTGGTATATAGTGCCAGTTTCTGACTGGGAATTCAAAGAATATATTGGGGTTACGTGCACCCACAATTTTTGCTACTGCTATATAGTGCCATTGTCTGACTGGGAATTCAAAGAATATATTGGGGTTACGTGCACCCACAATTTTTGCTACTGCTATATAGTGCCATTGTCTGACTGGGAATTCAAAGAATATATTGGGGTTACGTGCACCCACAATCTTTGCTACTGGTATATAATGCCATTGTCTGACTGGGAATTCAAAGAATATATTGGGGTTACGTGCACCCACAATTTTTGCTACTGGTATAAAGTGCCATTGTCTGACTGGGAATTCAAAGAATATATTGGGGTTACGTGCACCCACAATTTTTGCTACTGGTATATAGTGCCAGTTTCTGACTGGGAATTCAAAGAATATATTGGGGTTACGTGCACCCACAATTTTTGCTACTCCTATATAGTGCCATTGTCTGACTGGAAATTCAAAGAATATATTGGGGTTACGTGCACCCACAATTTTTGCTACTGGTATATAGTGCCATTGTCTGACTGGGAATTCAAAGAATATATTGGGGTTATGTGCACCCACAATTTTTGCTACTGGTATATAGTGCCATTGTCTGACTGGGAATTCAAAGAATATATTGGGGTTACGTGCACCCACAATTTTTGCTACTGGTATATAGTGCCATTGTCTGACTGGGAATTCAAAGAATATATTGGGGTTACGTGCACTCACAATTTTTGCTACTGGTATATAGTTCCAGTTTCTGACTGGGAATTCAAAGAATATATTGGGGTTATGTGCACCCACAATTTTTACTACTGGTATAAAGTGCCATTGTCTGACTGGGAATTCAAAGAATATATTGGGGTTACGTGCACCCACAATTTTTGCTACTGGTATATAGTGCCAGTTTCTGACTGGTAATTCAAAGAATATATTGGGGTTACGTGCACCCACAATTTTTGCTACTGGTATATAGTGCCAGTTTCTGACTTGGAATTCAAAGAATATATTGGGGTTACGTGCACCCACAATTTTTGCTACTGGTATATAGTGCCATTGTCTGACTGGGAATTCAAAGAATATATTGGGGTTACGTGCACCCAAAATTTTGCTACTGGTATATAGTGCCATTGTCTGACTGGGAATTCAAAGAATATATTGGGGTTACGTGCACCCACAATTTTTGCTACTGGTATATAGTGCCATTGTCTGACTGGGAATTCAAAGAATATATTGGGGTTACGTGCACCCACAATTTTTGCTACTGCTATATAGTGCCATTAACTGACTGGGAATTCAAAGAATATATTGGGGTTACATGCACCCACAATTTTTGCTACTGGTATATAGTGCCATTGTCTGACTGGGAATTCAAAGAATATATTGGGGTTACGTGCACCCACAATTCTTGCTACTGGTATATAGTGCCAGTTTCTGACTGGGAATTCAAAGAATATATTGGGGTTACGTGCACCCACAATTTTTGCTACTGCTATATAGTGCCATTGTCCGACTGGGAATTCAAAGAATATATTGGGGTTACGTGCACCCACAATTTTTGCTACTGGTATATAGTGACATTGTCTGACTGGGAATTCAAAGAATATATTGGGGTTTCGTGCACCCACAATTTTTACTACTGGTTTATAGTGCCATTGTCTGACTGGGAATTCAAAGAATATATTGGTGGTTACGTGCGCCCACAATTTTTGCTCCTGGTATATAGTGCCATTGTCTGACTGGGAATTCAAAGAATATATTGGGGTTACGTGCACCCACAATTTTTGCTACTGGTATATAGTGCCATTGTCTGACTGGGAATTCAAAGAATATATTGGGGTTACGTGCACCCACAATTTTTGCTACTGTATATAGTGCCAGTTTCTGACTGGTAATTCAAAGAATATATTGGGGTTACGTGCACCCACAATTTTTGCTACTGGTATATAGTGCCATTGTCTGACTGGGAATTCAAAGAATATATTGGGGTTACGTGCACCCACAATTTTTGCTACTGGTATATAGTGCCAGTTTCTGACTGGGAATTCAAAGAATATATTGGGGTTACGTGCACCCACAATTTTTGCTACTGCTATATAGTGCCATTGTCTGACTGGGAATTCAAAGAATATATTGGGGTTACGTGCACCCACAATTTTTGCTACTCGTATATAGTGCCATTGTCTGACTGGGAATTCAAAGAATATATTGGGGTTACGTGCACCCACAATTTTGCTACTGGTATATAGTGCCATTGTCTGACTGGGAATTCAAAGAATATATTGGGGTTACGTGCACCCACAATTTTTGCTACTGGTATATAGTGCCAGTTTCTGACTGGGAATTCAAAGAATATATTGGGGTTATGTGCACCCACAATTTTTGCTACTGGTATATAGTGCCATTGTCTGACTGGGAATTCAAAGAATATATTGGGGTTACGTGCACCCACAATTTTTGCTACTGGTATATAGTGCCAGTTTCTGACTGGGAATTCAAAGAATATATTGGGGTTATGTGCACCCACAATTTTTGCTACTGGTATATAGTGCCATTGTCTGACTGGGAATTCAAAGAATATATAGGGGTTACGTGCACTCACAATTTTTGCTACTGGTATATAGTGCCAGTTTCTGACTGGTAATTCAAAGAATATATTGGGGTTACGTGCACCCACAATTTTTGCTACTGGTATATAGTGCCAGTTTCTGACTGGTAATTCAAAGAATATATTGGGGTTACGTGCACCCACAATTTTTGATACTGCTATATAGTGCCATTGTCTGACTGGGAATTCAAAGAATATATTGGGGTTACGTGCACCCAATATTATTGCTACTGGTATATAATGCCATTGTCTGACTGGGAATTCAAAGAATATATTGGGGTTACGTGCACCCACAATTTTTGCTACTGGTATAAAGTGCCATTGTCTGACTGGGAATTCAAAGAATATATTGGGGTTACGTGCACCGACAATTTTTGCTACTGGTATATAGTGCCAGTTTCTGACTGGAATTCAAAGAATATATTGGGGTTACGTGCACCCACAATTTTGCTACTGCTATATAGTGCCATTGTCTGACTGGGAATTCAAAGAATATATTGGGGTTACGTGCACCCACAATTTTTGCTACTGGTATATAGTGCCATTGTCTGACTGGGAATTCAAAGAATATATTGGGGTTATGTGCACCCACAATTTTTGCTACTGGTATATAGTGCCAGTTTCTGACTGGGAATTCAAAGAATATATTGGGGTTACGTGCACCCACAATTTTTGCTACTGCTATATAGTGCCATTGTCTGACTGGGAATTCAAAGAATATATTGGGGTTACGTGCACCCACAATTTTTGCTACTGGTATATAGTGCCATTGTCTGACTGGGTATTCAAAGAATATATTGGGGTTACGTGCACCCACAATTTTTGCTACTGCTATATAGTGCCATTGTCTGACTGGGAATTCAAAGAATATATTGGGGTTACAAATACCCTCATTTCTTGCTACTGCCATATAGTGCCAGTTTCTGACTGGTAATTCAAAGAATATATTGGGGTTACGTGCACCCACAATTTTTGCTACTGGTATATAGTGCCAGTTTCTGACTGGGAATTCAAAGAATATATTGGGGTTACGTGCACCCACAATTTTTGCTACTGGTATATAGTGCCATTGTCTGACTGGGAATTCAAAGAATATATTGGGGTTACGTGCACCCACAATTTTTGCTACTGTATATAGTGCCATTGTCTGACTGTGAATTCAAAGAATATATTGGGGTTGATGTGCACCCACAATTTTTGCTACTGGTATATAGTGCCAGTTTCTGACTGGGAATTCAAAGAATATATTGGGGTTACGTGCACCCACAATTTTTGCTACTGCTATATAGTGCCATTGTCTGACTGGGAATTCAAAGAATATATTGGGGTACGTGCACCCACAATTTTTGCTACTGGTATATAGTGCCATTGTCTGACTGGGAATTCAAAGAATATATTGGGGTTACGTGCACCCACAATTTTTGCTACTGGTATATAGTGCCATTGTCTGACTGGGAATTCAAAGAATATATTGGGGGTTACGTGCACCCACAATTTTTGCTACTGGTATATAGTGCCAGTTTCTGACTGGGAATTCAAAGAATATATTGGGGTTACGTGCACCCACAATTTTTGCTACTGGTATATAGTGCCATTGTCTGACTGGAATTCAAAGAATATATTGGGGTTACGTGCACCCACAATTTTTGCTACTGGTATATAGTGCCAGTTTCTGACTGGTAATTCAAAGAATATATTGGGGTTACGTGCACCCACAATTTTTGCTACTGGTATATAGTGCCAGTTTCTGACTTGGAATTCAAAGAATATATTGGGGTTACGTGCACCCATAATTTTTGCTACTGCTATATAGTGCCATTGTCTGACTGGGAATTCAAAGAATATATTGGGGGTTACGTGCACCCACAATTTTTGCTACTGGTATATAGTGCCATTATCTGACTGGGAATTGAAAGAATATATTGGGGTTACGTGCACCCACAATTTTTGCTACTGCTATATAGTGTCATTGTCTGACTGGGAATTCAAAGAATATATTGGGTTACGTGCTCCCACAATTTTTGCTACTGGTATATAGTGCCATTGCCTGACTGGGAATTCAAAGAATATATTGGGGTTACGTGCACCCACAATTTTTGCTACTGGTATATAGTGCCATTGTCTGACTGTGAATTCAAAGAATATATTGGGGTTATGTGCACCCACAATTTTTGCTACTGGTATATAGTGCCAGTTTCTGACTGGGAATTCAAAGAATATATTGGGGTTATGTGCACCCACAATTTTTGCTACTGGTATATAGTGCCATTGTCTGACTGGGAATTCAAAGTATATATTGGGGTTAACGTGCACCCACAATTTTTGGTACTGGTATATAGTGCCAGTTTCTGACTGGGAATTCAAAGAATATATTGGGGTTACGTGCACCCACAATTTTTGCTACTGGTATATAGTGCCATTGTCTGACTGGGAATTCAAAGAATATATTGGGGGTTACGTGCACCCACAATTTTTGCTACTGCTATATAGTGCCATTGTCTGACTGGGAATTCAAAGAATATATTGGGGTTACGTGCACCCACAATTTTTGCTACTGGTATATAGTGCCATTGTCTGACTGGGAATTCAAAGAATATATTGGGGTTACGTGCACCCACAATTTTTGCTACTGGTATATAGTGCCAGTTTCTGACTGGGAATTCAAAGAATATATTGGGGTTACGTGCACCCACAATTTTGCTACTGGTATATAGTGCCATTGTCTGACTGGGAATTCAAAGAATATATTGGGGGTTACGTGCACCCACAATTTTTGCTTACTGGTATATAGTACCAGTTTCTGACTGGTAATTCAAAGAATATATTGGGGTTACGTGCACCCACAATTTTTGCTACTGGTATATAGTGCCAGTTTCTGACTTGGAATTCAAAGAATATATTGGGGTTACGTGCACCCACAATTTTTGCTACTGCTATATAGTGCCATTGTCTGACTGGGAATTCAAAGAATATATTGGGGTTACGTGCACCCACAATTTTTGCTACTGCTATATAGTGTAATTGTCTGACTGGAATTCAAAGAATATATTGGGGTTACGAGCACCCACAATTTTTGCTACTGGTATATAGTGCCATTGTCTGACTGGGAATTCAAAGAATATATTGGGGTTACGTGCACCCACAATTTTTGCTACTGGTATATAGTGCCATTGTCTGACTGGAATTCAAAGAATATATTGGGGTTACGTGCACCCACAATTTTTGCTACTGGTATATAGTGCCAGTTTCTGACTGGGAATTCAAAGAATATATTGGGGTTACGTGCACCCACAATTTTTGCTACTGGTATATAGTGCCATTGTCTGACTGGGAATTCAAAGAATATATTGGGGTTACGTGCACCCACAATTTTTGCTACTGGTCTATAGTGCCATTGTGTGACTGTGAATTCAAAGAATATATTGGGGTTATGTGCACCCACAATTTTTGCTACTGGTATATAGTGCCAGTTTCTGACTGGGAATTCAAAGAATATATTGGGGGTTACGTGCACCCACAATTTTTGTTACTGCTATATAGTGCCATTGTCTGACTGGGAATTCAACGAATATATTGGGGTTACGTGCACCCACAATTTTTGCTACTGGTATATAGTGCCATTATCTGACTGGGAATTCAAAGAATATATTGGGGTTACGTGCACCCACAATTTTTGCTACTGGAATATAGTGACATTGTCTGACTGGGAATTCAAAGAATATATTGGGGTTTCGTGCACCCACAATTTTTACTACTGGTTTATAGTGCCATTGTCTGACTGGGAATTCAAAGAATATATTGGGGTTACGTGCGCCCACAATTTTTGCTCCTGGTATATAGTGCCATTGTCTGACTGGGAATTCAAAGAATATATTGGGGTTACGTGCACCCACAATTTTTGCTACTGGTATATAGTGCCATTGTCTGACTGGGAATTCAAAGAATATATTGGGGTTACGTGCACCCACAATTTTTGCTACTGGTATATAGTGCCAGTTTCTGACTGGTAATTCAAAGAATATATTGGGGTTACGTGCACCCACAATTTTTGCTACTGGTATATAGTGCCATTGTCTGACTGGGAATTCAAAGAATATATTGGGGTTACGTGCACCCACAATTTTTGCTACTGGTATATAGTGCCAGTTTCTGACTGGGAATTCAAAGAATATATTGGGGTTATGTGCACCCACAATTTTTGCTACTGGTATATAGTGCCATTGTCTGACTGGGAATTCAAAGAATATATAGGGGTTACGTGCACCCACAATTTTTGCTACTGGTATATAGTGCCAGTTTCTGACTGTAATTCAAAGAATATATTGGGGTTACGTGCACCCACAATTTTTGCTACTGGTACATAGTGCAGTTTCTGACTGGGTAATTCAAAGAATATATTGGGGGTTACGTGCACCCACAATTTTTGCTACTGGTATATAGTGCCAGTTTCTGACTTAGAATTCAAAGAATATATTGGGGTTACGTGCACCCACAATTTTTTGCTACTGCTATATAGTGCCATTGTCTGACTGGGAATTCAAAGAATATATTGGGTTACGTGCACCCACAATTTTTGCTACTGCTATATAGTGCCATTGTCTGACTGGGAATTCAAAGAATATATTGGGGTTACGTGCACCCACAATTATTGCTACTGGTATATAATGCCATTGTCTGACTGGGAATTCAAAGAATATATTGGGGTTACGTGCACCCACAATTTTTGCTACTGGTATAAAGTGCCATTGTCTGACTGGGAATTCAAAGAATATATTGGGGTTACGTGCACCCACAATTTTTGCTACTGGTATATAGTGCCAGTTTCTGACTGGGAATTCAAAGAATATATTGGGGTTACGTGCACCCACAATTTTTGCTACTGCTATATAGTGCCATTGTCTGACTGGGAATTCAAAGAATATATTGGGGTTACGTGCACCCACAATTTTTGCTACTGCTATATAGTGCCATTGTCTGACTGGGAATTCAAAGAATATATTGGGGTTACGTGCACCCACAATCTTTGCTACTGGTATATAATGCCATTGTCTGACTGGGAATTCAAAGAATATATTGGGGTTACGTGCACCCACAATTTTTGCTACTGGTATAAAGTGCCATTGTCTGACTGGGAATTCAAAGAATATATTGGGGTTATGTGCACCCACAATTTTTGCTACTGGTATATAGTGCCAGTTTCTGACTGGGAATTCAAAGAATATATTGGGGTTACGTGCACCCACAATTTTTGCTACTCCTATATAGTGCCATTGTCTGACTGGGAATTCAAAGAATATATTGGGGGGTTACGTGCACCCACAATTTTTGCTACTGGTATATAGTGCCATTGTCTGACTGGGAATTCAAAGAATATATTGGGGTTATGTGCACCCACAATTTTTGCTACTGGTATATAGTGCCAGTTTCTGACTGGGAATTCAAAGAATATATTGGGGTTACGTGCACCCACAATTTTTGCTACTGCTATATAGTGCCATTGTCTGACTGGGAATTCAAAGAATATATTGGGGTTACGTGCACCCACAATTTTTGCTACTGGTATATAGTGCCATTGTCTGACTGGGAATTCAAAGAATATATTGGGGTTACGTGCACCCACAATTTTTGCTACTGGTATATAGTTCCAGTTTCTGACTGGGAATTCAAAGAATATATTGGGGTTATGTGCACCCACAATTTTTACTACTGGTATATAGTGCCATTGTCTGACTGGGAATTCAAAGAATATATTGGGGTTACGTGCACCCACAATTTTTGCTACTGGTATATAGTGCCATTGTCTGACTGGGAATTCAAAGAATATATTGGGGTTACGTGCACCCACAATTTTTGCTACTGGTATATAGTACCATTGTCTGACTGGGAATTCAAAGAATATATTGGGGTTACGTGCACCCCACAATTTTTGCTACTGGTATATAGTGCCATTGTCTGACTGTGAATTCAAAGAATATATTGGGGTTATGTGCACCCACAATTTTTGCTACTGGTATATAGTGCCAGTTCTGACTGGGAATTCAAAGAATATATTGGGGTTACGTGCACCCACAATTTTTGCTACTGCTATATAGTGCCATTGTCTGACTGGGAATTCAAAGAATATATTGGGGTTACGTGCACCCACAATTTTTGCTACTGGTATATAGTGCCATTGTCTGACTGGGAATTCAAAGAATATATTGGGGTTACGTGCACCCACAATTTTTGCTACTGGTATATAGTGCCATTGTCTGACTGGGAATTCAAAGAATATATTGGGGTTACGTGCACCCACAATTTTTGCTACTGGTATATAGTGCCAGTTTCTGACTGGGAATTCAAAGAATATATTGGGGTTATGTGCACCCACAATTTTTGCTACTGGTATATAGTGCCATTGTCTGACTGGGAATTCAAAGAATATATTGGGGTTACGTGCACCCACAATTTTTGCTACTGGTATATAGTGCCAGTTTCTGACTGGTAATTCAAAGAATATATTGGGGTTACGTGCACCCACAATTTTTGCTACTGGTATATAGTGCCATTGTCTGACTGGAATTCAAAGAATATATTGGGGTTATGTGCACCCACAATTTTTGCTATTGGTATATAGTGCCAGTTTCTGACTGGGAATTCAAAGAATATATTGGGGGTTACGTGCACCCACAATTTTTGCTACTGCTATATAGTGCCATTGTCTGACTGGGAATTCAAAGAATATATTGGGGTTACGTGCACCCTCAATTTTTGCTACTGGTATATAGTGACATTGTCTGACTGGGAATTCAAAGAATATATTGGGGTTTCGTGCACCCACAATTTTTACTACTGGTTTATAGTGCCATTGTCTGACTGGGAATTCAAAGAATATATTGGGGTTACGCGCACCCACAATTTTTGCTCCTGGTATATAGTGCCATTGTCTGACTGGGAATTCAAAGAATATATTGGGGTTACGTGCACCCACAATTTTTTCTACTGGTATATAGTGCCATTGTCTGACTGGAAATTCAAAGAATATATTGGGGTTACGTGCACCCACAATTTTGCTACTGGTATATAGTGCCATTGTCTGACTGGGAATTCAAAGAATATATTGGGGTTATGTGCACCCACAATTTTTGCTATTGGTATATAGTGCCAGTTTCTGACTGGGAATTCAAAGAATATATTGGGGTTACGTGCACCCACAATTTTTGCTACTGCTATATAGTGCCATTGTCTGACTGGGAATTCAAAGAATATATTGGGGTTACGTGCACCCTCAATTTTTGCTACTGGTATATAGTGACATTGTCTGACTGGGAATTCAAAGAATATATTGGGGTTTCGTGCACCCACAATTTTTACTACTGGTTTATAGTGCCATTGTCTGACTGGGAATTCAAAGAATATATTGGGGTTACGTGCACCCACAATTTTTGCTCCTGGTTTATAGTGCCATTGTCTGACTGGGAATTCAAAGAATATATTGGGGTTACGTGCACCCACAATTTTTGCTACTGGTATATAGTGCCATTGTCTGACTGGGGAATTCAAAGAATATATTGGGGTTACGTGCACCCCACAATTTTTGCTACTGGTATATAGTGCCATTGTCCGACTGTGAATTCAAAGAATATGTTGGGGTTATGTGCACCCACAATTTTTGCTACTGGTATATAGTGCCAGTTTCTGACTGGGAATTCAAAGAATATATTGGGGTTATGTGCACCCACAATTTTTGCTACTGCTATATAGTGCCATTGTCTGACTGGGAATTCAAAGAATATATTGGGGTTACGTGCACCCACAATTTTTGCTACTGCTATATAGTGCCATTGTCTGACTGGGAATTCAAAGAATATATTGGGGTTACGTGCACCCACAATTTTTGCTACTGGTATATAGTGCCAGTTTCTGACTGGGAATTCAAAGAATATATTGGGGTTATGTGCACCCACAATTTTTGCTACTGGTATATAGTGCCATTTTCTTGACTGGGAATTCAAAGAATATATTGGGGTTACGTGCACCCACAATTTTTGCTACTGGTATATAGTGCCAGTTTCTGACTGGAATTCAAAGAATATATAGGGGGTTACGTGCACCCACAATTTTTGCTACTTGTATATAGTGCCATTGTCTGACTGGGAATTCAAAGAATATATTGGGGTTATGTGCACCCACAATTTTTGCTACTGGTATATAGTGCCATTGTCTGACTGTGAATTCAAAGAATATATTGGGGTTATGTGCACCCACAATTTTTGCTACTGGTATATAGTGCCAGTTTCTGACTGGAAGAATTGATTCAAAGAATATATTGGGGTTACGTGCACCCACAATTTTTGCTACTCCTATATACTGCCATTGTCTGACTGGGAATTCAAAGAATATATTGGGGTTACGTGCACCCACAATTTTTGCTACTGCTATATAGTGCCATTGTCTGACTGGGAATTCAAAGAATATATTGGGGTTACAAATACCCTCATTTCTTGCTACTGCCATATAGTGCCAGTTTCTGACTGGTAATTCAAAGAATATATTGGGGTTACGTGCACCCACAATTTTTGCTACTGGTATATTAGTGCCAGATTCTGACTGGGAATTCAAAGAATATATTGGGGTTATGTGCACCCACAATTTTTGCTACTGGTATATAGTGCCATTGTCTGACTGGGAATTCAAAGAATATATTGGGGTTACGTGCACCCACAATTTTTGCTACTGGTATATAGTGCCAGTTTCTGACTGGTAATTCAAAGAATATATTGGGGTTACGTGCACCCACAATTTTTGCTACTGGTATTATAGTGCCAGTTTCTGACTTGGAATTCAAAGAATATATTGGGGTTACGTGCACCACAATTTTTGCTACTGCTATATAGTGCCATTGTCTGACTGGGAATTCAAAGAATATATGGGGTTACGTGCACCTACAATTTTTGCTACTGGTATATAGTGCCATTGTCTGACTGGGAATTCAAGAATATATTGGGGTTACGTGCACCCACAATTTTTGCTACTGGTATATAGTGCCATTGTCTGACTGGGAATTCAAAGAATATATTGGGGTTACGTGCATCCACAATTTTTGCTACTGGTATATAGTGCCATTGTCTGACTGGGAATTCAAAGAATATATTGGGGTTACGTGCACCCACAATTTTTGCTACTGGTATATAGTGCCATGTTTCTGACTGGGAATTCAAAGAATATATTGGGGTTACGTGCACCCACAATTTTTGCTACTGCTATATAGTGTCATTGTCTGACTGGGAATTCAAAGAATATATTGGGGTTACGTGCACCCACAATTTTTGCTACTGGTATATAGTGCCATTGTCTGACTGGGAATTCAAAGAATATATTGGGGTTACGTGCGCCCACAATTTTTGCTACTGGTATATAGTGCCATTGTCTGACTGTGAATTCAAAGAATATATTGGGGTTATGTGCACCCACAATTTTTGCTACTGCTATATAGTGCCAGTTTCTGACTGGGAATTCAAAGAATATATTGGGGTTATGTGCACCACAATTTTTGCTACTGCTATATAGTGCCATTGTCTGACTGGGAATTCAAAGAATATATTGGGGTTACGTGCACCCACAATTTTTGCTACTGCTATATAGTGCCATTGTCTGACTGGGAATTCAAAGAATATATTGGGGTTACGTGCACCCACAATTTTTGCTACTGGTATATAGTGCCAGTTTCTGACTGGAATTCAAAGAATATATTGGGGTTATGTGCACCCACAATTTTTGCTACTGGTATATAGTGCCATTTTCTGACTGGGAATTCAAAGAATATATTGGGGTTACGTGCACCCACAATTTTTGCTACTGGTATATAGTGCCAGTTTCTGACTGGGAATTCAAAGAATATATTGGGGTTACGTGCACCCACAATTTTTGCTACTGGTATATAGTGCCATTGTCTGACTGGGAATTCGAAGAATATATTGGGGTTATGTGCACCCACAATTTTTGCTACTGGTATATAGTGCCATTGTCTGACTGTGAATTCAAAGAATATATTGGAGTTATGTGCACCCACAATTTTTGCTACTGGTATATAGTGCCAGTTTCTGACTGGGAATTCAAAGAATATATTGGGGTTACGTGCACCCACAATTTTTGCTACTCCTATATACTGCCATTGTCTGACTGGGAATTCAAAGAATATATTGGGGTTATGTGCACCCACAATTTTTGCTACTGGTATATAGTGCCATTGTCTGACTGTGAATTCAAAGAATATATTGGGGTTATGTGCACCCACAATTTTTGCTACTGGTATATAGTGCCAGTTTCTGACTGGGAATTCAAAGAATATATTGGGGTTACGTGCACCCACAATTTTTGCTACTCCTATATAGTGCCATTGTCTGACTGGGAATTCAAAGAATATATTGGGGTTACGTTGCACCCACAATTTTTGCTACTGGTATATAGTGCCATTGTCTGACTGGGAATTCAAAGAATATATTAGGGTTACGTGCACCCACAATGATTTTGCTACTGGTATATAGTGCCATTGTCTGACTGGGAATTCAAAGAATATATTGGGGTTACGTGCACCCACAATTTTTGCTACTGGTATATAGTGCCAGTTTCTGACTGGGAATTCAAAGAATATATTGGGGTTACGTGCACCCACAATTTTTGCTACTGGTATATAGTGCCATTGTCTGACTGGGAATTCAAAGAATATATTGGGGTTACGTGCACCCACAATTTTTGCTACTGGTATATAGTGCCATTGTCTGACTGTGAATTCAAAGAATATATTGGGGTTATGTGCACCCACAATTTTTGCTACTGGTATATAGTGCCAGTTTCTGACTGGGAATTCAAAGAATATATTGGGTTACGTGCACCCACAATTTTTGCTACTGCTATATAGTGCCATTGTCTGACTGGGAATTCAAAGAATATATTGGGGTTACGTGCACCCACAATTTTTGCTACTGGTATATAGTGCCATTGTCTGACTGGGAATTCAAAGAATATATTGGGGTTACGTGCACCCACAATTTTTGCTACTGGTATATAGTGCCAGTTTCTGACTGGGAATTCAAAGAATATATTGGGGTTATGTGCACCCACAATTTTTGCTACTGGTATATAGTGCCATTGTCTGACTGGGAATTCAAAGAATATATTGGGGTTACGTGCACCCACAATTTTTGCTACTGGTATATAGTGCCAGTTTCTGACTTGGAATTCAAAGAATATATTGGGGTTACGTGCACCCACAATTTTTGCTACTTGCTATATAGTGCCATTGTCTGACTGGGAATTCAAAGAATATATTGGGGTTACGTGCACCCACAATTTTTGCTACTGCTATATAGTGCCATTGTCTGACTGGGAATTCAAAGAATATATTGGGGTTACATGCACCCACAATTTTTGCTACTGGTATATAGTGCCATTGTCTGACTGGGAATTCAAAGAATATATTGGGGTTACGTGCACCCACAATTTTTGCTACTGGTATATAGTGCCAGTTTCTGACTGGGAATTCAAAGAATATATTGGGGGTTACGTGCACCCACAATTTTTGCTACTGCTATATAGTGCCATTGTCCGACTGGGAATTCAAAGAATATATTGGGGTTACGTGCACCCACAATTTTTGCTACTGGTATATAGTGCCATTGTCTGACTGGGAATTCAAAGAATATATTGGGGTTACGTGCACCCACAATTTTTGCTACTGGTATATAGTGCCATTGTCTGACTGGGAATTCAAAGAATATATTGGGGTTACGTGCACCCACAATTTTTGCTACTGGTATATAGTGCCAGTTTCTGACTGGGAATTCAAAGAATATATTGGGGTTACGTGCACCCACAATTTTTGCTACTGGTATATAGTGCCATTGTCTGACTGGGAATTCAAAGAATATATTGGGGTTACGTGCACCCACAATTTTTGCTACTGGTATATAGTACCAGTTTCTGACTGGTAATTCAAAGAATATATTGGGGTTACGTGCACCCACAATTTTTGCTACTGGTATATAGTGCCAGTTTCTGACTTGGAATTCAAAGAATATATTGGGGTTACGTGCACCCACAATTTTTGCTACTGCTATATAGTGCCATTGTCTGACTGGGAATTCAAAGAATATATTGGGGTTACGTGCACCCACAATTTTGCTACTGCTATATAGTGCCATTGTCTGACTGGGAATTCAAAGAATATATTGGGGTTACGAGCACCCACAATTTTTGCTACTGGTATATAGTGCCATTGTCTGACTGGGAATTCAAAGAATATATTGGGGTTACGTGCACCCACAATTTTTGCTACTGGTATATAGTGCCATTGTCTGACTGGGAATTCAAAGAATATATTGGGGTTACGTGCACCCACAATTTTTGCTACTGGTATATAGTGCCAGTTTCTGACTGGGAATTCAAAGAATATATTGGGGTTACGTGCACCCACAATTTTTGCTACTGGTATATAGTGCCATTGTCTGACTGGGAATTCAAAGAATATATTGGGGGTTACGTGCACCCACAATTTTTGCTACTGGTATATAGTGCCATTGTGTGACTGTGAATTCAAAGAATATATTGGGGTTATGTGCACCCAAAATTTTTGCTACTGGTATATAGTGCCAGTTTCTGACTGGGAATTCAAAGAATATATTGGGGTTACGTGCACCCACAATTTTTGCTACTGCTATATAGTGCCATTGTCTGACTGGGAATTCAAAGAATATATTGGGGTTACGTGCACCCACAATTTTTGCTACTGGTATATAGTGCCATTATCTGACAGGGAATTCAAAGAATATATTGGGGTTACGTGCACCCACAATTTTTGCTACTGGAATATAGTGACATTGTCTGACTGGGAATTCAAAGAATATATTGGGGTTTCGTGCACCCACAATTTTTACTACTGGTTTATAGTGCCATTGTCTGACTGGGAATTCAAAGAATATATTGGGGTTACGTGCGCCCACAATTTTTGCTCCTGGTATATAGTGCCATTGTCTGACTGGGAATTCAAAGAATATATTGGGGTTACGTGCACCCACAATTTTTGCTACTGGTATATAGTGCCATTGTCTGACTGGAATTCAAAGAATATATTGGGGTTACGTGCACCCACAATTTTTGCTACTGGTATATAGTGCCAGTTTCTGACTGGTAATTCAAAGAATATATTGGGGTTACGTGCACCCACAATTTTTGCTACTGGTATATAGTGCCATTGTCTGACTGGGAATTCAAAGAATATATTGGGGTTACGTGCACCCACAATTTTTGCTACTGGTATATAGTGCCAGTTTCTGATTGGGAATTCAAAGAATATATTGGGGTTACGTGCACCCACAATTTTTGCTACTGCTATATAGTGCCATTGTCTGACTGGGAATTCAAAGAATATATTGGGGTTACGTGCACCCACAATTTTTGCTACTGCTATATAGTGCCATTGTCTGACTGGGAATTCAAAGAATATATTGGGGTTACGTGCACCCACAATCTTTGCTACTGGTATATAATGCCATTGTCTGACTGGGAATTCAAAGAATATATTGGGGTTACGTGCACCCACAATTTTTGCTACTGGTATAAAGTGCCATTGTCTGACTGGGAATTCAAAGAATATATTGGGGTTACGTGCACCCACAATTTTTGCTACTGGTATATAGTGCCAGTTTCTGACTGGGAATTCAAAGAATATATTGGGGTTACGTGCACCCACAATTTTTGCTACTCCTATATAGTGCCATTGTCTGACTGAAATTCAAAGAATATATTGGGGTTACGTGCACCCACAATTTTTGCTACTGGTATATAGTGCCATTGTCTGACTGGGAATTCAAAGAATATATTGGGGTTACGTGCACCCACAATTTTTGCTACTGGTATATAGTGCCAGTTTCTGACTGGTAATTCAAAGGATATATTGGGGTTACGTGCACCCACAATTTTTGCTACTGGTATATAGTGCCAGTTTCTGACTTGGAATTCAAAGAATATATTGGGGTTACGTGCACCCACAATTTTTGCTACTGGTATATAGTGCCATTGTCTGACTGGGAATTCAAAGAATATATTGGGGTTACGTGCACCCACAATTTTTGCTACTGGTATATAGTGCCAGTTTCTGACTTGGAATTCAAAGAATATATTGGGGTTACGTGCACCCACAATTTTTGCTACTGGTATATAGTGCCATTGTCTGACTGGGAATTCAAAGAATATATTGGGGTTACGTGCACCCAAAATTTTTGCTACTGGTATATAGTGCCATTGTCTGACTGGGAATTCAAAGAATATATTGGGGTTACGTGCACCCACAATTTTTGCTACTGGTATATAGTGCCATTGTCTGACTGGGAATTCAAAGAATATATTGGGGTTACGTGCACCCACAATTTTTTGCTACTGCTATATAGTGCCATTAACTGACTGGGAATTCAAAGAATATATTGGGGTTACATGCACCCACAATTTTTGCTACTGGTATATAGTGCCATTGTCTGACTGGAATTCAAAGAATATATTGGGGTTACGTGCACCCACAATTCTTGCTACTGGTATATAGTGCCAGTTTCTGACTGGGAATTCAAAGAATATATTGGGGTTACGTGCACCCACAATTTTTGCTACTGCTATATAGTGCCATTGTCCGACTGGGAATTCAAAGAATATATTGGGGTTACGTGCACCCACAATTTTTGCTACTGGTATATAGTGACATTGTCTGACTGGGAATTCAAAGAATATATTGGGGTTTCGTGCACCCACAATTTTTACTACTGGTTTATAGTGCCATTGTCTGACTGGGAATTCAAAGAATATATTGGGGTTACGTGCGCCCACAATTTTTGCTCCTGGTATATAGTGCCATTGTCTGACTGGGAATTCAAAGAATATATTGGGGTTACGTGCACCCACAATTTTTGCTACTGGTATATAGTGCCATTGTCTGACTGGGAATTCAAAGAATATATTGGGGTTACGTGCACCCACAATTTTTGCTACTGGTATATAGTGCCAGTTTCTGACTGGTAATTCAAAGAATATATTGGGGTTACGTGCACCCACAATTTTGCTACTGGTATATAGTGCCATTGTCTGACTGGGAATTCAAAGAATATATTGGGGTTACGTGCACCCACAATTTTTGCTACTGGTATATAGTGCCAGTTTCTGACTGGGAATTCAAAGAATATATTGGGGTTACGTGCACCCACAATTTTTGCTACTGCTATATAGTGCCATTGTCTGACTGGGAATTCAAAGAATATATTGGGGTTACGTGCACCCACAATTTTTGCTACTCGTATATAGTGCCATTGTCTGACTGGGAATTCAAAGAATATATTGGGGTTACGTGCACCCACAATTTTTGCTACTGGTATATAGTGCCATTGTCTGACTGGGAATTCAAAGAATATATTGGGGTTACGTGCACCCACAATTTTTGCTACTGGTATATAGTGCCAGTTTCTGACTGGGAATTCAAAGAATATATTGGGGTTATGTGCACCCACAATTTTTGCTACTGGTATATAGTGCCATTGTCTGACTGGGAATTCAAAGAATATATTGGGGTTACGTGCACCCACAATTTTTGCTACTGGTATATAGTGCCAGTTTCTGACTGGGAATTCAAAGAATATATTGGGGTTATGTGCACCCACAATTTTTGCTACTGGTATATAGTGCCATTGTCTGACTGGGGAATTCAAAGAATATATAGGGGTTACGTGCACTCACAATTTTTGCTACTGGTATATAGTGCCAGTTTCTGACTGGTAATTCAAAGAATATATTGGGGTTACGTGCACCCACAATTTTTGCTACTGGTATATAGTGCCAGTTTCTGACTGGTAATTCAAAGAATATATTGGGGTTACGTGCACCCACAATTTTTTGATACTGCTATATAGTGCCATTGTCTGACTGGGAATTCAAAGAATATATTGGGGTTACGTGCACCCACAATTTTTGCTACTGCTATATAGTGCCATTGTCTGACTGGGAATTCAAAGAATATATTGGGGGTTACGTGCACCCAATATTATTGCTACTGGTATATAATGCCATTGTCTGACTGGGAATTCAAAGAATATATTGGGGTTACGTGCACCCACAATTTTTGCTACTGGTATAAAGTGCCATTGTCTGACTGGGAATTCAAAGAATATATTGGGGTTACGTGCACCCACAATTTTTGCTACTGGTATATAGTGCCAGTTTCTGACTGGGAATTCAAAGAATATATTGGGGTTACGTGCACCCACAATTTTTGCTACTGCTATATAGTGCCATTGTCTGACTGGGAATTCAAAGAATATATTGGGGTTACGTGCACCCACAATTTTTGCTACTGGTATATAGTGCCATTGTCTGACTGGGAATTCAAAGAATATATTGGGGTTATGTGCACCCACAATTTTTGCTACTGGTATATAGTGCCAGTTTCTGACTGGGAATTCAAAGAATATATTGGGGTTACGTGCACCACAATTTTTGCTACTGCTATATAGTGCCATTGTCTGACTGGGAATTCAAAGAATATATTGGGGTTACGTGCACCCACAATTTTTGCTACTGGTATATAGTGCCATTGTCTGACTGGGTATTCAAAGAATATATTGGGGTTACGTGCACCCACAATTTTTGCTACTGCTATATAGTGCCATTGTCTGACTGGGAATTCAAAGAATATATTGGGGTTACAAATACCCTCATTTCTTGCTACTGCCATATAGTGCCAGTTTCTGACTGGTAATTCAAAGAATATATTGGGGTTACGTGCACCCACAATTTTTGCTACTGGTATATAGTGCCAGTTTCTGACTGGGAATTCAAAGAATATATTGGGGTTACGTGCACCACAATTTTTGCTACTGGTATATAGTGCCATTGTCTGACTGGGAATTCAAAGAATATATTGGGGTTACGTGCACCCACAATTTTTGCTACTGGTATATAGTGCCATTGTCTGACTGTGAATTCAAAGAATATATTGGGGTTATGTGCACCCACAATTTTTGCTACTGGTATATAGTGCCAGTTTCTGACTAAGAATTCAAAGAATATATTGGGGTTACGTGTACCCACAATTTTTGCTACTGCCTATATAGTGCCATTGTCTGACTGGGAATTCAAAGAATATATTGGGGTTACGTGCACCCACAATTTTTGCTACTGGTATATAGTGCCATTGTCTGACTGGGAATTCAAAGAATATATTGGGGTTACGTGCACCCACAATTTTTGCTACTGGTATATAGTGCCATTGTCTGACTGGGAATTCAAAGAATATATTGGGGTTACGTGCACCCACAATTTTTGCTACTGGTATATAGTGCCAGTTTCTGACTGGGAATTCAAAGAATATATTGGGGTTACGTGCACCCACAATTTTTGCTACTGGTATATAGTGCCATTGTCTGACTGGGAATTCAAAGAATATATTGGGGTTACGTGCACCCACAATTTTTGCTACTGGTATATAGTGCCAGTTTCTGACTGGTAATTCAAAGAATATATTGGGGTTACGTGCACCCACAATTTTTGCTACTGGTATATAGTGCCAGTTTCTGACTTGGAATTCAAAGAATATATTGGGGTTACGTGCACCCATAATTTTTGCTACTGCTATATAGTGCCATTGTCTGACTGGGAATTCAAAGAATATATTGGGGTTACGTGCACCCACAATTTTTGCTACTGGTATATAGTGCCATTATCTGACTGGGAATTGAAAGAATATATTGGGGTTACGTGCACCCACAATTTTTGCTACTGCTATATAGTGTCATTGTCTGACTGGGAATTCAAAGAATATATTGGGGTTACGTGCTCCCACAATTTTTGCTACTGGTATATAGTGCCATTGCCTGACTGGGAATTCAAAGAATATATTGGGGTTACGTGCACCCACAATTTTTGCTACTGGTATATAGTGCCATTGTCTGACTGTGAATTCAAAGAATATATTGGGGTTATGTGCACCCACAATTTTTGCTACTGGTATATAGTGCCAGTTTCTGATCTGGGGGAATTCAAAGAATATATTGGGGTTATGTGCACCCACAATTTTTGCTACTGGTATATAGTGCCATTGTCTGACTGGGAATTCAAAGTATATATTGGGGTTACGTGCACCCACAATTTTTGCTACTGGTATATAGTGCCAGTTTCTGACTGGGAATTCAAAGAATATATTGGGGTTACGTGCACCCACAATTTTTGCTACTGGTATATAGTGCCATTGTCTGACTGGGAATTCAAAGAATATATTGGGGTTACGTGCACCCACAATTTTTGCTACTGCTATATAGTGCCATTGTCTGACTGGGAATTCAAAGAATATATTGGGGTTACGTGCACCCACAATTTTTGCTACTGGTATATAGTGCCATTGTCTGACTGGGAATTCAAAGAATATATTGGGGTTACGTGCACCCACAATTTTTGCTACTGGTTTATAGTGCCAGTTTCTGACTGGGAATTCAAAGAATATATTGGGGTTACGTGCACCCACAATTTTTGCTACTGGTATATAGTGCCATTGTCTGACTGGGAATTCAAAGAATATATTGGGGTTACGTGCACCCACAATTTTTGCTACTGGTATATAGTACCAGTTTCTGACTGGTAATTCAAAGAATATATTGGGGTTACGTGCACCCACAATTTTTGCTACTGGTATATAGTGCCAGTTTCTGACTTGGAATTCAAAGAATATATTGGGGTTACGTGCACCCACAATTTTTGCTACTGCTATATAGTGCCATTGTCTGACTGGGAATTCAAAGAATATATTGGGGTTACGTGCACCCACAATTTTTGCTACTGCTATATAGTGCCATTGTCTGACTGGGAATTCAAAGAATATATTGGGGTTACGAGCACCCACAATTTTTGCTACTGGTATATAGTGCCATTGTCTGACTGGGAATTCAAAGAATATATTGGGGTTACGTGCACCCACAATTTTTGCTACTGGTATATAGTGCCATTGTCTGACTGGGAATTCAAAGAATATATTGGGGTTACGTGCACCCACAATTTTTGCTACTGGTATATAGTGCCAGTTTCTGACTGGGAATTCAAAGAATATATTGGGGTTACGTGCACCCACAATTTTTGCTACTGGTATATAGTGCCATTGTCTGACTGGGAATTCAAAGAATATATTGGGGTTACGTGCACCCACAATTTTTGCTACTGGTCTATAGTGCCATTGTGTGACTGTGAATTCAAAGAATATATTGGGGTTATGTGCACCCACAATTTTTGCTACTGGTATATAGTGCCAGTTTCTGACTGGGAATTCAAAGAATATATTGGGGTTACGTGCACCCACAATTTTTGTTACTGCTATATAGTGCCATTGTCTGACTGGGAATTCAACGAATATATTGGGGTTACGTGCACCCACAATTTTTGCTACTGGTATATAGTGCCATTATCTGACTGGGAATTCAAAGAATATATTGGGGTTACGTGCACCCACAATTTTTGCTACTGGAATATAGTGACATTGTCTGACTGGGAATTCAAAGAATATATTGGGGTTTTCGTGCACCCACAATTTTTACTACTGGTTTATAGTGCCATTGTCTGACTGGGAATTCAAAGAATATATTGGGGTTACGTGCGCCCACAATTTTTGCTCCTGGTATATAGTGCCATTGTCTGACTGGGAATTCAAAGAATATATTGGGGTTACGTGCACCCACAATTTTTGCTACTGGTATATAGTGCCATTGTCTGACTGGGAATTCAAAGAATATATTGGGGTTACGTGCACCCACAATTTTTGCTACTGGTATATAGTGCCAGTTTCTGACTGGTAATTAAAGAATATATTGGGGTTACGTGCACCCACAATTTTTGCTACTGGTATATAGTGCCATTGTCTGACTGGGAATTCAAAGAATATATTGGGGTTACGTGCACCCACAATTTTTGCTACTGGTATATAGTGCCAGTTTCTGATTGGGAATTCAAAGAATATATTGGGGTTATGTGCACCCACAATTTTTGCTACTGGTATATAGTGCCATTGTCTGACTGGGAATTCAAAGAATATATAGGGGTTACGTGCACCCACAATTTTTGCTACTGGTATATAGTGCCAGTTTCTGACTGGTAATTCAAAGAATATATTGGGGTTACGTGCACCCACAATTTTTGCTACTGGTACATAGTGCCAGTTTCTGACTGGTAATTCAAAGAATATATTGGGGTTACGTGCACCCACAATTTTTGCTACTGGTATATAGTGCCAGTTTCTGACTTAGAATTCAAAGAATATATTGGGGTTACGTGCACCCACAATTTTTGCTACTGCTATATAGTGCCATTGTCTGACTGGGAATTCAAAGAATATATTGGGGTTACGTGCACCCACAATTTTTGCTACTGCTATATAGTGCCATTGTCTGACTGGGAATTCAAAGAATATATTGGGGTTACGTGCACCCACAATTATTGCTACTGGTATATAATGCCATTGTCTGACTGGGAATTCAAAGAATATATTGGGGTTACGTGCACCCACAATTTTTGCTACTGGTATAAAGTGCCATTGTCTGACTGGGAATTCAAAGAATATATTGGGGTTACGTGCACCCACAATTTTTGCTACTGGTATATAGTGCCAGTTTCTGACTGGGAATTCAAAGAATATATTGGGGTTACGTGCACCCACAATTTTTGCTACTGCTATATAGTGCCATTGTCTGACTGGGAATTCAAAGAATATATTGGGGTTACGTGCACCCACAATTTTTGCTACTGCTATATAGTGCCATTGTCTGACTGGGAATTCAAAGAATATATTGGGGTTACGTGCACCCACAATCTTTGCTACTGGTATATAATGCCATTGTCTGACTGGGAATTCAAAGAATATATTGGGGTTACGTGCACCCACAATTTTTGCTACTGGTATAAAGTGCCATTGTCTGACTGGGAATTCAAAGAATATATTGGGGTTACGTGCACCCACAATTTTTGCTACTGGTATATAGTGCCAGTTTCTGACTGGGAATTCAAAGAATATATTGGGGTTACGTGCACCCACAATTTTTGCTACTCCTATATAGTGCCATTGTCTGACTGGGAATTCAAAGAATATATTGGGGTTACGTGCACCCACAATTTTTGCTACTGGTATATAGTGCCATTGTCTGACTGGGAATTCAAAGAATATATTGGGGTTATGTGCACCCACAATTTTTGCTACTGGTATATAGTGCCAGTTTCTGACTGGGAATTCAAAGAATATATTGGGGTTACGTGCACCCACAATTTTTGCTACTGCTATATAGTGCCATTGTCTGACTGGGAATTCAAAGAATATATTGGGGTTACGTGCACCCACAATTTTTGCTACTGGTATATAGTGCCATTGTCTGACTGGGAATTCAAAGAATATATTGGGGTTACGTGCACCCACAATTTTTGCTACTGGTATATAGTTCCAGTTTCTGACTGGGAATTCAAAGAATATATTGGGGTTATGTGCACCCACAATTTTTACTACTGGTATATAGTGCCATTGTCTGACTGGGAATTCAAAGAATATATTGGGGTTACGTGCACCCACAATTTTTGCTACTGGTATATAGTGCCATTGTCTGACTGGGAATTCAAAGAATATATTGGGGTTACGTGCACCCACAATTTTTGCTACTGGTATATAGTACCATTGTCTGACTGGGAATTCAAAGAATATATTGGGGTTACGTGCACCCACAATTTTTGCTACTGGTATATAGTGCCATTGTCTGACTGTGAATTCAAAGAATATATTGGGGTTATGTGCACCCACAATTTTTGCTACTGGTATATAGTGCCAGTTTCTGACTGGGAATTCAAAGAATATATTGGGGTTACGTGCACCCACAATTTTTGCTACTGCTATATAGTGCCATTGTCTGACTGGGAATTCAAAGAATATATTGGGGTTACGTGCACCCACAATTTTTGCTACTGGTATATAGTGCCATTGTCTGACTGGGAATTCAAAGAATATATTGGGGTTACGTGCACCCACAATTTTTGCTACTGGTATATAGTGCCATTGTCTGACTGGGAATTCAAAGAATATATTGGGGTTACGTGCACCCACAATTTTTGCTACTGGTATATAGTGCCAGTTTCTGACTGGGAATTCAAAGAATATATTGGGGTTATGTGCACCCACAATTTTTGCTACTGGTATATAGTGCCATTGTCTGACTGGGAATTCAAAGAATATATTGGGGTTACGTGCACCCACAATTTTTGCTACTGGTATATAGTGCCAGTTTCTGACTGGTAATTCAAAGAATATATTGGGGTTACGTGCACCCACAATTTTTGCTACTGGTATATAGTGCCATTGTCTGACTGGGAATTCAAAGAATATATTGGGGTTATGTGCACCCACAATTTTTGCTATTGGTATATAGTGCCAGTTTCTGACTGGGAATTCAAAGAATATATTGGGGTTACGTGCACCCACAATTTTTGCTACTGCTATATAGTGCCATTGTCTGACTGGGAATTCAAAGAATATATTGGGGTTACGTGCACCCTCAATTTTTGCTACTGGTATATAGTGACATTGTCTGACTGGGAATTCAAAGAATATATTGGGGTTTCGTGCACCCACAATTTTTACTACTGGTTTATAGTGCCATTGTCTGACTGGGAATTCAAAGAATATATTGGGGTTACGCGCACCCACAATTTTTGCTCCTGGTATATAGTGCCATTGTCTGACTGGGAATTCAAAGAATATATTGGGGTTACGTGCACCCACAATTTTTTCTACTGGTATATAGTGCCATTGTCTGACTGGAAATTCAAAGAATATATTGGGGTTACGTGCACCCACAATTTTTGCTACTGGTATATAGTGCCATTGTCTGACTGGGAATTCAAAGAATATATTGGGGTTATGTGCACCCACAATTTTTGCTATTGGTATATAGTGCCAGTTTCTGACTGGGAATTCAAAGAATATATTGGGGTTACGTGCACCCACAATTTTTGCTACTGCTATATAGTGCCATTGTCTGACTGGGAATTCAAAGAATATATTGGGGTTACGTGCACCCTCAATTTTTGCTACTGGTATATAGTGACATTGTCTGACTGGGAATTCAAAGAATATATTGGGGTTTCGTGCACCCACAATTTTTACTACTGGTTTATAGTGCCATTGTCTGACTGGGAATTCAAAGAATATATTGGGGTTACGTGCACCCACAATTTTTGCTCCTGGTTTATAGTGCCATTGTCTGACTGGGAATTCAAAGAATATATTGGGGTTACGTGCACCCACAATTTTTGCTACTGGTATATAGTGCCATTGTCTGACTGGGAATTCAAAGAATATATTGGGGTTACGTGCACCCACAATTTTTGCTACTGGTATATAGTGCCATTGTCCGACTGTGAATTCAAAGAATATGTTGGGGTTATGTGCACCCACAATTTTTGCTACTGGTATATAGTGCCAGTTTCTGACTGGGAATTCAAAGAATATATTGGGGTTATGTGCACCCACAATTTTTGCTACTGCTATATAGTGCCATTGTCTGACTGGGAATTCAAAGAATATATTGGGGTTACGTGCACCCACAATTTTTGCTACTGCTATATAGTGCCATTGTCTGACTGGGAATTCAAAGAATATATTGGGGTTACGTGCACCCACAATTTTTGCTACTGGTATATAGTGCCAGTTTCTGACTGGGAATTCAAAGAATATATTGGGGTTATGTGCACCCACAATTTTTGCTACTGGTATATAGTGCCATTTTCTGACTGGGAATTCAAAGAATATATTGGGGTTACGTGCACCCACAATTTTTGCTACTGGTATATAGTGCCAGTTTCTGACTGGGAATTCAAAGAATATATAGGGGTTACGTGCACCCACAATTTTTGCTACTTGTATATAGTGCCATTGTCTGACTGGGAATTCAAAGAATATATTGGGGTTATGTGCACCCACAATTTTTGCTACTGGTATATAGTGCCATTGTCTGACTGTGAAATCAAAGAATATATTGGGGTTATGTGCACCCACAATTTTTGCTACTGGTATATAGTGCCAGTTTCTGACTGGGAATTCAAAGAATATATTGGGGTTACGTGCACCCACAATTTTTGCTACTCCTATATACTGCCATTGTCTGACTGGGAATTCAAAGAATATATTGGGGTTACGTGCACCCACAATTTTTGCTACTGCTATATAGTGCCATTGTCTGACTGGGAATTCAAAGAATATATTGGGGTTACAAATACCCTCATTTCTTGCTACTGCCATATAGTGCCAGTTTCTGACTGGTAATTCAAAGAATATATTGGGGTTACGTGCACCCACAATTTTTGCTACTGGTATATAGTGCCAGATTCTGACTGGGAATTCAAAGAATATATTGGGGTTATGTGCACCCACAATTTTTGCTACTGGTATATAGTGCCATTGTCTGACTGGGAATTCAAAGAATATATTGGGGTTACGTGCACCCACAATTTTTGCTACTGGTATATAGTGCCAGTTTCTGACTGGTAATTCAAAGAATATATTGGGGTTACGTGCACCCACAATTTTTGCTACTGCTATATAGTGCCATTGTCTGACTGGGAATTCAAAGAATATATTGGGGTTACGTGCACCCACAATCTTTGCTACTGGTATATAATGCCATTGTCTGACTGGGAATTCAAAGAATATATTGGGGTTACGTGCACCCACAATTTTTGCTACTGGTATAAAGTGCCATTGTCTGACTGGGAATTCAAAGAATATATTGGGGTTACGTGCACCCACAATTTTTGCTACTGGTATATAGTGCCAGTTTCTGACTGGGAATTCAAAGAATATATTGGGGTTACGTGCACCCACAATTTTTGCTACTCCTATATAGTGCCATTGTCTGACTGGGAATTCAAAGAATATATTGGGGTTACGTGCACCCACAATTTTTGCTACTGGTATATAGTGCCATTGTCTGACTGGGAATTCAAAGAATATATTGGGGTTATGTGCACCCACAATTTTTGCTACTGGTATATAGTGCCAGTTTCTGACTGGGAATTCAAAGAATATATTGGGGTTACGTGCACCCACAATTTTTGCTACTGCTATATAGTGCCATTGTCTGACTGGGAATTCAAAGAATATATTGGGGTTACGTGCACCCACAATTTTTGCTACTGGTATATAGTGCCATTGTCTGACTGGGAATTCAAAGAATATATTGGGGTTACGTGCACCCACAATTTTTGCTACTGGTATATAGTTCCAGTTTCTGACTGGGAATTCAAAGAATATATTGGGGTTATGTGCACCCACAATTTTTACTACTGGTATATAGTGCCATTGTCTGACTGGGAATTCAAAGAATATATTGGGGTTACGTGCACCCACAATTTTTGCTACTGGTATATAGTGCCATTGTCTGACTGGGAATTCAAAGAATATATTGGGGTTACGTGCACCCACAATTTTTGCTACTGGTATATAGTACCATTGTCTGACTGGGAATTCAAAGAATATATTGGGGTTACGTGCACCCACAATTTTTGCTACTGGTATATAGTGCCATTGTCTGACTGTGAATTCAAAGAATATATTGGGGTTATGTGCACCCACAATTTTTGCTACTGGTATATAGTGCCAGTTTCTGACTGGGAATTCAAAGAATATATTGGGGTTACGTGCACCCACAATTTTTGCTACTGCTATATAGTGCCATTGTCTGACTGGGAATTCAAAGAATATATTGGGGTTACGTGCACCCACAATTTTTGCTACTGGTATATAGTGCCATTGTCTGACTGGGAATTCAAAGAATATATTGGGGTTACGTGCACCCACAATTTTTGCTACTGGTATATAGTGCCATTGTCTGACTGGGAATTCAAAGAATATATTGGGGTTACGTGCACCCACAATTTTTGCTACTGGTATATAGTGCCAGTTTCTGACTGGGAATTCAAAGAATATATTGGGGTTATGTGCACCCACAATTTTTGCTACTGGTATATAGTGCCATTGTCTGACTGGGAATTCAAAGAATATATTGGGGTTACGTGCACCCACAATTTTTGCTACTGGTATATAGTGCCAGTTTCTGACTGGTAATTCAAAGAATATATTGGGGTTACGTGCACCCACAATTTTTGCTACTGGTATATAGTGCCATTGTCTGACTGGGAATTCAAAGAATATATTGGGGTTATGTGCACCCACAATTTTTGCTATTGGTATATAGTGCCAGTTTCTGACTGGGAATTCAAAGAATATATTGGGGTTACGTGCACCCACAATTTTTGCTACTGCTATATAGTGCCATTGTCTGACTGGGAATTCAAAGAATATATTGGGGTTACGTGCACCCTCAATTTTTGCTACTGGTATATAGTGACATTGTCTGACTGGGAATTCAAAGAATATATTGGGGTTTCGTGCACCCACAATTTTTACTACTGGTTTATAGTGCCATTGTCTGACTGGGAATTCAAAGAATATATTGGGGTTACGCGCACCCACAATTTTTGCTCCTGGTATATAGTGCCATTGTCTGACTGGGAATTCAAAGAATATATTGGGGTTACGTGCACCCACAATTTTTTCTACTGGTATATAGTGCCATTGTCTGACTGGAAATTCAAAGAATATATTGGGGTTACGTGCACCCACAATTTTTGCTACTGGTATATAGTGCCATTGTCTGACTGGGAATTCAAAGAATATATTGGGGTTATGTGCACCCACAATTTTTGCTATTGGTATATAGTGCCAGTTTCTGACTGGGAATTCAAAGAATATATTGGGGTTACGTGCACCCACAATTTTTGCTACTGCTATATAGTGCCATTGTCTGACTGGGAATTCAAAGAATATATTGGGGTTACGTGCACCCTCAATTTTTGCTACTGGTATATAGTGACATTGTCTGACTGGGAATTCAAAGAATATATTGGGGTTTCGTGCACCCACAATTTTTACTACTGGTTTATAGTGCCATTGTCTGACTGGGAATTCAAAGAATATATTGGGGTTACGTGCACCCACAATTTTTGCTCCTGGTTTATAGTGCCATTGTCTGACTGGGAATTCAAAGAATATATTGGGGTTACGTGCACCCACAATTTTTGCTACTGGTATATAGTGCCATTGTCTGACTGGGAATTCAAAGAATATATTGGGGTTACGTGCACCCACAATTTTTGCTACTGGTATATAGTGCCATTGTCCGACTGTGAATTCAAAGAATATGTTGGGGTTATGTGCACCCACAATTTTTGCTACTGGTATATAGTGCCAGTTTCTGACTGGGAATTCAAAGAATATATTGGGGTTATGTGCACCCACAATTTTTGCTACTGCTATATAGTGCCATTGTCTGACTGGGAATTCAAAGAATATATTGGGGTTACGTGCACCCACAATTTTTGCTACTGTTATATAGTGCCATTGTCTGACTGGGAATTCAAAGAATATATTGGGGTTACGTGCACCCACAATTTTTGCTACTGGTATATAGTGCCAGTTTCTGACTGGGAATTCAAAGAATATATTGGGGTTATGTGCACCCACAATTTTTGCTACTGGTATATAGTGCCATTTTCTGACTGGGAATTCAAAGAATATATTGGGGTTACGTGCACCCACAATTTTTGCTACTGGTATATAGTGCCAGTTTCTGACTGGGAATTCAAAGAATATATAGGGGTTACGTGCACCCACAATTTTTGCTACTTGTATATAGTGCCATTGTCTGACTGGGAATTCAAAGAATATATTGGGGTTATGTGCACCCACAATTTTTGCTACTGGTATATAGTGCCATTGTCTGACTGTGAATTCAAAGAATATATTGGGGTTATGTGCACCCACAATTTTTGCTACTGGTATATAGTGCCAGTTTCTGACTGGGAATTCAAAGAATATATTGGGGTTACGTGCACCCACAATTTTTGCTACTCCTATATACTGCCATTGTCTGACTGGGAATTCAAAGAATATATTGGGGTTACGTGCACCCACAATTTTTGCTACTGCTATATAGTGCCATTGTCTGACTGGGAATTCAAAGAATATATTGGGGTTACAAATACCCTCATTTCTTGCTACTGCCATATAGTGCCAGTTTCTGACTGGTAATTCAAAGAATATATTGGGGTTACGTGCACCCACAATTTTTGCTACTGGTATATAGTGCCAGATTCTGACTGGGAATTCAAAGAATATATTGGGGTTATGTGCACCCACAATTTTTGCTACTGGTATATAGTGCCATTGTCTGACTGGGAATTCAAAGAATATATTGGGGTTACGTGCACCCACAATTTTTGCTACTGGTATATAGTGCCAGTTTCTGACTGGTAATTCAAAGAATATATTGGGGTTACGTGCACCCACAATTTTTGCTACTGGTATATAGTGCCAGTTTCTGACTTGGAATTCAAAGAATATATTGGGGTTACGTGCACCCACAATTTTTGCTACTGCTATATAGTGCCATTGTCTGACTGGGAATTCAAAGAATATATTGGGGTTACGTGCACCCACAATTTTTGCTACTGGTATATAGTGCCATTGTCTGACTGGGAATTCAAAGAATATATTGGGGTTACGTGCACCCACAATTTTTGCTACTGGTATATAGTGCCATTGTCTGACTGGGAATTCAAAGAATATATTGGGGTTACGTGCACCCACAATTTTTGCTACTGGTATATAGTGCCATTGTCTGACTGGGAATTCAAAGAATATATTGGGGTTACGTGCACCCACAATTTTTGCTACTGGTATATAGTGCCATTTTCTGACTGGGAATTCAAAGAATATATTGGGGTTACGTGCACCCACAATTTTTGCTACTGCTATATAGTGTCATTGTCTGACTGGGAATTCAAAGAATATATTGGGGTTACGTGCACCCACAATTTTTGCTACTGGTATATAGTGCCATTGTCTGACTGGGAATTCAAAGAATATATTGGGGTTACGTGCACCCACAATTTTTGCTACTGGTATATAGTGCCATTGTCTGACTGTGAATTCAAAGAATATATTGGGGTTATGTGCACCCACAATTTTTGCTACTGGTATATAGTGCCAGTTTCTGACTGGGAATTCAAAGAATATATTGGGGTTATGTGCACCCACAATTTTTGCTACTGCTATATAGTGCCATTGTCTGACTGGGAATTCAAAGAATATATTGGGGTTACGTGCACCCACAATTTTTGCTACTGCTATATAGTGCCATTGTCTGACTGGGAATTCAAAGAATATATTGGGGTTACGTGCACCCACAATTTTTGCTACTGGTATATAGTGCCAGTTTCTGACTGGGAATTCAAAGAATATATTGGGGTTATGTGCACCCACAATTTTTGCTACTGGTATATAGTGCCATTTTCTGACTGGGAATTCAAAGAATATATTGGGGTTACGTGCACCCACAATTTTTGCTACTGGTATATAGTGCCATTGTCTGACTGGGAATTCGAAGAATATATTGGGGTTATGTGCACCCACAATTTTTGCTACTGGTATATAGTGCCATTGTCTGACTGTGAATTCAAAGAATATATTGGAGTTATGTGCACCCACTATTTTTGCTACTGGTATATAGTGCCAGTTTCTGACTGGGAATTCAAAGAATATATTGGGGTTACGTGCACCCACAATTTTTGCTACTCCTATATACTGCCATTGTCTGACTGGGAATTCAAAGAATATATTGGGGTTATGTGCACCCACAATTTTTGCTACTGGTATATAGTGCCATTGTCTGACTGTGAATTCAAAGAATATATTGGGGTTATGTGCACCCACAATTTTTGCTACTGGTATATAGTGCCAGTTTCTGACTGGGAATTCAAAGAATATATTGGGGTTACGTGCACCCACAATTTTTGCTACTCCTATATAGTGCCATTGTCTGACTGGGAATTCAAAGAATATATTGGGGTTACGTGCACCCACAATTTTTGCTACTGGTATATAGTGCCATTGTCTGACTGGGAATTCAAAGAATATATTAGGGTTACGTGCACCCACAATTTTTGCTACTGGTATATAGTGCCATTGTCTGACTGGGAATTCAAAGAATATATTGGGGTTACGTGCACCCACAATTTTTGCTACTGGTATATAGTGCCAGTTTCTGACTGGGAATTCAAAGAATATATTGGGGTTACGTGCACCCACAATTTTTGCTACTGGTATATAGTGCCATTGTCTGACTGGGAATTCAAAGAATATATTGGGGTTACGTGCACCCACAATTTTTGCTACTGGTATATAGTGCCATTGTCTGACTGTGAATTCAAAGAATATATTGGGGTTATGTGCACCCACAATTTTTGCTACTGGTATATAGTGCCAGTTTCTGACTGGGAATTCAAAGAATATATTGGGGTTACGTGCACCCACAATTTTTGCTACTGCTATATAGTGCCATTGTCTGACTGGGAATTCAAAGAATATATTGGGGTTACGTGCACCCACAATTTTTGCTACTGGTATATAGTGCCATTGTCTGACTGGGAATTCAAAGAATATATTGGGGTTACGTGCACCCACAATTTTTGCTACTGGTATATAGTGCCAGTTTCTGACTGGGAATTCAAAGAATATATTGGGGTTATGTGCACCCACAATTTTTGCTACTGGTATATAGTGCCATTGTCTGACTGGGAATTCAAAGAATATATTGGGGTTACGTGCACCCACAATTTTTGCTACTGGTATATAGTGCCAGTTTCTGACTTGGAATTCAAAGAATATATTGGGGTTACGTGCACCCACAATTTTTGCTACTGCTATATAGTGCCATTGTCTGACTGGGAATTCAAAGAATATATTGGGGTTACGTGCACCCACAATTTTTGCTACTGCTATATAGTGCCATTGTCTGACTGGGAATTCAAAGAATATATTGGGGTTACATGCACCCACAATTTTTGCTACTGGTATATAGTGCCATTGTCTGACTGGGAATTCAAAGAATATATTGGGGTTACGTGCACCCACAATTTTTGCTACTGGTATATAGTGCCAGTTTCTGACTGGGAATTCAAAGAATATATTGGGGTTACGTGCACCCACAATTTTTGCTACTGCTATATAGTGCCATTGTCCGACTGGGAATTCAAAGAATATATTGGGGTTACGTGCACCCACAATTTTTGCTACTGGTATATAGTGCCATTGTCTGACTGGGAATTCAAAGAATATATTGGGGTTACGTGCACCCACAATTTTTGCTACTGGTATATAGTGCCATTGTCTGACTGGGAATTCAAAGAATATATTGGGGTTACGTGCACCCACAATTTTTGCTACTGCTATATAGTGCCAGTTTCTGACTGGGAATTCAAAGAATATATTGGGGTTACGTGCACCCACAATTTTTGCTACTGGTATATAGTGCCATTGTCTGACTGGGAATTCAAAGAATATATTGGGGTTACGTGCACCCACAATTTTTGCTACTGGTATATAGTACCAGTTTCTGACTGGTAATTCAAAGAATATATTGGGGTTACGTGCACCCACAATTTTTGCTACTGGTATATAGTGCCAGTTTCTGACTTGGAATTCAAAGAATATATTGGGGTTACGTGCACCCACAATTTTTGCTACTGCTATATAGTGCCATTGTCTGACTGGGAATTCAAAGAATATATTGGGGTTACGTGCACCCACAATTTTTGCTACTGCTATATAGTGCCATTGTCTGACTGGGAATTCAAAGAATATATTGGGGTTACGAGCACCCACAATTTTTGCTACTGGTATATAGTGCCATTGTCTGACTGGGAATTCAAAGAATATATTGGGGTTACGTGCACCCACAATTTTTGCTACTGGTATATAGTGCCATTGTCTGACTGGGAATTCAAAGAATATATTGGGGTTACGTGCACCCACAATTTTTGCTACTGGTATATAGTGCCAGTTTCTGACTGGGAATTCAAAGAATATATTGGGGTTACGTGCACCCACAATTTTTGCTACTGGTATATAGTGCCATTGTCTGACTGGGAATTCAAAGAATATATTGGGGTTACGTGCACCCACAATTTTTGCTACTGGTATATAGTGCCATTGTGTGACTGTGAATTCAAAGAATATATTGGGGTTATGTGCACCCAAAATTTTTGCTACTGGTATATAGTGCCAGTTTCTGACTGGGAATTCAAAGAATATATTGGGGTTACGTGCACCCACAATTTTTGCTACTGCTATATAGTGCCATTGTCTGACTGGGAATTCAAAGAATATATTGGGGTTACGTGCACCCACAATTTTTGCTACTGGTATATAGTGCCATTATCTGACAGGGAATTCAAAGAATATATTGGGGTTACGTGCACCCACAATTTTTGCTACTGGAATATAGTGACATTGTCTGACTGGGAATTCAAAGAATATATTGGGGTTTCGTGCACCCACAATTTTTACTACTGGTTTATAGTGCCATTGTCTGACTGGGAATTCAAAGAATATATTGGGGTTACGTGCGCCCACAATTTTTGCTCCTGGTATATAGTGCCATTGTCTGACTGGGAATTCAAAGAATATATTGGGGTTACGTGCACCCACAATTTTTGCTACTGGTATATAGTGCCATTGTCTGACTGGGAATTCAAAGAATATATTGGGGTTACGTGCACCCACAATTTTTGCTACTGGTATATAGTGCCAGTTTCTGACTGGTAATTCAAAGAATATATTGGGGTTACGTGCACCCACAATTTTTGCTACTGGTATATAGTGCCATTGTCTGACTGGGAATTCAAAGAATATATTGGGGTTACGTGCACCCACAATTTTTGCTACTGGTATATAGTGCCAGTTTCTGACTGGGAATTCAAAGAATATATTGGGGTTATGTGCACCCACAATTTTTGCTACTGGTATATAGTGCCATTGTCTGACTGGGAATTCAAAGAATATATAGGGGTTACGTGCACCCACAATTTTTGCTACTGGTATATAGTGCCAGTTTCTGACTGGTAATTCAAAGAATATATTGGGGTTACGTGCACCCACAATTTTTGCTACTGGTATATAGTGCCAGTTTCTGACTGGTAATTCAAAGAATATATTGGGGTTACGTGCACCCACAATTTTTGCTACTGGTATATAGTGCCAGTTTCTGACTTAGAATTCAAAGAATATATTGGGGTTACGTGCACCCACAATTTTTGCTACTGCTATATAGTGCCATTGTCTGACTGGGAATTCAAAGAATATATTGGGGTTACGTGCACCCACAATTTTTGCTACTGCTATATAGTGCCATTGTCTGACTGGGAATTCAAAGAATATATTGGGGTTACGTGCACCCACAATTTTTGCTACTGGTATATAGTGCCAGTTTCTGACTGGGAATTCAAAGAATATATTGGGGTTACGTGCACCCACAATTTTTGCTACTGCTATATAGTGCCATTGTCTGACTGGGAATTCAAAGAATATATTGGGGTTACGTGCACCCACAATTTTTGCTACTGCTATATAGTGCCATTGTCTGACTGGGAATTCAAAGAATATATTGGGGTTACGTGCACCCACAATCTTTGCTACTGGTATATAATGCCATTGTCTGACTGGGAATTCAAAGAATATATTGGGGTTACGTGCACCCACAATTTTTGCTACTGGTATAAAGTGCCATTGTCTGACTGGGAATTCAAAGAATATATTGGGGTTACGTGCACCCACAATTTTTGCTACTGGTATATAGTGCCAGTTTCTGACTGGGAATTCAAAGAATATATTGGGGTTACGTGCACCCACAATTTTTGCTACTCCTATATAGTGCCATTGTCTGACTGGGAATTCAAAGAATATATTGGGGTTACGTGCACCCACAATTTTTGCTACTGGTATATAGTGCCATTGTCTGACTGGGAATTCAAAGAATATATTGGGGTTATGTGCACCCACAATTTTTGCTACTGGTATATAGTGCCAGTTTCTGACTGGGAATTCAAAGAATATATTGGGGTTACGTGCACCCACAATTTTTGCTACTGCTATATAGTGCCATTGTCTGACTGGGAATTCAAAGAATATATTGGGGTTACGTGCACCCACAATTTTTGCTACTGGTATATAGTGCCATTGTCTGACTGGGAATTCAAAGAATATATTGGGGTTACGTGCACCCACAATTTTTGCTACTGGTATATAGTGCCATTGTCTGACTGGGAATTCAAAGAATATATTGGGGTTACGTGCACCCACAATTTTTGCTACTGGTATATAGTTCCAGTTTCTGACTGGGAATTCAAAGAATATATTGGGGTTATGTGCACCCACAATTTTTACTACTGGTATATAGTGCCATTGTCTGACTGGGAATTCAAAGAATATATTGGGGTTACGTGCACCCACAATTTTTGCTACTGGTATATAGTGCCAGTTTCTGACTGGTAATTCAAAGAATATATTGGGGTTACGTGCACCCACAATTTTTGCTACTGGTATATAGTGCCAGTTTCTGACTTGGAATTCAAAGAATATATTGGGGTTACGTGCACCCACAATTTTTGCTACTGCTATATAGTGCCATTGTCTGACTGGGAATTCAAAGAATATATTGGGGTTACGTGCACCCACAATTTTTGCTACTGCTATATAGTGCCATTGTCTGACTGGGAATTCAAAGAATATATTGGGGTTACGTGCACCTACAATTTTTGCTACGGCTATATAGTGCCATTGTCTGACTGGGAATTCAAAGAATATATTGGGGTTACGTGCACCCACAATTTTTGCTACTGGTATATAGTGCCATTATCTGACTGGGAATTCAAAGAATATATTGGGGTTACGTGCACCCACAATTTTTGCTACTGGTATATAGTGCCATTGTCTGACTGGGAATTCAAAGAATATATTGGGGTTACGTGCACCCACAATTTTTGCTACTGGTATATAGTGCCATTGTCTGACTGGGAATTCAAAGAATATATTGGGGTTACGTGCACCCACAATTTTTGCTACTGGTATATAGTACCATTGTCTGACTGGGAATTCAAAGAATATATTGGGGTTACGTGCACCCACAATTTTTGCTACTGGTATATAGTGCCATTGTCTGACTGTGAATTCAAAGAATATATTGGGGTTATGTGCACCCAGAATTTTTGCTACTGGTATATAGTGCCAGTTTCTGACTGGGAATTCAAAGAATATATTGGGGTTACGTGCACCCACAATTTTTGCTACTGCTATATAGTGCCATTGTCTGACTGGGAATTCAAAGAATATATTGGGGTTACGTGCACCCACAATTTTTGCTACTGGTATATAGTGCCATTGTCTGACTGGGAATTCAAAGAATATATTGGGGTTACGTGCACCCACAATTTTTGCTACTGGTATATAGTGCCATTGTCTGACTGGGAATTCAAAGAATATATTGGGGTTACGTGCACCCACAATTTTTGCTACTGGTATATAGTGCCAGTTTCTGACTGGGAATTCAAAGAATATATTGGGGTTATGTGCACCCACAATTTTTGCTACTGGTATATAGTGCCATTGTCTGACTGGGAATTCAAAGAATATATTGGGGTTACGTGCACCCACAATTTTTGCTACTGGTATATAGTGCCAGTTTCTGACTGGTAATTCAAAGAATATATTGGGGTTACGTGCACCCACAATTTTTGCTACTGGTATATAGTGCCATTGTCTGACTGGGAATTCAAAGAATATATTGGGGTTATGTGCACCCACAATTTTTGCTATTGGTATACAGTGCCAGTTTCTGACTGGGAATTCAAAGAATATATTGGGGTTACGTGCACCCACAATTTTTGCTACTGCTATATAGTGCCATTGTCTGACTGGGAATTCAAAGAATATATTGGGGTTACGTGCACCCTCAATTTTTGCTACTGGTATATAGTGACATTGTCTGACTGGGAATTCAAAGAATATATTGGGGTTTCGTGCACCCACAATTTTTACTACTGGTTTATAGTGCCATTGTCTGACTGGGAATTCAAAGAATATATTGGGGTTACGCGCACCCACAATTTTTGCTCCTGGTATATAGTGCCATTGTCTGACTGGGAATTCAAAGAATATATTGGGGTTACGTGCACCCACAATTTTTTCTACTGGTATATAGTGCCATTGTCTGACTGGGAATTCAAAGAATATATTGGGGTTACGTGCACCCACAATTTTTGCTACTGGTATATAGTGCCAGTTTCTGACTGGTAATTCAAAGAATATATTGGGGTTACGTGCACCCACAATTTTTGCTACTGGTATATAGTGCCATTGTCTGACTGGGAATTCAAAGAATATATTGGGGTTATGTGCACCCACAATTTTTGCTATTGGTATATAGTGCCAGTTTCTGACTGGGAATTCAAAGAATATATTGGGGTTACGTGCACCCACAATTTTTGCTACTGCTATATAGTGCCATTGTCTGACTGGGAATTCAAAGAATATATTGGGGTTACGTGCACCCTCAATTTTTGCTACTGGTATATAGTGACATTGTCTGACTGGGAATTCAAAGAATATATTGGGGTTTCGTGCACCCACAATTTTTACTACTGGTTTATAGTGCCATTGTCTGACTGGGAATTCAAAGAATATATTGGGGTTACGTGCACCCACAATTTTTGCTCCTGGTTTATAGTGCCATTGTCTGACTGGGAATTCAAAGAATATATTGGGGTTACGTGCACCCACAATTTTTGCTACTGGTATATAGTGCCATTGTCTGACTGGGAATTCAAAGAATATATTGGGGTTACGTGCACCCACAATTTTTGCTACTGGTATATAGTGCCATTGTCTGACTGTGAATTCAAAGAATATATTGGGATTATGTGCACCCACAATTTTTGCTACTGGTATATAGTGCCAGTTTCTGACTGGGAATTCAAAGAATATATTGGGGTTATGTGCACCCACAATTTTTGCTACTGCTATATAGTGCCATTGTCTGACTGGGAATTCAAAGAATATATAGGGGGTTACGTGCACCCACAATTTTTGCTACTGCTATATAGTGCCATTGTCTGACTGGGAATTCAAAGAATATATTGGGGTTACGTGCACCCACAATTTTTGCTACTGGTATATAGTGCCAGTTTCTGACTGGGAATTCAAAGAATATATTGGGGTTATGTGCACCCACAATTTTTGCTACTGGTATATAGTGCCATTTTCTGACTGGGAATTCAAAGAATATATTGGGGTTACGTGCACCCACAATTTTTGCTACTGGTATATAGTGCCAGTTTCTGACTGGGAATTCAAAGAATATATTGGGGTTACGTGCACCCACAATTTTTGCTACTTGTATATAGTGCCATTGTCTGACTGGGAATTCAAAGAATATATTGGGGTTATGTGCACCCACAATTTTTGCTACTGGTATATAGTGCCATTGTCTGACTGTGAATTCAAAGAATATATTGGGGTTATGTGCACCCACAATTTTTGCTACTGGTATATAGTGCCAGTTTCTGACTGGGAATTCAAAGAATATATTGGGGTTACGTGCACCCACAATTTTTGCTACTCCTATATACTGCCATTGTCTGACTGGGAATTCAAAGAATATATTGGGGTTACGTGCACCCACAATTTTTGCTACTGCTATATAGTGCCATTGTCTGACTGGGAATTCAAAGAATATATTGGGGTTACAAATACCCTCATTTCTTGCTACTGCCATATAGTGCCAGTTTCTGACTGGTAATTCAAAGAATATATTGGGGTTACGTGCACCCACAATTTTTGCTACTGGTATATAGTGCCAGTTTCTGATTGGGAATTCAAAGAATATATTGGGGTTACGTGCACCCACAATTTTTGCTACTGGTATATAGTGCCATTGTCTGACTGTGAATTCAAAGAATATATTGGGGTTACGTGCACCCACAATTTTTGCTACTGGTATATAGTGCCATTGTCTGACTGTGAATTCAAAGAATATATTGGGGTTATGTGCACCCACAATTTTTGCTACTGGTATATAGTGCCAGTTTCTGACTGGGAATTCAAAGAATATATTGGGGTTACGTGCACCCACAATTTTTGCTACTGGTATATAGTGCCATTGTCTGACTGTGAATTCAAAGAATATATTGGGGTTATGTGCACCCACAATTTTTGCTACTGGTATATAGTGCCAGTTTCTGACTGGGAATTCAAAGAATATATTGGGGTTACGTGCACCCACAATTTTTGCTACTGCTATATAGTGCCATTGTCTGACTGGGAATTCAAAGAATATATTGGGGTTACGTGCACCCACAATTTTTGCTACTGGTATATAGTGCCATTGTCTGACTGGGAATTCAAAGAATATATTGGGGTTACGTGCACCCACAATTTTTGCTACTGGTATATAGTGCCATTGTCTGACTGGGAATTCAAAGAATATATTGGGGTTACGTGCACCCACAATTTTTGCTACTGGTATATAGTGCCAGTTTCTGACTGGGAATTCAAAGAATATATTGGGGTTATGTGCACCCACAATTTTTGCTACTGGTATATAGTGCCATTGTCTGACTGGGAATTCAAAGAATATATTGGGGTTACGTGCACCCAAAATTTTTGCTACTGGTATATAGTGCCAGTTTCTGACTGGTAATTCAAAGAATATATTGGGGTTACGTGCACCCACAATTTTTGCTACTGGTATATAGTGCCATTGTCTGACTGGGAATTCAAAGAATATATTGGGGTTATGTGCACCCACAATTTTTGCTATTGGTATACAGTGCCAGTTTCTGACTGGGAATTCAAAGAATATATTGGGGTTACGTGCACCCACAATTTTTGCTACTGCTATATAGTGCCATTGTCTGACTGGGAATTCAAAGAATATATTGGGGTTACGTGCACCCTCAATTTTTGCTACTGGTATATAGTGACATTGTCTGACTGGGAATTCAAAGAATATATTGGGGTTTCGTGCACCCACAATTTTTACTACTGGTTTATAGTGCCATTGTCTGACTGGGAATTCAAAGAATATATTGGGGTTACGCGCACCCACAATTTTTGCTCCTGGTATATAGTGCCATTGTCTGACTGGGAATTCAAAGAATATATTGGGGTTACGTGCACCCACAATTTTTTCTACTGGTATATAGTGCCATTGTCTGACTGGGAATTCAAAGAATATATTGGGGTTACGTGCACCCACAATTTTTGCTACTGGTATATAGTGCCAGTTTCTGACTGGTAATTCAAAGAATATATTGGGGTTACGTGCACCCACAATTTTTGCTACTGGTATATAGTGCCATTGTCTGACTGGGAATTCAAAGAATATATTGGGGTTATGTGCACCCACAATTTTTGCTATTGGTATATAGTGCCAGTTTCTGACTGGGAATTCAAAGAATATATTGGGGTTACGTGCACCCACAATTTTTGCTACTGCTATATAGTGCCATTGTCTGACTGGGAATTCAAAGAATATATTGGGGTTACGTGCACCCTCAATTTTTGCTACTGGTATATAGTGACATTGTCTGACTGGGAATTCAAAGAATATATTGGGGTTTCGTGCACCCACAATTTTTACTACTGGTTTATAGTGCCATTGTCTGACTGGGAATTCAAAGAATATATTGGGGTTACGTGCACCCACAATTTTTGCTCCTGGTTTATAGTGCCATTGTCTGACTGGGAATTCAAAGAATATATTGGGGTTACGTGCACCCACAATTTTTGCTACTGGTATATAGTGCCATTGTCTGACTGGGAATTCAAAGAATATATTGGGGTTACGTGCACCCACAATTTTTGCTACTGGTATATAGTGCCATTGTCTGACTGTGAATTCAAAGAATATATTGGGGTTATGTGCACCCACAATTTTTGCTACTGGTATATAGTGCCAGTTTCTGACTGGGAATTCAAAGAATATATTGGGGTTATGTGCACCCACAATTTTTGCTACTGCTATATAGTGCCATTGTCTGACTGGGAATTCAAAGAATATATTGGGGTTACGTGCACCCACAATTTTTGCTACTGCTATATAGTGCCATTGTCTGACTGGGAATTCAAAGAATATATTGGGGTTACGTGCACCCACAATTTTTGCTACTGGTATATAGTGCCAGTTTCTGACTGGGAATTCAAAGAATATATTGGGGTTATGTGCACCCACAATTTTTGCTACTGGTATATAGTGCCATTTTCTGACTGGGAATTCAAAGAATATATTGGGGTTACGTGCACCCACAATTTTTGCTACTGGTATATAGTGCCAGTTTCTGACTGGGAATTCAAAGAATATATTGGGGTTACGTGCACCCACAATTTTTGCTACTTGTATATAGTGCCATTGTCTGACTGGGAATTCAAAGAATATATTGGGGTTATGTGCACCCACAATTTTTGCTACTGGTATATAGTGCCATTGTCTGACTGTGAATTCAAAGAATATATTGGGGTTATGTGCACCCACAATTTTTGCTACTGGTATATAGTGCCAGTTTCTGACTGGGAATTCAAAGAATATATTGGGGTTACGTGCACCCACAATTTTTGCTACTCCTATATACTGCCATTGTCTGACTGGGAATTCAAAGAATATATTGGGGTTACGTGCACCCACAATTTTTGCTACTGCTATATAGTGCCATTGTCTGACTGGGAATTCAAAGAATATATTGGGGTTACAAATACCCTCATTTCTTGCTACTGCCATATAGTGCCAGTTTCTGACTGGGAATTCAAAGAATATATTGGGGTTACGTGCACCCACAATTTTTGCTACTGGTATATAGTGCCATTGTCTGACTGGGAATTCAAAGAATATATTGGGGTTACGTGCACCCACAATTTTTGCTACTGGTATATAGTGCCAGTTTCTGACTGGGAATTCAAAGAATATATTGGGGTTACGTGCACCCACAATTTTTGCTACTGGTATATAGTGCCATTGTCTGACTGGGAATTCAAAGAATATATTGGGGTTACGTGCACCCACAATTTTTGCTACTGGTATATAGTGCCATTGTGTGACTGTGAATTCAAAGAATATATTGGGGTTATGTGCACCCAAAATTTTTGCTACTGGTATATAGTGCCAGTTTCTGACTGGGAATTCAAAGAATATATTGGGGTTACGTGCACCCACAATTTTTGCTACTGCTATATAGTGCCATTGTCTGACTGGGAATTCAAAGAATATATTGGGGTTACGTGCACCCACAATTTTTGCTACTGGTATATAGTGCCATTATCTGACAGGGAATTCAAAGAATATATTGGGGTTACGTGCACCCACAATTTTTGCTACTGGAATATAGTGACATTGTCTGACTGGGAATTCAAAGAATATATTGGGGTTTCGTGCACCCACAATTTTTACTACTGGTTTATAGTGCCATTGTCTGACTGGGAATTCAAAGAATATATTGGGGTTACGTGCGCCCACAATTTTTGCTCCTGGTATATAGTGCCATTGTCTGACTGGGAATTCAAAGAATATATTGGGGTTACGTGCACCCACAATTTTTGCTACTGGTATATAGTGCCATTGTCTGACTGGGAATTCAAAGAATATATTGGGGTTACGTGCACCCACAATTTTTGCTACTGGTATATAGTGCCAGTTTCTGACTGGTAATTCAAAGAATATATTGGGGTTACGTGCACCCACAATTTTTGCTACTGGTATATAGTGCCATTGTCTGACTGGGAATTCAAAGAATATATTGGGGTTACGTGCACCCACAATTTTTGCTACTGGTATATAGTGCCAGTTTCTGACTGGGAATTCAAAGAATATATTGGGGTTATGTGCACCCACAATTTTTGCTACTGGTATATAGTGCCATTGTCTGACTGGGAATTCAAAGAATATATAGGGGTTACGTGCACCCACAATTTTTGCTACTGGTATATAGTGCCAGTTTCTGACTGGTAATTCAAAGAATATATTGGGGTTACGTGCACCCACAATTTTTGCTACTGGTATATAGTGCCAGTTTCTGACTGGTAATTCAAAGAATATATTGGGGTTACGTGCACCCACAATTTTTGCTACTGGTATATAGTGCCAGTTTCTGACTTAGAATTCAAAGAATATATTGGGGTTACGTGCACCCACAATTTTTGCTACTGCTATATAGTGCCATTGTCTGACTGGGAATTCAAAGAATATATTGGGGTTACGTGCACCCACAATTTTTGCTACTGCTATATAGTGCCATTGTCTGACTGGGAATTCAAAGAATATATTGGGGTTACGTGCACCCACAATTATTGCTACTGGTATATAATGCCATTGTCTGACTGGGAATTCAAAGAATATATTGGGGTTACGTGCACCCACAATTTTTGCTACTGGTATAAAGTGCCATTGTCTGACTGGGAATTCAAAGAATATATTGGGGTTACGTGCACCCACAATTTTTGCTACTGGTATATAGTGCCAGTTTCTGACTGGGAATTCAAAGAATATATTGGGGTTACGTGCACCCACAATTTTTGCTACTGCTATATAGTGCCATTGTCTGACTGGGAATTCAAAGAATATATTGGGGTTACGTGCACCCACAATTTTTGCTACTGCTATATAGTGCCATTGTCTGACTGGGAATTCAAAGAATATATTGGGGTTACGTGCACCCACAATCTTTGCTACTGGTATATAATGCCATTGTCTGACTGGGAATTCAAAGAATATATTGGGGTTACGTGCACCCACAATTTTTGCTACTGGTATAAAGTGCCATTGTCTGACTGGGAATTCAAAGAATATATTGGGGTTACGTGCACCCACAATTTTTGCTACTGGTATATAGTGCCAGTTTCTGACTGGGAATTCAAAGAATATATTGGGGTTACGTGCACCCACAATTTTTGCTACTCCTATATAGTGCCATTGTCTGACTGGGAATTCAAAGAATATATTGGGGTTACGTGCACCCACAATTTTTGCTACTGGTATATAGTGCCATTGTCTGACTGGGAATTCAAAGAATATATTGGGGTTATGTGCACCCACAATTTTTGCTACTGGTATATAGTGCCAGTTTCTGACTGGGAATTCAAAGAATATATTGGGGTTACGTGCACCCACAATTTTTGCTACTGCTATATAGTGCCATTGTCTGACTGGGAATTCAAAGAATATATTGGGGTTACGTGCACCCACAATTTTTGCTACTGGTATATAGTGCCATTGTCTGACTGGGAATTCAAAGAATATATTGGGGTTACGTGCACCCACAATTTTTGCTACTGGTATATAGTGCCATTGTCTGACTGGGAATTCAAAGAATATATTGGGGTTACGTGCACCCACAATTTTTGCTACTGGTATATAGTTCCAGTTTCTGACTGGGAATTCAAAGAATATATTGGGGTTATGTGCACCCACAATTTTTACTACTGGTATATAGTGCCATTGTCTGACTGGGAATTCAAAGAATATATTGGGGTTACGTGCACCCACAATTTTTGCTACTGGTATATAGTGCCAGTTTCTGACTGGTAATTCAAAGAATATATTGGGGTTACGTGCACCCACAATTTTTGCTACTGGTATATAGTGCCAGTTTCTGACTTGGAATTCAAAGAATATATTGGGGTTACGTGCACCCACAATTTTTGCTACTGCTATATAGTGCCATTGTCTGACTGGGAATTCAAAGAATATATTGGGGTTACGTGCACCCACAATTTTTGCTACTGCTATATAGTGCCATTGTCTGACTGGGAATTCAAAGAATATATTGGGGTTACGTGCACCCACAATTTTTGCTACGGCTATATAGTGCCATTGTCTGACTGGGAATTCAAAGAATATATTGGGGTTACGTGCACCCACAATTTTTGCTACTGGTATATAGTGCCATTATCTGACTGGGAATTCAAAGAATATATTGGGGTTACGTGCACCCACAATTTTTGCTACTGGTATATAGTGCCATTGTCTGACTGGGAATTCAAAGAATATATTGGGGTTACGTGCACCCACAATTTTTGCTACTGGTATATAGTGCCATTGTCTGACTGGGAATTCAAAGAATATATTGGGGTTACGTGCACCCACAATTTTTGCTACTGGTATATAGTACCATTGTCTGACTGGGAATTCAAAGAATATATTGGGGTTACGTGCACCCACAATTTTTGCTACTGGTATATAGTGCCATTGTCTGACTGTGAATTCAAAGAATATATTGGGGTTATGTGCACCCAGAATTTTTGCTACTGGTATATAGTGCCAGTTTCTGACTGGGAATTCAAAGAATATATTGGGGTTACGTGCACCCACAATTTTTGCTACTGCTATATAGTGCCATTGTCTGACTGGGAATTCAAAGAATATATTGGGGTTACGTGCACCCACAATTTTTGCTACTGGTATATAGTGCCATTGTCTGACTGGGAATTCAAAGAATATATTGGGGTTACGTGCACCCACAATTTTTGCTACTGGTATATAGTGCCATTGTCTGACTGGGAATTCAAAGAATATATTGGGGTTACGTGCACCCACAATTTTTGCTACTGGTATATAGTGCCAGTTTCTGACTGGGAATTCAAAGAATATATTGGGGTTATGTGCACCCACAATTTTTGCTACTGGTATATAGTGCCATTGTCTGACTGGGAATTCAAAGAATATATTGGGGTTACGTGCACCCACAATTTTTGCTACTGGTATATAGTGCCAGTTTCTGACTGGTAATTCAAAGAATATATTGGGGTTACGTGCACCCACAATTTTTGCTACTGGTATATAGTGCCATTGTCTGACTGGGAATTCAAAGAATATATTGGGGTTATGTGCACCCACAATTTTTGCTATTGGTATACAGTGCCAGTTTCTGACTGGGAATTCAAAGAATATATTGGGGTTACGTGCACCCACAATTTTTGCTACTGCTATATAGTGCCATTGTCTGACTGGGAATTCAAAGAATATATTGGGGTTACGTGCACCCTCAATTTTTGCTACTGGTATATAGTGACATTGTCTGACTGGGAATTCAAAGAATATATTGGGGTTTCGTGCACCCACAATTTTTACTACTGGTTTATAGTGCCATTGTCTGACTGGGAATTCAAAGAATATATTGGGGTTACGCGCACCCACAATTTTTGCTCCTGGTATATAGTGCCATTGTCTGACTGGGAATTCAAAGAATATATTGGGGTTACGTGCACCCACAATTTTTTCTACTGGTATATAGTGCCATTGTCTGACTGGGAATTCAAAGAATATATTGGGGTTACGTGCACCCACAATTTTTGCTACTGGTATATAGTGCCAGTTTCTGACTGGTAATTCAAAGAATATATTGGGGTTACGTGCACCCACAATTTTTGCTACTGGTATATAGTGCCATTGTCTGACTGGGAATTCAAAGAATATATTGGGGTTATGTGCACCCACAATTTTTGCTATTGGTATATAGTGCCAGTTTCTGACTGGGAATTCAAAGAATATATTGGGGTTACGTGCACCCACAATTTTTGCTACTGCTATATAGTGCCATTGTCTGACTGGGAATTCAAAGAATATATTGGGGTTACGTGCACCCTCAATTTTTGCTACTGGTATATAGTGACATTGTCTGACTGGGAATTCAAAGAATATATTGGGGTTTCGTGCACCCACAATTTTTACTACTGGTTTATAGTGCCATTGTCTGACTGGGAATTCAAAGAATATATTGGGGTTACGTGCACCCACAATTTTTGCTCCTGGTTTATAGTGCCATTGTCTGACTGGGAATTCAAAGAATATATTGGGGTTACGTGCACCCACAATTTTTTCTACTGGTATATAGTGCCATTGTCTGACTGGGAATTCAAAGAATATATTGGGGTTACGTGCACCCACAATTTTTGCTACTGGTATATAGTGCCAGTTTCTGACTGGTAATTCAAAGAATATATTGGGGTTACGTGCACCCACAATTTTTGCTACTGGTATATAGTGCCATTGTCTGACTGGGAATTCAAAGAATATATTGGGGTTATGTGCACCCACAATTTTTGCTATTGGTATATAGTGCCAGTTTCTGACTGGGAATTCAAAGAATATATTGGGGTTACGTGCACCCACAATTTTTGCTACTGCTATATAGTGCCATTGTCTGACTGGGAATTCAAAGAATATATTGGGGTTACGTGCACCCTCAATTTTTGCTACTGGTATATAGTGACATTGTCTGACTGGGAATTCAAAGAATATATTGGGGTTTCGTGCACCCACAATTTTTACTACTGGTTTATAGTGCCATTGTCTGACTGGGAATTCAAAGAATATATTGGGGTTACGTGCACCCACAATTTTTGCTCCTGGTTTATAGTGCCATTGTCTGACTGGGAATTCAAAGAATATATTGGGGTTACGTGCACCCACAATTTTTGCTACTGGTATATAGTGCCATTGTCTGACTGGGAATTCAAAGAATATATTGGGGTTACGTGCACCCACAATTTTTGCTACTGGTATATAGTGCCATTGTCTGACTGTGAATTCAAAGAATATATTGGGGTTATGTGCACCCACAATTTTTGCTACTGGTATATAGTGCCAGTTTCTGACTGGGAATTCAAAGAATATATTGGGGTTATGTGCACCCACAATTTTTGCTACTGCTATATAGTGCCATTGTCTGACTGGGAATTCAAAGAATATATTGGGGTTACGTGCACCCACAATTTTTGCTACTGCTATATAGTGCCATTGTCTGACTGGGAATTCAAAGAATATATTGGGGTTACGTGCACCCACAATTTTTGCTACTGGTATATAGTGCCAGTTTCTGACTGGGAATTCAAAGAATATATTGGGGTTATGTGCACCCACAATTTTTGCTACTGGTATATAGTGCCATTTTCTGACTGGGAATTCAAAGAATATATTGGGGTTACGTGCACCCACAATTTTTGCTACTGGTATATAGTGCCAGTTTCTGACTGGGAATTCAAAGAATATATTGGGGTTACGTGCACCCACAATTTTTGCTACTTGTATATAGTGCCATTGTCTGACTGGGAATTCAAAGAATATATTGGGGTTATGTGCACCCACAATTTTTGCTACTGGTATATAGTGCCAGTTTCTGACTGGTAATTCAAAGAATATATTGGGGTTACGTGCACCCACAATTTTTGCTACTGGTATATAGTGCCATTGTCTGACTGGGAATTCAAAGAATATATTGGGGTTATGTGCACCCACAATTTTTGCTATTGGTATATAGTGCCAGTTTCTGACTGGGAATTCAAAGAATATATTGGGGTTACGTGCACCCACAATTTTTGCTACTGCTATATAGTGCCATTGTCTGACTGGGAATTCAAAGAATATATTGGGGTTACGTGCACCCTCAATTTTTGCTACTGGTATATAGTGACATTGTCTGACTGGGAATTCAAAGAATATATTGGGGTTTCGTGCACCCACAATTTTTACTACTGGTTTATAGTGCCATTGTCTGACTGGGAATTCAAAGAATATATTGGGGTTACGTGCACCCACAATTTTTGCTCCTGGTTTATAGTGCCATTGTCTGACTGGGAATTCAAAGAATATATTGGGGTTACGTGCACCCACAATTTTTTCTACTGGTATATAGTGCCATTGTCTGACTGGGAATTCAAAGAATATATTGGGGTTACGTGCACCCACAATTTTTGCTACTGGTATATAGTGCCAGTTTCTGACTGGTAATTCAAAGAATATATTGGGGTTACGTGCACCCACAATTTTTGCTACTGGTATATAGTGCCATTGTCTGACTGGGAATTCAAAGAATATATTGGGGTTATGTGCACCCACAATTTTTGCTATTGGTATATAGTGCCAGTTTCTGACTGGGAATTCAAAGAATATATTGGGGTTACGTGCACCCACAATTTTTGCTACTGCTATATAGTGCCATTGTCTGACTGGGAATTCAAAGAATATATTGGGGTTACGTGCACCCTCAATTTTTGCTACTGGTATATAGTGACATTGTCTGACTGGGAATTCAAAGAATATATTGGGGTTTCGTGCACCCACAATTTTTACTACTGGTTTATAGTGCCATTGTCTGACTGGGAATTCAAAGAATATATTGGGGTTACGTGCACCCACAATTTTTGCTCCTGGTTTATAGTGCCATTGTCTGACTGGGAATTCAAAGAATATATTGGGGTTACGTGCACCCACAATTTTTGCTACTGGTATATAGTGCCATTGTCTGACTGGGAATTCAAAGAATATATTGGGGTTACGTGCACCCACAATTTTTGCTACTGGTATATAGTGCCATTGTCTGACTGTGAATTCAAAGAATATATTGGGGTTATGTGCACCCACAATTTTTGCTACTGGTATATAGTGCCAGTTTCTGACTGGGAATTCAAAGAATATATTGGGGTTATGTGCACCCACAATTTTTGCTACTGCTATATAGTGCCATTGTCTGACTGGGAATTCAAAGAATATATTGGGGTTACGTGCACCCACAATTTTTGCTACTGCTATATAGTGCCATTGTCTGACTGGGAATTCAAAGAATATATTGGGGTTACGTGCACCCACAATTTTTGCTACTGGTATATAGTGCCAGTTTCTGACTGGGAATTCAAAGAATATATTGGGGTTATGTGCACCCACAATTTTTGCTACTGGTATATAGTGCCATTTTCTGACTGGGAATTCAAAGAATATATTGGGGTTACGTGCACCCACAATTTTTGCTACTGGTATATAGTGCCAGTTTCTGACTGGGAATTCAAAGAATATATTGGGGTTACGTGCACCCACAATTTTTGCTACTTGTATATAGTGCCATTGTCTGACTGGGAATTCAAAGAATATATTGGGGTTATGTGCACCCACAATTTTTGCTACTGGTATATAGTGCCATTGTCTGACTGTGAATTCAAAGAATATATTGGGGTTATGTGCACCCACAATTTTTGCTACTGGTATATAGTGCCAGTTTCTGACTGGGAATTCAAAGAATATATTGGGGTTACGTGCACCCACAATTTTTGCTACTCCTATATACTGCCATTGTCTGACTGGGAATTCAAAGAATATATTGGGGTTACGTGAACCCACAATTTTTGCTACTGCTATATAGTGCCATTGTCTGACTGGGAATTCAAAGAATATATTGGGGTTACAAATACCCTCATTTCTTGCTACTGCCATATAGTGCCAGTTTCTGACTGGGAATTCAAAGAATATATTGGGGTTACGTGCACCCACAATTTTTGCTACTGGTATATAGTGCCATTGTCTGACTGGGAATTCAAAGAATATATTGGGGTTACGTGCACCCACAATTTTTGCTACTGGTATATAGTGCCAGTTTCTGACTGGGAATTCAAAGAATATATTGGGGTTACGTGCACCCACAATTTTTGCTACTGGTATATAGTGCCATTGTCTGACTGGGAATTCAAAGAATATATTGGGGTTACGTGCACCCACAATTTTTGCTACTGGTATATAGTGCCATTGTGTGACTGTGAATTCAAAGAATATATTGGGGTTATGTGCACCCAAAATTTTTGCTACTGGTATATAGTGCCAGTTTCTGACTGGGAATTCAAAGAATATATTGGGGTTACGTGCACCCACAATTTTTGCTACTGCTATATAGTGCCATTGTCTGACTGGGAATTCAAAGAATATATTGGGGTTACGTGCACCCACAATTTTTGCTACTGGTATATAGTGCCATTATCTGACAGGGAATTCAAAGAATATATTGGGGTTACGTGCACCCACAATTTTTGCTACTGGAATATAGTGACATTGTCTGACTGGGAATTCAAAGAATATATTGGGGTTTCGTGCACCCACAATTTTTACTACTGGTTTATAGTGCCATTGTCTGACTGGGAATTCAAAGAATATATTGGGGTTACGTGCGCCCACAATTTTTGCTCCTGGTATATAGTGCCATTGTCTGACTGGGAATTCAAAGAATATATTGGGGTTACGTGCACCCACAATTTTTGCTACTGGTATATAGTGCCATTGTCTGACTGGGAATTCAAAGAATATATTGGGGTTACGTGCACCCACAATTTTTGCTACTGGTATATAGTGCCAGTTTCTGACTGGTAATTCAAAGAATATATTGGGGTTACGTGCACCCACAATTTTTGCTACTGGTATATAGTGCCATTGTCTGACTGGGAATTCAAAGAATATATTGGGGTTACGTGCACCCACAATTTTTGCTACTGGTATATAGTGCCAGTTTCTGACTGGGAATTCAAAGAATATATTGGGGTTATGTGCACCCACAATTTTTGCTACTGGTATATAGTGCCATTGTCTGACTGGGAATTCAAAGAATATATAGGGGTTACGTGCACCCACAATTTTTGCTACTGGTATATAGTGCCAGTTTCTGACTGGTAATTCAAAGAATATATTGGGGTTACGTGCACCCACAATTTTTGCTACTGGTATATAGTGCCAGTTTCTGACTGGTAATTCAAAGAATATATTGGGGTTACGTGCACCCACAATTTTTGCTACTGGTATATAGTGCCAGTTTCTGACTTAGAATTCAAAGAATATATTGGGGTTACGTGCACCCACAATTTTTGCTACTGCTATATAGTGCCATTGTCTGACTGGGAATTCAAAGAATATATTGGGGTTACGTGCACCCACAATTTTTGCTACTGCTATATAGTGCCATTGTCTGACTGGGAATTCAAAGAATATATTGGGGTTACGTGCACCCACAATTATTGCTACTGGTATATAATGCCATTGTCTGACTGGGAATTCAAAGAATATATTGGGGTTACGTGCACCCACAATTTTTGCTACTGGTATAAAGTGCCATTGTCTGACTGGGAATTCAAAGAATATATTGGGGTTACGTGCACCCACAATTTTTGCTACTGGTATATAGTGCCAGTTTCTGACTGGGAATTCAAAGAATATATTGGGGTTACGTGCACCCACAATTTTTGCTACTGCTATATAGTGCCATTGTCTGACTGGGAATTCAAAGAATATATTGGGGTTACGTGCACCCACAATTTTTGCTACTGCTATATAGTGCCATTGTCTGACTGGGAATTCAAAGAATATATTGGGGTTACGTGCACCCACAATCTTTGCTACTGGTATATAATGCCATTGTCTGACTGGGAATTCAAAGAATATATTGGGGTTACGTGCACCCACAATTTTTGCTACTGGTATATAGTGCCAGTTTCTGACTGGGAATTCAAAGAATATATTGGGGTTACGTGCACCCACAATTTTTGCTACTCCTATATAGTGCCATTGTCTGACTGGGAATTCAAAGAATATATTGGGGTTACGTGCACCCACAATTTTTGCTACTGGTATATAGTGCCATTGTCTGACTGGGAATTCAAAGAATATATTGGGGTTATGTGCACCCACAATTTTTGCTACTGGTATATAGTGCCAGTTTCTGACTGGGAATTCAAAGAATATATTGGGGTTACGTGCACCCACAATTTTTGCTACTGCTATATAGTGCCATTGTCTGACTGGGAATTCAAAGAATATATTGGGGTTACGTGCACCCACAATTTTTGCTACTGGTATATAGTGCCATTGTCTGACTGGGAATTCAAAGAATATATTGGGGTTACGTGCACCCACAATTTTTGCTACTGGTATATAGTGCCATTGTCTGACTGGGAATTCAAAGAATATATTGGGGTTACGTGCACCCACAATTTTTGCTACTGGTATATAGTTCCAGTTTCTGACTGGGAATTCAAAGAATATATTGGGGTTATGTGCACCCACAATTTTTACTACTGGTATATAGTGCCATTGTCTGACTGGGAATTCAAAGAATATATTGGGGTTACGTGCACCCACAATTTTTGCTACTGGTATATAGTGCCAGTTTCTGACTGGTAATTCAAAGAATATATTGGGGTTACGTGCACCCACAATTTTTGCTACTGGTATATAGTGCCAGTTTCTGACTTGGAATTCAAAGAATATATTGGGGTTACGTGCACCCACAATTTTTGCTACTGCTATATAGTGCCATTGTCTGACTGGGAATTCAAAGAATATATTGGGGTTACGTGCACCCACAATTTTTGCTACTGCTATATAGTGCCATTGTCTGACTGGGAATTCAAAGAATATATTGGGGTTACGTGCACCCACAATTTTTGCTACGGCTATATAGTGCCATTGTCTGACTGGGAATTCAAAGAATATATTGGGGTTACGTGCACCCACAATTTTTGCTACTGGTATATAGTGCCATTATCTGACTGGGAATTCAAAGAATATATTGGGGTTACGTGCACCCACAATTTTTGCTACTGGTATATAGTGCCATTGTCTGACTGGGAATTCAAAGAATATATTGGGGTTACGTGCACCCACAATTTTTGCTACTGGTATATAGTGCCATTGTCTGACTGGGAATTCAAAGAATATATTGGGGTTACGTGCACCCACAATTTTTGCTACTGGTATATAGTACCATTGTCTGACTGGGAATTCAAAGAATATATTGGGGTTACGTGCACCCACAATTTTTGCTACTGGTATATAGTGCCATTGTCTGACTGTGAATTCAAAGAATATATTGGGGTTATGTGCACCCAGAATTTTTGCTACTGGTATATAGTGCCAGTTTCTGACTGGGAATTCAAAGAATATATTGGGGTTACGTGCACCCACAATTTTTGCTACTGCTATATAGTGCCATTGTCTGACTGGGAATTCAAAGAATATATTGGGGTTACGTGCACCCACAATTTTTGCTACTGGTATATAGTGCCATTGTCTGACTGGGAATTCAAAGAATATATTGGGGTTACGTGCACCCACAATTTTTGCTACTGGTATATAGTGCCATTGTCTGACTGGGAATTCAAAGAATATATTGGGGTTACGTGCACCCACAATTTTTGCTACTGGTATATAGTGCCAGTTTCTGACTGGGAATTCAAAGAATATATTGGGGTTATGTGCACCCACAATTTTTGCTACTGGTATATAGTGCCATTGTCTGACTGGGAATTCAAAGAATATATTGGGGTTACGTGCACCCACAATTTTTGCTACTGGTATATAGTGCCAGTTTCTGACTGGTAATTCAAAGAATATATTGGGGTTACGTGCACCCACAATTTTTGCTACTGGTATATAGTGCCATTGTCTGACTGGGAATTCAAAGAATATATTGGGGTTATGTGCACCCACAATTTTTGCTATTGGTATACAGTGCCAGTTTCTGACTGGGAATTCAAAGAATATATTGGGGTTACGTGCACCCACAATTTTTGCTACTGCTATATAGTGCCATTGTCTGACTGGGAATTCAAAGAATATATTGGGGTTACGTGCACCCTCAATTTTTGCTACTGGTATATAGTGACATTGTCTGACTGGGAATTCAAAGAATATATTGGGGTTTCGTGCACCCACAATTTTTACTACTGGTTTATAGTGCCATTGTCTGACTGGGAATTCAAAGAATATATTGGGGTTACGCGCACCCACAATTTTTGCTCCTGGTATATAGTGCCATTGTCTGACTGGGAATTCAAAGAATATATTGGGGTTACGTGCACCCACAATTTTTTCTACTGGTATATAGTGCCATTGTCTGACTGGGAATTCAAAGAATATATTGGGGTTACGTGCACCCACAATTTTTGCTACTGGTATATAGTGCCAGTTTCTGACTGGTAATTCAAAGAATATATTGGGGTTACGTGCACCCACAATTTTTGCTACTGGTATATAGTGCCATTGTCTGACTGGGAATTCAAAGAATATATTGGGGTTATGTGCACCCACAATTTTTGCTATTGGTATATAGTGCCAGTTTCTGACTGGGAATTCAAAGAATATATTGGGGTTACGTGCACCCACAATTTTTGCTACTGCTATATAGTGCCATTGTCTGACTGGGAATTCAAAGAATATATTGGGGTTACGTGCACCCTCAATTTTTGCTACTGGTATATAGTGACATTGTCTGACTGGGAATTCAAAGAATATATTGGGGTTTCGTGCACCCACAATTTTTACTACTGGTTTATAGTGCCATTGTCTGACTGGGAATTCAAAGAATATATTGGGGTTACGTGCACCCACAATTTTTGCTCCTGGTTTATAGTGCCATTGTCTGACTGGGAATTCAAAGAATATATTGGGGTTACGTGCACCCACAATTTTTGCTACTGGTATATAGTGCCATTGTCTGACTGGGAATTCAAAGAATATATTGGGGTTACGTGCACCCACAATTTTTGCTACTGGTATATAGTGCCATTGTCTGACTGTGAATTCAAAGAATATATTGGGATTATGTGCACCCACAATTTTTGCTACTGGTATATAGTGCCAGTTTCTGACTGGGAATTCAAAGAATATATTGGGGTTATGTGCACCCACAATTTTTGCTACTGCTATATAGTGCCATTGTCTGACTGGGAATTCAAAGAATATATAGGGGGTTACGTGCACCCACAATTTTTGCTACTGCTATATAGTGCCATTGTCTGACTGGGAATTCAAAGAATATATTGGGGTTACGTGCACCCAAAATTTTTGCTACTGGTATATAGTGCCAGTTTCTGACTGGGAATTCAAAGAATATATTGGGGTTATGTGCACCCACAATTTTTGCTACTGGTATATAGTGCCATTTTCTGACTGGGAATTCAAAGAATATATTGGGGTTACGTGCACCCACAATTTTTGCTACTGGTATATAGTGCCAGTTTCTGACTGGGAATTCAAAGAATATATTGGGGTTACGTGCACCCACAATTTTTGCTACTTGTATATAGTGCCATTGTCTGACTGGGAATTCAAAGAATATATTGGGGTTATGTGCACCCACAATTTTTGCTACTGGTATATAGTGCCATTGTCTGACTGTGAATTCAAAGAATATATTGGGGTTATGTGCACCCACAATTTTTGCTACTGGTATATAGTGCCAGTTTCTGACTGGGAATTCAAAGAATATATTGGGGTTACGTGCACCCACAATTTTTGCTACTCCTATATACTGCCATTGTCTGACTGGGAATTCAAAGAATATATTGGGGTTACGTGCACCCACAATTTTTGCTACTGCTATATAGTGCCATTGTCTGACTGGGAATTCAAAGAATATATTGGGGTTACAAATACCCTCATTTCTTGCTACTGCCATATAGTGCCAGTTTCTGACTGGTAATTCAAAGAATATATTGGGGTTACGTGCACCCACAATTTTTGCTACTGGTATATAGTGCCAGTTTCTGATTGGGAATTCAAAGAATATATTGGGGTTACGTGCACCCACAATTTTTGCTACTGGTATATAGTGCCATTGTCTGACTGTGAATTCAAAGAATATATTGGGGTTACGTGCACCCACAATTTTTGCTACTGGTATATAGTGCCATTGTCTGACTGTGAATTCAAAGAATATATTGGGGTTATGTGCACCCACAATTTTTGCTACTGGTATATAGTGCCAGTTTCTGACTGGGAATTCAAAGAATATATTGGGGTTACGTGCACCCACAATTTTTGCTACTGGTATATAGTGCCATTGTCTGACTGTGAATTCAAAGAATATATTGGGGTTATGTGCACCCACAATTTTTGCTACTGGTATATAGTGCCAGTTTCTGACTGGGAATTCAAAGAATATATTGGGGTTACGTGCACCCACAATTTTTGCTACTGCTATATAGTGCCATTGTCTGACTGGGAATTCAAAGAATATATTGGGGTTACGTGCACCCACAATTTTTGCTACTGGTATATAGTGCCATTGTCTGACTGGGAATTCAAAGAATATATTGGGGTTACGTGCACCCACAATTTTTGCTACTGGTATATAGTGCCATTGTCTGACTGGGAATTCAAAGAATATATTGGGGTTACGTGCACCCACAATTTTTGCTACTGGTATATAGTGCCAGTTTCTGACTGGGAATTCAAAGAATATATTGGGGTTATGTGCACCCACAATTTTTGCTACTGGTATATAGTGCCATTGTCTGACTGGGAATTCAAAGAATATATTGGGGTTACGTGCACCCAAAATTTTTGCTACTGGTATATAGTGCCAGTTTCTGACTGGTAATTCAAAGAATATATTGGGGTTACGTGCACCCACAATTTTTGCTACTGGTATATAGTGCCATTGTCTGACTGGGAATTCAAAGAATATATTGGGGTTATGTGCACCCACAATTTTTGCTATTGGTATACAGTGCCAGTTTCTGACTGGGAATTCAAAGAATATATTGGGGTTACGTGCACCCACAATTTTTGCTACTGCTATATAGTGCCATTGTCTGACTGGGAATTCAAAGAATATATTGGGGTTACGTGCACCCTCAATTTTTGCTACTGGTATATAGTGACATTGTCTGACTGGGAATTCAAAGAATATATTGGGGTTTCGTGCACCCACAATTTTTACTACTGGTTTATAGTGCCATTGTCTGACTGGGAATTCAAAGAATATATTGGGGTTACGCGCACCCACAATTTTTGCTCCTGGTATATAGTGCCATTGTCTGACTGGGAATTCAAAGAATATATTGGGGTTACGTGCACCCACAATTTTTTCTACTGGTATATAGTGCCATTGTCTGACTGGGAATTCAAAGAATATATTGGGGTTACGTGCACCCACAATTTTTGCTACTGGTATATAGTGCCAGTTTCTGACTGGTAATTCAAAGAATATATTGGGGTTACGTGCACCCACAATTTTTGCTACTGGTATATAGTGCCATTGTCTGACTGGGAATTCAAAGAATATATTGGGGTTATGTGCACCCACAATTTTTGCTATTGGTATATAGTGCCAGTTTCTGACTGGGAATTCAAAGAATATATTGGGGTTACGTGCACCCACAATTTTTGCTACTGCTATATAGTGCCATTGTCTGACTGGGAATTCAAAGAATATATTGGGGTTACGTGCACCCTCAATTTTTGCTACTGGTATATAGTGACATTGTCTGACTGGGAATTCAAAGAATATATTGGGGTTTCGTGCACCCACAATTTTTACTACTGGTTTATAGTGCCATTGTCTGACTGGGAATTCAAAGAATATATTGGGGTTACGTGCACCCACAATTTTTGCTCCTGGTTTATAGTGCCATTGTCTGACTGGGAATTCAAAGAATATATTGGGGTTACGTGCACCCACAATTTTTGCTACTGGTATATAGTGCCATTGTCTGACTGGGAATTCAAAGAATATATTGGGGTTACGTGCACCCACAATTTTTGCTACTGGTATATAGTGCCATTGTCTGACTGTGAATTCAAAGAATATATTGGGGTTATGTGCACCCACAATTTTTGCTACTGGTATATAGTGCCAGTTTCTGACTGGGAATTCAAAGAATATATTGGGGTTATGTGCACCCACAATTTTTGCTACTGCTATATAGTGCCATTGTCTGACTGGGAATTCAAAGAATATATTGGGGTTACGTGCACCCACAATTTTTGCTACTGCTATATAGTGCCATTGTCTGACTGGGAATTCAAAGAATATATTGGGGTTACGTGCACCCACAATTTTTGCTACTGGTATATAGTGCCAGTTTCTGACTGGGAATTCAAAGAATATATTGGGGTTATGTGCACCCACAATTTTTGCTACTGGTATATAGTGCCATTTTCTGACTGGGAATTCAAAGAATATATTGGGGTTACGTGCACCCACAATTTTTGCTACTGGTATATAGTGCCAGTTTCTGACTGGGAATTCAAAGAATATATTGGGGTTACGTGCACCCACAATTTTTGCTACTTGTATATAGTGCCATTGTCTGACTGGGAATTCAAAGAATATATTGGGGTTATGTGCACCCACAATTTTTGCTACTGGTATATAGTGCCATTGTCTGACTGTGAATTCAAAGAATATATTGGGGTTATGTGCACCCACAATTTTTGCTACTGGTATATAGTGCCAGTTTCTGACTGGGAATTCAAAGAATATATTGGGGTTACGTGCACCCACAATTTTTGCTACTCCTATATACTGCCATTGTCTGACTGGGAATTCAAAGAATATATTGGGGTTACGTGCACCCACAATTTTTGCTACTGCTATATAGTGCCATTGTCTGACTGGGAATTCAAAGAATATATTGGGGTTACAAATACCCTCATTTCTTGCTACTGCCATATAGTGCCAGTTTCTGACTGGTAATTCAAAGAATATATTGGGGTTACGTGCACCCACAATTTTTGCTACTGGTATATAGTGCCAGTTTCTGATTGGGAATTCAAAGAATATATTGGGGTTACGTGCACCCACAATTTTTGCTACTGGTATATAGTGCCATTGTCTGACTGGGAATTCAAAGAATATATTGGGGTTACGTGCACCCACAATTTTTGCTACTGGTATATAGTGCCATTGTCTGACTGTGAATTCAAAGAATATATTGGGGTTATGTGCACCCACAATTTTTGCTACTGGTATATAGTGCCAGTTTCTGACTGGGAATTCAAAGAATATATTGGGGTTACGTGCACCCACAATTTTTGCTACTGCTATATAGTGCCATTGTCTGACTGGGAATTCAAAGAATATATTGGGGTTACGTGCACCCACAATTTTTGCTACTGGTATATAGTGCCATTGTCTGACTGGGAATTCAAAGAATATATTGGGGTTACGTGCACCCACAATTTTTGCTACTGGTATATAGTGCCATTGTCTGACTGGGAATTCAAAGAATATATTGGGGTTACGTGCACCCACAATTTTTGCTACTGGTATATAGTGCCATTGTCTGACTGGGAATTCAAAGAATATATTGGGGTTACGTGCACCCACAATTTTTGCTACTGGTATATAGTGCCATTGTCTGACTGTGAATTCAAAGAATATATTGGGGTTATGTGCACCCACAATTTTTGCTACTGGTATATAGTGCCAGTTTCTGACTGGGAATTCAAAGAATATATTGGGGTTATGTGCACCCACAATTTTTGCTACTGCTATATAGTGCCATTGTCTGACTGGGAATTCAAAGAATATATTGGGGTTACGTGCACCCACAATTTTTGCTACTGCTATATAGTGCCATTGTCTGACTGGGAATTCAAAGAATATATTGGGGTTACGTGCACCCACAATTTTTGCTACTGGTATATAGTGCCAGTTTCTGACTGGGAATTCAAAGAATATATTGGGGTTATGTGCACCCACAATTTTTGCTACTGGTATATAGTGCCATTTTCTGACTGGGAATTCAAAGAATATATTGGGGTTACGTGCACCCACAATTTTTGCTACTGGTATATAGTGCCAGTTTCTGACTGGGAATTCAAAGAATATATTGGGGTTACGTGCACCCACAATTTTTGCTACTGGTATATAGTGCCATTGTCTGACTGGGAATTCGAAGAATATATTGGGGTTATGTGCACCCACAATTTTTGCTACTGGTATATAGTGCCATTGTCTGACTGTGAATTCAAAGATTATATTGGAGTTATGTGCACCCACAATTTTTGCTACTGGTATATAGTGCCAGTTTCTGACTGGGAATTCAAAGAATATATTGGGGTTACGTGCACCCACAATTTTTGCTACTCCTATATACTGCCATTGTCTGACTGAGAATTCAAAGAATATATTGGGGTTATGTGCACCCACAATTTTTGCTACTGGTATATAGTGCCATTGTCTGACTGTGAATTCAAAGAATATATTGGGGTTATGTGCACCCACAATTTTTGCTACTGGTATATAGTGCCAGTTTCTGACTGGGAATTCAAAGAATATATTGGGGTTACGTGCACCCACAATTTTTGCTACTGGTATATAGTGCCAGTTTCTGACTGGAAATTCAAAGAATATATTGGGGTTACGTGCACCCACAATTTTTGCTACTGGTATATAGTGCCATTGTCTGACTGGGAATTCAAAGAATATATTGGGGTTATGTGCACCGACAATTTTTGCTACTGGTATATAGTGCCATTGTCTGACTGTGAATTCAAAGAATATATTGGGGTTATGTGCACCCACAATTTTTGCTACTGGTATATAGTGCCAGTTTCTGACTGGGAATTCAAAGAATATATTGGGGTTACGTGCACCCACAATTTTTGCTACTGCTATATAGTGCCATTGTCTGACTGGGAATTCAAAGAATATATTGGGGTTACGTGCACCCACAATTTTTGCTACTGGTATATAGTGCCATTGTCTGACTGGGAATTCAAAGAATATATTGGGGTTACGTGCACCCACAATTTTTGCTATTGGTATATAGTGCCAGTTTCTGACTGGGAATTCAAAGAATATATTGGGGTTATGTGCACCCACAATTTTTGCTACTGGTATATAGTGCCATTGTCTGACTGGGAATTCAAAGAATATATTGGGGTTACGTGCACCCACAATTTTTGCTACTGGTATATAGTGCCAGTTTCTGACTTGGAATTCAAAGAATATATTGGGGTTACGTGCACCCACAATTTTTGCTACTGCTATATAGTGCCATTGTCTGACTGGGAATTCAAAGAAAATATTGGGGTTACGTGCACCCACAATTTTTGCTACTGCTATATAGTGCCATTGTCTGACTGGGAATTCAAAGAATATATTGGGGTTACATGCACCCACAATTTTTGCTACTGGTATATAGTGCCATTGTCTGACTGGGAATTCAAAGAATATATTGGGGTTACGTGCACCCACAATTTTTGCTACTGGTATATAGTGCCAGTTTCTGACTGGGAATTCAAAGAATATATTGGGGTTACGTGCACCCACAATTTTTGCTACTGCTATATAGTGCCATTGTCCGACTGGGAATTCAAAGAATATATTGGGGTTACGTGCACCCACAATTTTTGCTACTGGTATATAGTGACATTGTCTGACTGGGAATTCAAAGAATATATTGGGGTTTCGTGCACCCACAATTTTTACTACTGGTTTATAGTGCCATTGTCTGACTGGGAATTCAAAGAATATATTGGGGTTACGTGCGCCCACAATTTTTGCTCCTGGTATATAGTGCCATTGTCTGACTGGGAATTCAAAGAATATATTGGGGTTACGTGCACCCACAATTTTTGCTACTGGTATATAGTGCCATTGTCTGACTGGGAATTCAAAGAATATATTGGGGTTACGTGCACCCACAATTTTTGCTACTGGTATATAGTGCCAGTTTCTGACTGGTAATTTAAAGAATATATTGGGGTTACGTGCACCCACAATTTTTGCTACTGGTATATAGTGCCATTGTCTGACTGGGAATTCAAAGAATATATTGGGGTTACGTGCACCCACAATTTTTGCTACTGGTATATAGTGCCAGTTTCTGACTGATAATTCAAAGAAAATATTGGGGTTACGTGCACCCACAATTTTTGCTACTGGTATATAGTGCCATTGTCTGACTGGGAATTCAAAGAATATATTGGGGTTATGTGCACCCACAATATTTGCTACTGGTATATAGTGCCAGTTTCTGACTGGGAATTCAAAGAATATATTGGGGTTACGTGCACCCACAATTTTTGCTACTGCTATATAGTGCCATTGTCTGACTGGGAATTCAAAGAATATATTGGGGTTACGTGCACCCACAATTTTTGCTACTGGTATATAGTGCCATTGTCTGACTGGGAATTCAAAGAATATATTGGGGTTACGTGCACCCACAATTTTTGCTACTGGTATATAGTGCCATTGTCTGACTGGGAATTCAAAGAATATATTGGGGTTACGTGCACCCACAATTTTTGCTACTGGTATATAGTGCCAGTTTCTGACTGGGATTTCAAAGAATATATTGGGGTTACGTGCACCCACAATTTTTGCTACTGGTATATAGTGCCATTGTCTGACTGGGAATTCAAAGAATATATTGGGGTTACGTGCACCCACAATTTTTGCTACTGGTATATAGTGCCATTGTCTGACTGTGAATTCAAAGAATATATTGGGGTTATGTGCACCCACAATTTTTGCTACTGGTATATAGTGCCAGTTTCTGACTGGGAATTCAAAGAATATATTGGGGTTACGTGCACCCACAATTTTTGCTACTGCTATATAGTGCCATTGTCTGACTGGGAATTCAAAGAATATATTGGGGTTACGTGCACCCACAATTTTTGCTACTGGTATATAGTGCCATTGTCTGACTGGGAATTCAAAGAATATATTGGGGTTACGTGCACCCACAATTTTTGCTACTGGTATATAGTGCCAGTTTCTGACTGGGAATTCAAAGAATATATTGGGGTTATGTGCACCCACAATTTTTGCTACTGGTATATAGTGCCATTGTCTGACTGGGAATTCAAAGAATATATTGGGGTTACGTGCACCCACAATTTTTGCTACTGGTATATAGTGCCAGTTTCTGACTTGGAATTCAAAGAATATATTGGGGTTACGTGCACCCACAATTTTTGCTACTGCTATATAGTGCCATTGTCTGACTGGGAATTCAAAGAATATATTGGGGTTACGTGCACCCACAATTTTTGCTACTGCTATATAGTGCCATTGTCTGACTGGGAATTCAAAGAATATATTGGGGTTACATGCACCCACAATTTTTGCTACTGGTATATAGTGCCATTGTCTGACTGGGAATTCAAAGAATATATTGGGGTTACGTGCACCCACAATTTTTGCTACTGGTATATAGTGCCTGTTTCTGACTGGGAATTCAAAGAATATATTGGGGTTACGTGCACCCACAATTTTTGCTACTGCTATATAGTGCCATTGTCCGACTGGGAATTCAAAGAATATATTGGGGTTACGTGCACCCACAATTTTTGCTACTGGTATATAGTGACATTGTCTGACTGGGAATTCAAAGAATATATTGGGGTTTCGTGCACCCACAATTTTTACTACTGGTTTATAGTGCCATTGTCTGACTGGGAATTCAAAGAATATATTGGGGTTACGTGCGCCCACAATTTTTGCTCCTGGTATATAGTGCCATTGTCTGACTGGGAATTCAAAGAATATATTGGGGTTACGTGCACCCACAATTTTTGCTACTGGTATATAGTGCCATTGTCTGACTGGGAATTCAAAGAATATATTGGGGTTACGTGCACCCACAATTTTTGCTACTGGTATATAGTGCCAGTTTCTGACTGGTAATTCAAAGAATATATTGGGGTTACGTGCACCCACAATTTTTGCTACTGGTATATAGTGCCATTGTCTGACTGGGAATTCAAAGAATATATTGGGGTTACGTGCACCCACAATTTTTGCTACTGGTATATAGTGCCAGTTTCTGACTGATAATTCAAAGAATATATTGGGGTTACGTGCACCCACAATTTTTGCTACTGGTATATAGTGCCATTGTCTGACTGGGAATTCAAAGAATATATTGGGGTTATGTGCACCCACAATATTTGCTACTGGTATATAGTGCCAGTTTCTGACTGGGAATTCAAAGAATATATTGGGGTTACGTGCACCCACAATTTTTGCTACTGCTATATAGTGCCATTGTCTGACTGGGAATTCAAAGAATATATTGGGGTTACGTGCACCCACAATTTTTGCTACTGGTATATAGTGCCATTGTCTGACTGGGAATTCAAAGAATATATTGGGGATACGTGCACCCACAATTTTTGCTACTGGTATATAGTGCCATTGTCTGACTGGGAATTCAAAGAATATATTGGGGTTACGTGCACCCACAATTTTTGCTACTGGTATATAGTGCCATTGTCTGACTGGGAATTCAAAGAATATATTGGGGTTACGTGCACCCACAATTTTTGCTACTGGTATATAGTGCCAGTTTCTGACTGGGAATTCAAAGAATATATTGGGGTTATGTGCACCCACAATTTTTGCTACTGGTATATAGTGCCATTGTCTGACTGGGAATTCAAAGAATATATTGGGGTTACGTGCACCCACAATTTTTGCTACTGGTATATAGTGCCAGTTTCTGACTGGTAATTCAAAGAATATATTGGGGTTACGTGCACCCACAATTTTTGAAACTGGTATATAGTGCCAGTTTCTGACTGGTAATTCAAAGAATATATTGGGGTTACGTGCACCCACAATTTTTGCTACTGGTATATAGTGCCAGTTTCTGACTTAGAATTCAAAGAATATATTGGGGTTACGTGCACCCACAATTTTTGCTACTGCTATATAGTGCCATTGTCTGACTGGGAATTCAAAGAATATATTGGGGTTACGTGCACCCACAATTTTTGCTACTGCTATATAGTGCCATTGTCTGACTGGGAATTCAAAGAATATATTGGGGTTACGTGCACCCACAATTATTGCTACTGGTATATAATGCCATTGTCTGACTGGGAATTCAAAGAATATATTGGGGTTACGTGCACCCACAATTTTTGCTACTGGTATATAGTGCCATTGTCTGACTGGGAATTCAAAGAATATATTGGGGTTTCGTGCACCCACAATTTTTACTACTGGTTTATAGTGCCATTGTCTGACTGGGAATTCAAAGAATATATTGGGGTTACGCGCACCCACAATTTTTGCTCCTGGTATATAGTGCCATTGTCTGACTGGGAATTCAAAGAATATATTGGGGTTACGTGCACCCACAATTTTTTCTACTGGTATATAGTGCCATTGTCTGACTGGGAATTCAAAGAATATATTGGGGTTACGTGCACCCACAATTTTTGCTACTGGTATATAGTGCCAGTTTCTGACTGGTAATTCAAAGAATATATTGGGGTTACGTGCACCCACAATTTTTGCTACTGGTATATAGTGCCATTGTCTGACTGGGAATTCAAAGAATATATTGGGGTTATGTGCACCCACAATTTTTGCTATTGGTATATAGTGCCAGTTTCTGACTGGGAATTCAAAGAATATATTGGGGTTACGTGCACCCACAATTTTTGCTACTGCTATATAGTGCCATTGTCTGACTGGGAATTCAAAGAATATATTGGGGTTACGTGCACCCTCAATTTTTGCTACTGGTATATAGTGACATTGTCTGACTGGGAATTCAAAGAATATATTGGGGTTTCGTGCACCCACAATTTTTACTACTGGTTTATAGTGCCATTGTCTGACTGGGAATTCAAAGAATATATTGGGGTTACGTGCACCCACAATTTTTGCTCCTGGTTTATAGTGCCATTGTCTGACTGGGAATTCAAAGAATATATTGGGGTTACGTGCACCCACAATTTTTGCTACTGGTATATAGTGCCATTGTCTGACTGGGAATTCAAAGAATATATTGGGGTTACGTGCACCCACAATTTTTGCTACTGGTATATAGTGCCATTGTCTGACTGTGAATTCAAAGAATATATTGGGGTTATGTGCACCCACAATTTTTGCTACTGGTATATAGTGCCAGTTTCTGACTGGGAATTCAAAGAATATATTGGGGTTACGTGCACCCACAATTTTTGCTACTGCTATATAGTGCCATTGTCTGACTGGGAATTCAAAGAATATATTGGGGTTACGTGCACCCACAAATTTTGCTACTGGTATATAGTGCCATTGTCTGACTGGGAATTCAAAGAATATATTGGGGTTACGTGCACCCACAATTTTTGCTACTGGTATATAGTGCCAGTTTCTGACTGGGAATTCAAAGAATATATTGGGGTTATGTGCACCCACAATTTTTGCTACTGGTATATAGTGCCATTTTCTGACTGGGAATTCAAAGAATATATTGGGGTTACGTGCACCCACAATTTTTGCTACTGGTATATAGTGCCAGTTTCTGACTGGGAATTCAAAGAATATATTGGGGTTACGTGCACCCACAATTTTTGCTACTTGTATATAGTGCCATTGTCTGACTGGGAATTCAAAGAATATATTGGGGTTACAAATACCCTCATTTCTTGCTACTGCCATATAGTGCCAGTTTCTGACTGGTAATTCAAAGAATATATTGGGGTTACGTGCACCCACAATTTTTGCTACTGGTATATAGTGCCAGTTTCTGATTGGGAATTCAAAGAATATATTGGGGTTACGTGCACCCACAATTTTTGCTACTGGTATATAGTGCCATTGTCTGACTGGGAATTCAAAGAATATATTGGGGTTACGTGCACCCACAATTTTTGCTACTGGTATATAGTGCCATTGTCTGACTGTGAATTCAAAGAATATATTGGGGTTATGTGCACCCACAATTTTTGCTACTGGTATATAGTGCCAGTTTCTGACTGGGAATTCAAAGAATATATTGGGGTTACGTGCACCCACAATTTTTGCTACTGGTATATAGTGCCATTGTCTGACTGTGAATTCAAAGAATATATTGGGGTTATGTGCACCCACAATTTTTGCTACTGGTATATAGTGCCAGTTTCTGACTGGGAATTCAAAGAATATATTGGGGTTACGTGCACCCACAATTTTTGCTACTGCTATATAGTGCCATTGTCTGACTGGGAATTCAAAGAATATATTGGGGTTACGTGCACCCACAATTTTTGCTACTGGTATATAGTGCCATTGTCTGACTGGGAATTCAAAGAATATATTGGGGTTACGTGCACCCACAATTTTTGCTACTGGTATATAGTGCCATTGTCTGACTGGGAATTCAAAGAATATATTGGGGTTACGTGCACCCACAATTTTTGCTACTGGTATATAGTGCCAGTTTCTGACTGGGAATTCAAAGAATATATTGGGGTTATGTGCACCCACAATTTTTGCTACTGGTATATAGTGCCATTGTCTGACTGGGAATTCAAAGAATATATTGGGGTTACGTGCACCCAAAATTTTTGCTACTGGTATATAGTGCCAGTTTCTGACTGGTAATTCAAAGAATATATTGGGGTTACGTGCACCCACAATTTTTGCTACTGGTATATAGTGCCATTGTCTGACTGGGAATTCAAAGAATATATTGGGGTTATGTGCACCCACAATTTTTGCTATTGGTATACAGTGCCAGTTTCTGACTGGGAATTCAAAGAATATATTGGGGTTACGTGCACCCACAATTTTTGCTACTGCTATATAGTGCCATTGTCTGACTGGGAATTCAAAGAATATATTGGGGTTACGTGCACCCTCAATTTTTGCTACTGGTATATAGTGACATTGTCTGACTGGGAATTCAAAGAATATATTGGGGTTTCGTGCACCCACAATTTTTACTACTGGTTTATAGTGCCATTGTCTGACTGGGAATTCAAAGAATATATTGGGGTTACGCGCACCCACAATTTTTGCTCCTGGTATATAGTGCCATTGTCTGACTGGGAATTCAAAGAATATATTGGGGTTACGTGCACCCACAATTTTTTCTACTGGTATATAGTGCCATTGTCTGACTGGGAATTCAAAGAATATACTGGGGTTACGTGCACCCACAATTTTTGCTACTGGTATATAGTGCCAGTTTCTGACTGGTAATTCAAAGAATATATTGGGGTTACGTGCACCCACAATTTTTGCTACTGGTATATAGTGCCATTGTCTGACTGGGAATTCAAAGAATATATTGGGGTTATGTGCACCCACAATTTTTGCTATTGGTATATAGTGCCAGTTTCTGACTGGGAATTCAAAGAATATATTGGGGTTACGTGCACCCACAATTTTTGCTACTGCTATATAGTGCCATTGTCTGACTGGGAATTCAAAGAATATATTGGGGTTACGTGCACCCTCAATTTTTGCTACTGGTATATAGTGACATTGTCTGACTGGGAATTCAAAGAATATATTGGGGTTTCGTGCACCCACAATTTTTACTACTGGTTTATAGTGCCATTGTCTGACTGGGAATTCAAAGAATATATTGGGGTTACGTGCACCCACAATTTTTGCTCCTGGTTTATAGTGCCATTGTCTGACTGGGAATTCAAAGAATATATTGGGGTTACGTGCACCCACAATTTTTGCTACTGGTATATAGTGCCATTGTCTGACTGGGAATTCAAAGAATATATTGGGGTTACGTGCACCCACAATTTTTGCTACTGGTATATAGTGCCATTGTCTGACTGTGAATTCAAAGAATATATTGGGGTTATGTGCACCCACAATTTTTGCTACTGGTATATAGTGCCAGTTTCTGACTGGGAATTCAAAGAATATATTGGGGTTATGTGCACCCACAATTTTTGCTACTGCTATATAGTGCCATTGTCTGACTGGGAATTCAAAGAATATATTGGGGTTACGTGCACCCACAATTTTTGCTACTGCTATATAGTGCCATTGTCTGACTGGGAATTCAAAGAATATATTGGGGTTACGTGCACCCACAATTTTTGCTACTGGTATATAGTGCCAGTTTCTGACTGGGAATTCAAAGAATATATTGGGGTTATGTGCACCCACAATTTTTGCTACTGGTATATAGTGCCATTTTCTGACTGGGAATTCAAAGAATATATTGGGGTTACGTGCACCCACAATTTTTGCTACTGGTATATAGTGCCAGTTTCTGACTGGGAATTCAAAGAATATATTGGGGTTACGTGCACCCACAATTTTTGCTACTTGTATATAGTGCCATTGTCTGACTGGGAATTCAAAGAATATATTGGGGTTATGTGCACCCACAATTTTTGCTACTGCTATATAGTGCCATTGTCTGACTGTGAATTCAAAGAATATATTGGGGTTATGTGCACCCACAATTTTTGCTACTGGTATATAGTGCCAGTTTCTGACTGGGAATTCAAAGAATATATTGGGGTTACGTGCACCCACAATTTTTGCTACTCCTATATACTGCCATTGTCTGACTGGGAATTCAAAGAATATATTGGGGTTACGTGCACCCACAATTTTTGCTACTGCTATATAGTGCCATTGTCTGACTGGGAATTCAAAGAATATATTGGGGTTACAAATACCCTCATTTCTTGCTACTGCCATATAGTGCCAGTTTCTGACTGGTAATTCAAAGAATATATTGGGGTTACGTGCACCCACAATTTTTGCTACTGGTATATAGTGCCAGTTTCTGATTGGGAATTCAAAGAATATATTGGGGTTACGTGCACCCACAATTTTTGCTACTGGTATATAGTGCCATTGTCTGACTGGGAATTCAAAGAATATATTGGGGTTACGTGCACCCACAATTTTTGCTACTGGTATATAGTGCCATTGTCTGACTGTGAATTCAAAGAATATATTGGGGTTATGTGCACCCACAATTTTTGCTACTGGTATATAGTGCCAGTTTCTGACTGGGAATTCAAAGAATATATTGGGGTTACGTGCACCCACAATTTTTGCTACTGCTATATAGTGCCATTGTCTGACTGGGAATTCAAAGAATATATTGGGGTTACATGCACCCACAATTTTTGCTACTGGTATATAGTGCCATTGTCTGACTGGGAATTCAAAGAATATATTGGGGTTACGTGCACCCACAATTTTTGCTACTGGTATATAGTGCCATTGTCTGACTGGGAATTCAAAGAATATATTGGGGTTACGTGCACCCACAATTTTTGCTACTGGTATATAGTGCCATTGTCTGACTGGGAATTCAAAGAATATATTGGGGTTACGTGCACCCACAATTTTTGCTACTGGTATATAGTGCCATTTTCTGACTGGGAATTCAAAGAATATATTGGGGTTACGTGCACCCACAATTTTTGCTACTGCTATATAGTGTCATTGTCTGACTGGGAATTCAAAGAATATATTGGGGTTACGTGCACCCACAATTTTTGCTACTGGTATATAGTGCCATTGTCTGACTGGGAATTCAAAGAATATATTGGGGTTACGTGCACCCACAATTTTTGCTACTGGTATATAGTGCCATTGTCTGACTGTGAATTCAAAGAATATATTGGGGTTATGTGCACCCACAATTTTTGCTACTGGTATATAGTGCCAGTTTCTGACTGGGAATTCAAAGAATATATTGGGGTTATGTGCACCCACAATTTTTGCTACTGCTATATAGTGCCATTGTCTGACTGGGAATTCAAAGAATATATTGGGGTTACGTGCACCCACAATTTTTGCTACTGCTATATAGTGCCATTGTCTGACTGGGAATTCAAAGAATATATTGGGGTTACGTGCACCCACAATTTTTGCTACTGGTATATAGTGCCAGTTTCTGACTGGGAATTCAAAGAATATATTGGGGTTATGTGCACCCACAATTTTTGCTACTGGTATATAGTGCCATTTTCTGACTGGGAATTCAAAGAATATATTGGGGTTACGTGCACCCACAATTTTTGCTACTGGTATATAGTGCCAGTTTCTGACTGGGAATTCAAAGAATATATTGGGGTTACGTGCACCCACAATTTTTGCTACTGGTATATAGTGCCATTGTCTGACTGGGAATTCGAAGAATATATTGGGGTTATGTGCACCCACAATTTTTGCTACTGGTATATAGTGCCATTGTCTGACTGTGAATTCAAAGATTATATTGGAGTTATGTGCACCCACAATTTTTGCTACTGGTATATAGTGCCAGTTTCTGACTGGGAATTCAAAGAATATATTGGGGTTACGTGCACCCACAATTTTTGCTACTCCTATATACTGCCATTGTCTGACTGGGAATTCAAAGAATATATTGGGGTTATGTGCACCCACAATTTTTGCTACTGGTATATAGTGCCATTGTCTGACTGTGAATTCAAAGAATATATTGGGGTTATGTGCACCCACAATTTTTGCTACTGGTATATAGTGCCAGTTTCTGACTGGGAATTCAAAGAATATATTGGGGTTACGTGCACCCACAATTTTTGCTACTCCTATATAGTGCCATTGTCTGACTGGGAATTCAAAGAATATATTGGGGTTACGTGCACCCACAATTTTTGCTACTGGTATATAGTGCCATTGTCTGACTGGGAATTCAAAGAATATATTGGGGTTACGTGCACCCACAATTTTTGCTACTGGTATATAGTGCCATTGTCTGACTGGGAATTCAAAGAATATATTGGGGTTACGTGCACCCACAATTTTTGCTACTGGTATATAGTGCCAGTTTCTGACTGGGAATTCAAAGAATATATTGGGGTTACGTGCACCCACAATTTTTGCTACTGGTATATAGTGCCATTGTCTGACTGGGAATTCAAAGAATATATTGGGGTTACGTGCACCGACAATTTTTGCTACTGGTATATAGTGCCATTGTCTGACTGTGAATTCAAAGAATATATTGGGGTTATGTGCACCCACAATTTTTGCTACTGGTATATAGTGCCAGTTTCTGACTGGGAATTCAAAGAATATATTGGGGTTACGTGCACCCACAATTTTTGCTACTGCTATATAGTGCCATTGTCTGACTGGGAATTCAAAGAATATATTGGGGTTACGTGCACCCACAATTTTTGCTACTGGTATATAGTGCCATTGTCTGACTGGGAATTCAAAGAATATATTGGGGTTACGTGCACCCACAATTTTTGCTATTGGTATATAGTGCCAGTTTCTGACTGGGAATTCAAAGAATATATTGGGGTTATGTGCACCCACAATTTTTGCTACTGGTATATAGTGCCATTGTCTGACTGGGAATTCAAAGAATATATTGGGGTTACGTGCACCCACAATTTTTGCTACTGGTATATAGTGCCAGTTTCTGACTTGGAATTCAAAGAATATATTGGGGTTACGTGCACCCACAATTTTTGCTACTGCTATATAGTGCCATTGTCTGACTGGGAATTCAAAGAATATATTGGGGTTACGTGCACCCACAATTTTTGCTACTGCTATATAGTGCCATTGTCTGACTGGGAATTCAAAGAATATATTGGGGTTACATGCACCCACAATTTTTGCTACTGGTATATAGTGCCATTGTCTGACTGGGAATTCAAAGAATATATTGGGGTTACGTGCACCCACAATTTTTGCTACTGGTATATAGTGCCAGTTTCTGACTGGGAATTCAAAGAATATATTGGGGTTACGTGCACCCACAATTTTTGCTACTGCTATATAGTGCCATTGTCCGACTGGGAATTCAAAGAATATATTGGGGTTACGTGCACCCACAATTTTTGCTACTGGTATATAGTGACATTGTCTGACTGGGAATTCAAAGAATATATTGGGGTTTCGTGCACCCACAATTTTTACTACTGGTTTATAGTGCCATTGTCTGACTGGGAATTCAAAGAATATATTGGGGTTACGTGCGCCCACAATTTTTGCTCCTGGTATATAGTGCCATTGTCTGACTGGGATTTCAAAGAATATATTGGGGTTACGTGCACCCACAATTTTTGCTACTGGTTTATAGTGCCATTGTCTGACTGGGAATTCAAAGAATATATTGGGGTTACGTGCGCCCACAATTTTTGCTCCTGGTATATAGTGCCATTGTCTGACTGGGATTTCAAAGAATATATTGGGGTTACGTGCACCCACAATTTTTGCTACTGGTATATAGTGCCAGTTTCTGACTGGTAATTTAAAGAATATATTGGGGTTACGTGCACCCACAATTTTTGCTACTGGTATATAGTGCCATTGTCTGACTGGGAATTCAAAGAATATATTGGGGTTACGTGCACCCACAATTTTTGCTACTGGTATATAGTGCCAGTTTCTGACTGATAATTCAAAGAAAATATTGGGGTTACGTGCACCCACAATTTTTGCTACTGGTATATAGTGCCATTGTCTGACTGGGAATTCAAAGAATATATTGGGGTTATGTGCACCCACAATATTTGCTACTGGTATATAGTGCCAGTTTCTGACTGGGAATTCAAAGAATATATTGGGGTTACGTGCACCCACAATTTTTGCTACTGCTATATAGTGCCATTGTCTGACTGGGAATTCAAAGAATATATTGGGGTTACGTGCACCCACAATTTTTGCTACTGGTATATAGTGCCATTGTCTGACTGGGAATTCAAAGAATATATTGGGGTTACGTGCACCCACAATTTTTGCTACTGGTATATAGTGACATTGTCTGACTGGGAATTCAAAGAATATATTGGGGTTACGTGCACCCACAATTTTTGCTACTGGTATATAGTGCCAGTTTCTGACTGGGATTTCAAAGAATATATTGGGGTTACGTGCACCCACAATTTTTGCTACTGGTATATAGTGCCATTGTCTGACTGGGAATTCAAAGAATATATTGGGGTTACGTGCACCCACAATTTTTGCTACTGGTATATAGTGCCATTGTCTGACTGTGAATTCAAAGAATATATTGGGGTTATGTGCACCCACAATTTTTGCTACTGGTATATAGTGCCAGTTTCTGACTGGGAATTCAAAGAATATATTGGGGTTACGTGCACCCACAATTTTTGCTACTGCTATATAGTGCCATTGTCTGACTGGGAATTCAAAGAATATATTGGGGTTACGTGCACCCACAATTTTTGCTACTGGTATATAGTGCCATTGTCTGACTGGGAATTCAAAGAATATATTGGGGTTACGTGCACCCACAATTTTTGCTACTGGTATATAGTGCCAGTTTCTGACTGGGAATTCAAAGAATATATTGGGGTTATGTGCACCCACAATTTTTGCTACTGGTATATAGTGCCATTGTCTGACTGGGAATTCAAAGAATATATTGGGGTTACGTGCACCCACAATTTTTGCTACTGGTATATAGTGCCAGTTTCTGACTTGGAATTCAAAGAATATATTGGGGTTACGTGCACCCACAATTTTTGCTACTGCTATATAGTGCCATTGTCTGACTGGGAATTCAAAGAATATATTGGGGTTACGTGCACCCACAATTTTTGCTACTGCTATATAGTGCCATTGTCTGACTGGGAATTCAAAGAATATATTGGGGTTACATGCACCCACAATTTTTGCTACTGGTATATAGTGCCATTGTCTGACTGGGAATTCAAAGAATATATTGGGGTTACGTGCACCCACAATTTTTGCTACTGGTATATAGTGCCTGTTTCTGACTGGGAATTCAAAGAATATATTGTGGTTACGTGCACCCACAATTTTTGCTACTGCTATATAGTGCCATTGTCCGACTGGGAATTCAAAGAATATATTGGGGTTACGTGCACCCACAATTTTTGCTACTGGTATATAGTGACATTGTCTGACTGGGAATTCAAAGAATATATTGGGGTTTCGTGCACCCACAATTTTTACTACTGGTTTATAGTGCCATTGTCTGACTGGGAATTCAAAGAATATATTGGGGTTACGTGCGCCCACAATTTTTGCTCCTGGTATATAGTGCCATTGTCTGACTGGGAATTCAAAGAATATATTGGGGTTACGTGCACCCACAATTTTTGCTACTGGTATATAGTGCCATTGTCTGACTGGGAATTCAAAGAATATATTGGGGTTACGTGCACCCACAATTTTTGCTACTGGTATATAGTGCCAGTTTCTGACTGGTAATTCAAAGAATATATTGGGGTTACGTGCACCCACAATTTTTGCTACTGGTATATAGTGCCATTGTCTGACTGGGAATTCAAAGAATATATTGGGGTTACGTGCACCCACAATTTTTGCTACTGGTATATAGTGCCAATTTCTGACTGATAATTCAAAGAATATATTGGGGTTACGTGCACCCACAATTTTTGCTACTGGTATATAGTGCCATTGTCTGACTGGGAATTCAAAGAATATATTGGGGTTATGTGCACCCACAATATTTGCTACTGGTATATAGTGCCAGTTTCTGACTGGGAATTCAAAGAATATATTGGGGTTACGTGCACCCACAATTTTTGCTACTGCTATATAGTGCCATTGTCTGACTGGGAATTCAAAGAATATATTGGGGTTACGTGCACCCACAATTTTTGCTACTGGTATATAGTGCCATTGTCTGACTGGGAATTCAAAGAATATATTGGGGATACGTGCACCCACAATTTTTGCTACTGGTATATAGTGCCATTGTCTGACTGGGAATTCAAAGAATATATTGGGGTTACGTGCACCCACAATTTTTGCTACTGGTATATAGTGCCAGTTTCTGACTGGGAATTCAAAGAATATATTGGGGTTATGTGCACCCACAATTTTTGCTACTGGTACATAGTGCCATTGTCTAACTGGGAATTCAAAGAATATATTGGGGTTACGTGCACCCACAATTTTTGCTACTGGTATATAGTGCCAGTTTCTGACTGGTAATTCAAAGAATATATTGGGGTTACGTGCACCCACAATTTTTGCTACTGGTATATAGTGCCAGTTTCGGACTTGGAATTCAAAGAATATATTGGGGTTACGTGCACCCACAATTTTTGCTACTGCTATATAGTGCCATTGTCTGACTGGGAATTCAAAGAATATATTGGGGTTACGTGCACCCACAATTTTTGCTACTGCTATATAGTGCCATTGTCTGACTGGGAATTCAAAGAATATATTGGGGTTACATACACCCACAATTTTTACTACTGGTATATAGTGCCATTGTCTGACTGGGAATTCAAAGAATATATTGGGGTTACGTGCACCCACAATTTTTGCTACTGGTATATAGTGCCAGTTTCTGACTGGGAATTCAAAGAATATATTGGGGTTACGTGCACCCACAATTTTTGCTACTGCTATATAGTGCCATTGTCCGACTGGGAATTCAAAGAATATATTGGGGTTACGTGCACCCACAATTTTTGCTACTGGTATATAGTGACATTGTCTGACTGGGAATTCAAAGAATATATTGGGGTTTCGTGCACCCACAATTTTTACTACTGGTTTATAGTGCCATTGTCTGACTGGGAATTCAAAGAATATATTGGGGTTACGTGCACCCACAATTTTTGCTACTGGTATATAGTGCCATTGTCTGACTGGGAATTCAAAGAATATATTGGGGTTACGTGCACCCACAATTTTTGCTACTGGTATATAGTGCCAGTTTCCGACTGGTAATTCAAAGAATATATTGGGGTTACGTGCACCCACAATTTTTTGCTACTGGTATATAGTGCCATTGTCTGACTGGGAATTCAAAGAATATATTGGGGTTACGTGCACCCACAATTTTTGCTACTGGTATATAGTGCCAGTTTCTGACTGATAATTCAAAGAATATATTGGGGTTACGTGCACCCACAATTTTTGCTACTGGTATATAGTGCCAGTTTCTGACTGGGAATTCAAAGAATATATTGGGGTTACGTGCACCCACAATTTTTGCTACTGCTATATAGTGCCATTGTCTGACTGGGAATTCAAAGAATGTATTGGGGTTACGTGCACCCACAATTTTTGCTACTGGTATATAGTGCCATTGTCTGACTGGGAATTCAAAGAATATATTGGGGTAACGTGCACCCACAATTTTTGCTACTGGTATATAGTGCCATTGTCTGACTGGGAATTCAAAGAATATATTGGGGTTACGTGCACCCACAATTTTTGCTACTGGTATATAGTGCCATTGTCTGACTGGGAATTCAAAGAATATATTGGGGTTACATGCACCCACAATTTTTGCTTCTGGTATATAGTGCCAGTTTCTGACTGGTAATTCAAAGAATATATTGGGGTTACGTGCACCCACAATTTTTGCTACTGGTATATAGTGCCAGTTTCTGACTGGGAATTCAAAGAATATATTGGGGTTACGTGCACCCACAATTTTTGCTACTGCTATATAGTGCCATTGTCTGACTGGGAATTCAAAGAATATATTGGGGTTACGTGCACCCACAATTTTTGCTACTGCTATATAGTGCCATTGTCTGACTGGGAATTCAAAGAATATATTGGGGTTACGTGCACCCACAATTTTTGCTACTGGTATATAGTGCCATTGTCTGACTGGGAATTCAAAGAATATATTGGGGTTACGTGCACCCACAATTTTTGCTACTGGTATATAGTGCCATTGTCTGACTGGGAATTCAAAGAATATATTGGGGTTACGTGCACCCACAATTTTTGCTACTGGTATATAGTGCCATTGTCTGACTAAGAATTGAAAGAATATATTGGGGTTACGTGCACCCACAATTTTTGCTACTGCTATATAGTGCCATTGTCTGACTGGGAATTCAAAGAATATATTGGGGTTACGTGCACCCACAATTTTTGCTACTGGTATATAGTGCCATTGTCTGACTGGGAATTCAAAGAATATATTGGGGTTACGTGCACCCACAATTTTTGCTACTGGTATATAGTGCCATTGTCTGACTGTGAATTCAAAGAATATATTGGGGTTATGTGCACCCACAATTTTTGCTACTGGTATATAGTGCCAGTTTCTGACTGGGAATTCAAAGAATATATTGGGGTTACGTGCACCCACAATTTTTGCTACTGCTATATAGTGCCATTGTCTGACTGGGAATTCAAAGAATATATTGGGGTTACGTGCACCCACAATTTTTGCTACTGGTATATAGTGCCATTGTCTGACTGGGAATTCAAAGAATATATTGGGGTTACGTGCACCCACAATTTTTGCTACTGGTATATAGTGCCATTGTCTGACTGGGAATTCAAAGAATATATTGGGGTTACGTGCACCCACAATTTTTGCTACTGGTATATAGTGCCAGTTTCTGACTGGGAATTCAAAGAATATATTGGGGTTATGTGCACCCACAATTTTTGCTACTGGTATATAGTGCCATTGTCTGACTGGGAATTCAAAGAATATATTGGGGTTACGTGCACCCACAATTTTTGCTACTGGTATATAGTGCCATTTTCTGACTGGGAATTCAAAGAATATATTGGGGTTACGTGCACCCACAATTTTTGCTACTGGTATATAGTGCCATTGTCTGACTGTGAATTCAAAGAATATATTGGGGTTATGTGCACCCACAATTTTTGCTACTGGTATATAGTGCCAGTTTCTGACTGGGAATTCAAAGAATATATTGGGGTTACGTGCACCCACAATTTTTGCTACTGCTATATAGTGCCATTGTCTGACTGGGAATTCAAAGAATATATTGGGGTTACGTACACCCACAATTTTTGCTACTGGTATATAGTGCCATTGTCTGACTGGGAATTCAAAGAATATATTGGGGTTACGTGCACCCACAATTTTTGCTACTGGTATATAGTGCCATTGTCTGACTGGGAATTCAAAGAATATATTGGGGTTACGTGCACCCACAATTTTTGCTACTGGTATATAGTGCCAGTTTCTGACTGGGAATTCAAAGAATATATTGGGGTTATGTGCACCCACAATTTTTGCTACTGGTATATAGTGCCATTGTCTGACTGGGAATTCAAAGAATATATTGGGGTTACGTGCACCCACAATTTTTGCTACTGGTATATAGTGCCAGTTTCTGACTGGTAATTCAAAGAATATATTGGGGTTACGTGCACCCACAATTTTTGCTACTGGTATATAGTGCCAGTTTCTGACTGGGAATTCAAAGAATATATTGGGGTTACGTGCACCCACAATTTTTGCTACTGGTATATAGTGCCAGTTTCTGACTGGGAATTCAAAGAATATATTGGGGTTATGTGCACCCACAATTTTTGCTACTGGTATATAGTGCCATTGTCTGACTGGGAATTCAAAGAATATATTGGGGTTACGTGCACCCACAATTTTTCTACTGGTATATAGTGCCAGTTTCTGAATGGGAATTCAAAGAATATATTGGGGTTACGTGCACCCATAATTTTTGCTACTGGTATATAGTGCCATTGTCTGACTGGGAATTCAAAGAATATATTGGGGTTACGTGCACCCACAATTTTTGCTACTGGTATATAGTGCCATTGTCTGACTGTGAATTCAAAGAATATATTGGGGTTATGTGCACCCACAATTTTTGCTACTGGTATATAGTGCCAGTTTCTGACTGGGAATTCAAAGAATATATTGGGGTTACGTGCACCCACAATTTTTGCTACTGCTATATAGTGCCATTGTCTGACTGGGAATTCAAAGAATATATTGGGGTTACGTACACCCACAATTTTTGCTACTGGTATATAGTGCCATTGTCTGACTGGGAATTCAAAGAATATATTGGGGTTACGTGCACCCACAATTTTTGCTACTGGTATATAGTGCCATTGTCTGACTGGGAATTCAAAGAATATATTGGGGTTACGTGCACCCACAATTTTTGCTACTGGTATATAGTGCCAGTTTCTGACTGGGAATTCAAAGAATATATTGGGGTTATGTGCACCCACAATTTTTGCTACTGGTATATAGTGCCATTGTCTGACTGGGAATTCAAAGAATATATTGGGGTTACGTGCACCCACAATTTTTGCTACTGGTATATAGTGCCAGTTTCTGACTGGTAATTCAAAGAATATATTGGGGTTACGTGCACCCACAATTTTTGCTACTGGTATATAGTGCCATTGTCTGACTGGGAATTCAAAGAATATATTGGGGTTACGTGCACCCACAATTTTTGCTACTGGTATATAGTGCCATTGTCTGACTGGGAATTCAAAGAATATAATGGGGTTACGTGCACCCACAGTTTTTGCTACTGGTATATAGTGCCATTGTCTGACTGGGAATTCAAAGAATATATTGGGGTTACGTGCACCCACAATTTTTGCTACTGGTATATAGTGCCATTGTCTGACTGTGAATTCAAAGAATATATTGGGGTTACGTGCACCCACAATTTTTGCTACTGGTATATAGTGCCAGTTTCTGACTGGGAATTCAAAGAATATATTGGGGTTACGTGCACCCACAATTTTTGCTACTGCTATATAGTGCCATTGTCTGACTGGGAATTCAAAGAATATATTGGGGTTACGTTTTACCCACAATTTTTGCTACTGGTATATAGTGCCATTGTCTGACTGGGAATTCAAAGAATATATTGGGGTTACGTTCACCCACAATTTTTGCTACTGGTATATAGTGCCAGTTTCTGAGTGGAAATTCCCCAAATAATTTGGGGATTCATTCACCCTACATCTCAGTCTCTTGCCATATTCACCCAGGTTGTCAGTGCTGCACCAGCTCGTTCCCAGACAGCTCGGCCCGAAAAACACATTACCTATATAGAGGATTTGGACAATGAAGACAACATGTTCTAAATCTAATGTCTGAACCTTCTCCAGAATTAAAATAATGGCAGCGTTTAACTTTCAAATAGCACTGCACAAAGGAAGATCTTATCAGCTTGTCTCATGACATGCTACTAAAAAGTGTCATTTGTGTATCTTAATGTAAATATAGTTGTATAAGCTTTTTGGGTTTTAGGCACTGCCAAGTTATTTATTACCACCCGCTCCCTTATAATGATGATGACGCCAAAGTCACTGTGGGTGTTCAGAGCTCACAGCTTCGGTTGACATTTGTCTTGCTCTCTGTCGGTACCAGCTGTCTTTTTGGATACCGTAAAGTTATGTTGACTTTATTAACAGCTATAGAAGCTTTGGCCAGGTTGTGACGGTGTGTAACCCTAACAACACTAAGTGGGATACACATTAATAGTCAGTCTATGTACGCTAAACGTATCACTGAAGTAATTTTTTTTCCCTCTCCCCTAATATAAGAAAGGAACAGACATTAGACCTAGACCGGGGTTCGAGGCTTGTAAAAATCCAGTATTATTTGTTCTTCATTATGTGAAATATGTGTTGAAAAGCAACCCAAGATTAAGTCAGCCATGTGTGCCAGTGTGTTACTTGGCATGCCTTTGCTGGCCCCAACTGTAAGGGTCACTCTCCATTTCCTCCATTTTCCACTCCCCTTCACACCATTTGTGGTGAAGCAATGGGATGCACTGAAGTGCACCCTCTAGCCTCGTGTGGGACAGGGACGTCAGATGCCACTCCAAACCCCTCGTCTTCCTCCGCCAGCCAACGGTGCGAATATGAGAGGAGTGTGCTCTGAATGTTTTCTGCCTAGCATAGGCTAGTTCTCACTTACGAAAATGGCCCCACTTTGACCTGTATATCAGGCACAATGGTGTAGGTTTCAAAGAAACATGGCACCAACAAGTTGAAAAACGTGGGCCATGTGTGGACCGTGTTTGAGTCTGGCAAGCTCCAGATCTGCTACCAGGTTCCAGCCATTATCACAGGCGCAAAAATGCCAGGCCCCAGGTGTAGCAGGGAAAAAAAAATGCCATCTCAGCCAGGATGGCATCCCTGACCACTGTGCTGTCTGTCCCCCAAGCTGATCAGTTTCAGCACGGCCTGCTGACATCTCCCCACGCCAGTGTTACAGTGTTTGCCGCTAGTAGCTGGGGTGGAGGTTGCAGCATCGTAGGGTTTCAGTCTACTCCTGCCATGAATTTTGGCCTGGGAGAGGAGATAGGCCACCCCAGTTTGCACCCGGGGACCAGTCTCCACTACATTCACCCTGCCTGTCATTAAAGATAAGCACTGCAGCATCCCTGACCACAGGCGCTTGTCCATGTGTCGGTGGTCAAGTGGACCTTGCAGCAAAGCGCAGAGCTCTGGGCCCGACTGATGTTATGGGACACATGCAGGCGCAAGGCAGGGACAGCACACCAAGAGAAGTAGTAACGGCTAGGCCCAGCATAGGGAGGTGCCCCAGCTGCCATCTGCTGACGGAAGGCCTGGGTATCCAGAAGCATAAACAAACACCAACATCTCCAGGGCCAGCAGTTTATCGATGAGGCTGTTAAAGGCTTGGGCATGGGGGTGGGTTGTGTTGTACTTCTGCCTGCAATGAAAAGCTTGGGAAATGTGGAGTGGCTGGGAAGAGGCGCATGATGGTGCAGGCCAAAAGGGCGCATGAGGGTGAACTCCCCAATGTGTCAGAGATAGGTGTGTAGGTGTCCTTGCATCATATACTTGCACCATATTTGGCTTTGGAAGTTAATTTTGTGCCAAAAAGTGGTTAAGACAGCGATCCCTCAGCTACTCCCGTTACACTGTCTATTGACAACTCCAGCACTGAAGTTACCATCTGTGGAAGTGGACCACCACTTCTAAGATCCCAAAGGAAGCAGGCAAGAGATGTGCAGTGCAGAAAAAAAGATGAGAAAATAAGTGTAGGCTGTAGAGCACAGAGGGATCGGAGAGGACAGAGCTGGTGTCGGCCAGGTATTCCCACAACATGCGCCTATACTTGTCCCTCCTGGTGACACTAGGCCCCTGAGTGGCAGTAATTTGTCCAGGGGGGCCATTAACGTGTTCCAGACCTAGGAATAAGTCTTCCAACAGGGTAGAGTTTTGCATGCCTTTGCTTCTACCCACTGTTTTTGCTGCTTAGCTTCCCTCCACATCTACACTGCTTTCGCCCCTAAACATCACCCCAGTTTATGCATCTGCTTCTACCCTGTTTTTTTGTTGAATTAGCTTCCCTCCACATCTACACTGCTTTCACCCCTAAACATCACCCCAGTTTATGCCTTTGCTTCTACCCTGTTTTTTTGTTGAATTAGCTTCCCTCCACATCTACACTGCTTTAGCCCCTAAACATCACCCCAGTTTATGCCTTTGCTTCTACCCAGGTTTTTTGTTGATTTAGCTTCCCTCTACATCTACACTGCTTTAGCCCCTAGACATCACCCCTGTCCATGTGGGGTCGGTGGCCTCGTCATCCACCAACTCCTCTTCCAATTGCGCACTGCCCCCTTACTGCAAACCGCACATGACCACAGCTTGCCCTGATGGCAACTGTGTCTCATGATCCCCACTTAGGTCCAGACAAGTCGGTGGCAGGTCCAAAACCCCAAAATTGGAAGGAAATGGCGGATGCTGCAGTATTTCTAACACCTGTTCCTGGTGCTCGGGCCTGGTCTGTGTTGTAACCTGCACCCTGCTTAACGCAGCTGCCATATCCGGAGTTGTGATGAGCGCATGCTGATGTTTCGTGTCCACTGCAATGGATGGGATGGGATTTCACATAAGTCTGCCACCCATGGCCACTCATGGTTGAGCAACTGAGGGAGTTGACTTTGATGAACCCGAGGGTTTTGGAGTTGGAACTACATCAAAGGTCTGTGCTGCTCACACACTCTGCTCAACACATGATATGTTTAGTGCCAGCAGTGTGGAGACGTCGCACAACAGCCGTTGTTCCAGCAGGTACAGGCGTTGTAGGAGTGCATAGAGGCTAGCAGCGGCAACTATAGACTTTAAAAACTATCCGCACAAGCGCCACACTTTCACCAGTAGCTCAGGAACATTGGGGTACCTTTTTAAAATGATTAGCAGCAATGAGTTTAAAACGTGGCCCAGGCATGGAATATGTTGCAGGCTGCCAAGCTACAGAGCCGATCCCAGGTTACGGCCATTATCACACATGACAACATGCCTGGGCCCAGGTGCAGTGGCAAAAACCACATTGCCGTCTCATCGAGGATGGCATGACTCACTTTGTAGGCAGTGTGCTGTCTGGCCCCCAAGCTGATGAGCTTCAGCACGGCCCGCTGACGTCTCCCCACACCAGTGTTGCAGCGTTTCCAGCTCATAGCTGGGGTCAATTTAACAGCGGAGGAGGGTGGTGTTTCAGCCCTCCTCCCAGGAATTTTGTGTGGGGAGACAAGTCAGGCCACCACATTTTGTGACCCGGTCCACGCCTCAACTACATTCAACCACTGTGCCAAAATTGAAAGGTAGCGTCCCTGTCCGCATGCACTTGTCCATTCGTAACTGGTCACGTGGAACTTTAGGGCTAAGGGCTGAATTTAGGGACCGCCTCATGTTTGGGGGAAAGTGCTGGTGTGGACGGCACAGTGTTATGTCAGTCCAGGTAGCTGCAACAGGGCTAAGGAATAGCAGTAGGGAATCTCGCCCTGCACTACTCCCACTAGCTATCCCGGTCCCTGCCTCACGGGTGTGGGTCGGCTGTACTCAGGCTAAGCCTGACCCCGACAGCTCCTCTCTCACTGATACCGTAGGCCTAGAGGGAAGACTGAACTACTACTGTTTCCACCATCTAACAGATCTGTCCCTGATATATCCATTGCAGTCTCAGGCCTTACTATAACTCCTAGGCAGCATGCCCGCTGCCTCGGGGTCATATTTGACGCAGACCTTTCCTTCACCCCTCATATTGAATCACTCGCACGTTCATGTCACCTCCAACTCAAAAACATCTCCAGAATACGCCCTTTCCTTACCAGAGATACACTAAAGACACTTACTGTCTCTCTGATTCATTCTCGCCTTGACTACTGTAACTCCTTACTAATCGGTCTTCCCCTCACTAAACTTTCCCCTCTACAATCTATTCTGAATGCAGCGGCCAGGCTCATCTATCAGGCTAGACGCTACAGTGATGCCTCTGGTCTGTGCCAGTCACTACACTGGCTGCCTATTCATTTTAGAATAAAATATAAAGTTATTACTCTCATCCACAAGGCTCTCCATAAAGCCGCACCTCCCTACATTTCTTCCCTCATCTCTGTCTACCGCCCAACCCGTGTTCTCCGCTCACTCAATGATCTAACACTTACATCCTCTATTATCAGAACCTCCCACACTCGTATACAAGACTTCTCCCGAGCTGCACCACTTCTCTGGAATGCTCTACCACGGACAATAAGATTAACTCCCAACTTCTACAGTTTCAAACGCAAACTAAAGACGCATCTTTTCAGACAGGCCTATCACAATTCCTAATGCACAAAATTGTCTGAACACTGTATAAGCAATGCCGCCCCTGCTACCTCTTGTGTCACCCCCTCTACCTCATAGATTGTAAGCTCTTTTGAGCAGGGCCCTCAGTCCCATTGCGTGAAATGACGTTCTTTGTTATGTATGTCTGTCTGTATCTGAACCCTATAAATTGTACAGTGCTGCGGAATATGTTGGCGCTATATAAATAAAATGTATTATTATTATTATTAAGTGGGAGAAGGAATGCCCTATAAGAACTCTAGGGACTGGAGACTAAAGGGGTCACCCCTAACGAACAAGTGAAGCTGCTACTGACAGGGACTGACAAGGGTGTGCGCTGACTAACAACACAAGCAGCACACAGGAAAAATGTGGGAAAGGATTCCCCCAAACCAATATGGGAAGGAACCTTACACTAGGAAACAAACACAGGGAAACTGAGTAGAAATCAAAGGATAAGGCAATTCACTCACACAGTCAATTATACACAGAGGGAGGATTGGTGAACACAAAAGGGAAAACACACAAACCAACTTGTTCACCCAAACCTCCCAAAAACCAACCACGGAAGTTCCTCTATCCAAGATAACCACCTACTCCTCCTGCTAAGGCCTAGCTCTGTAAAAGCGACACTCAGCACAGAACCATGGGAGGCATGGGTTTAAATACAGAGTAGAGACCACTCCTCCCAGGTGCAAATGGGAGGACAGACTAATCAACCAGGAAATAAAGCTGCCTACCAGCAGTGCGCGCGTGCAAGTCAGAAGGTGTGCACCAATACCCACGACAGGACATCCCCGCAGCGCCAGGATGCCACCCCAGACACTGCGCAGCCAAAAACTCCCCAGGTAAGAAAAATAGAAAGTAATGAACCTAAATACTCCTAACAGGATCCTCCCCTCAAGGAGAAGACTCCGGATTCTCTAGGAGCATCCTTCTTCGGGAACTCCTTGTGGAATTTCTCCACGAGTCTGGGGGCTGACATATCCGACTCCAGGACCCAAGAATTATCCTCAGGACCGTATCCCTTCCATGCCACCAGATACCGTAGCTTCCCCCGAACATATTTGCTATCCAGAACTCGGGATATCTCATACTCCCCGGACTCAGAAACTGGTGGAACCTTAACTGGAGACGTTCCCTTCTTGGCCTTCTTTAACAAGGAGACATGGAACACCCGGTTTATCTTCCACCTTTTAGGTAGTTGCAGCTGCGCCGCCACTTCATTTACCATCTTGATGATCTTAAAAGGACCCACAAACCTGGGACCCAGCTTCTTGCTAGGAACCTTCAACCTGATATTCTTGGTGGACAACCAAACCATCTCACCAGGGAAGAACTGCAACTCTCCTCTCTTCCGATCCGCCTGGACCTTAGCCTGGTGCGACGCCCGCACCAGATTCTCTCGGATACGGGACCATACCCCTTGCAGCTTTTTAGAAAATAGCTCCTCCTCCGGAACTGGGGAAGAAATGGAAGAAAATACTCCGAAAACAGGATGTCTACCACCGGAGCAAAAAAAAGGTGTGGTACCTGTGGCATTGGAATCATGGTTGTTTAGGGAAAATTCTGCCAGGGGGAGAAAGGCAGCCCAATTATTCTGGTTCTCTCGAACAAAACACCTCAAAAACTGTTCCACATCCTGATTCTTCCTCTCTGTTTGTCCGTTAGACTCTGGGTGAAACCCGGAGGAAAACGACAGTGTAACTCCCAACCTGCTGCAAAAAGCCCGCCAGAATTTAGCCACAAATTGCGGTACCCTGTCCGAAACGATCTCCTCAGGAAGACCATGCAACCTTACAATTTCTTTAATAAACGCCTCTGATAGTGTCTTGGCACATGGCAGCCTGGAAAACAGGATCAAATGGCACATTTTCGTGAAGCGGTCAACGACTACCCAAATGACCGTGAAACCCTTAGACACCGGAAGGCCCGTGATGAAATCCATAGACAGATGAGTCCAAGGTGCCTTAGGAGGTTCCAATGGATGTAGAAGACCGTGGGGACGGGTATGCGACGCCTTGGCTCTTGCACAGACCGAACAATTTTGAACAAACTGCAAGACATCCTTACTCCACCCTGGCCACCAAAAATTCCTAGACACCAATCTCATGGTCTCTGAAACCCCCGGGTGACCAGCAAGAACCGACTCGTGACACTCCCTCAGGAGACTTTGTCGGAGAGTAGTTGGGACAAAAAGCTTGTTTCTAGGTATCTTGGAAGGTGCAGCGTGTTGCGCTTCGATCAAGGCCTTCTCCAATTTCGCGCCCAATACTGCTACCACCACTCCATCCCCAAGAATAGTGGCAGGCGCCTCTCGTTCCTCCTCAGTCGACATATACCGGGATAAAGCATCAGCCTTAACATTCTTTAAACCCGGCACATAAGTCACGGTAAAATGGAACCGCGCAAAAAATAGAGCCCATCTGGCCTGCCGTGCATTTAATCTCTTCGCCGACCCAAGATAAACCAAATTCTTGTGGTCAGTAAATACCTGGACTGGCCTTCTGGCCCCCTCCAGGAAATGACGCCAATGTTTGAACGCTAGTTTTATTGCCAGTAGTTCCCTATCTCCGATGTCATAATTCCGTTCAGAGGCAGAGAATTTCTTAGAAAAGAAGGCACAGGGATGCGTACCCTCCTCGAACTCCTGAGAAAGTACTGCTCCCACCCCCACCGAGGAGGCATCCACCTCCACTCGGAAGGCCAACCTCTCATCCGGTTGCCTCAAAATGGGAGCGGACGAGAATCGCTTCTTCAGTTCTTCAAACGCAGCTAGCGCCTCTGGCGACCACTTAGCACAGTCAGCCCCCTTCTTAGTCAAGTCCGAGATAGGTTTCACAACCTCAGAAAATCCCTTGATAAACTGGCGATAATAGTTGAAGAACCCCAAGAACCGTTGGACCGCCTTTAGGTTCTCGGGTCGCGGCCACTCCAAGACTGCCCTGACCTTCTCAGGGTCCATCTCGAATCCCTTTTCCGATAGGATATAGCCAAGGAAACATAATTTATTGACCGCGAACACACATTTCTCCAGCTTAGCACTTAATTGGTTAACCCTCAGGAGATCTAAAACCTCTCTCACTCTCTCACAATGAGTCTCCAAATCCGGGGTGTAAATGAGTATATTGTCCAGATAGACCACAACCCCCCTCCCTATGACGGCACTTAGTACATCATTAATAAAATTCTGAAAAAACGCAGGCGCATTGGTTAGACCGAAAGGCATCACAAGATTCTCAAAGTGTCCTAGGGGTGTGTTAAACGCTGTTTTCCACTCATCCCCCTTCTTGATTCTCAGCAAGTTATACGCCCCACGTAAATCTATTTTACTAAACCAGCGGGCTCCCGTAATCTGGCTGAATAGATCCGAGATCAACGGAATGGGATAGGGATTCCGCACCGTGATTTTGTTAATCTCCCTAAAATCCAAACAAGGGCGCAACCCTCCATCTTTCTTCTTTACAAAGAAAAACCCCACTGCTATTGGGGACTTAGATGGGCGAATATGCCCCACCTCTAGACTCCCCTCAATATACTCCTTGAGCACCTCCCTCTCCGGAATAGTGAGATTGTACAACCGTGTCTTGGGGAGCACTGCATTAGGTATAAATTTAATCGAGCAATCAATAGGTGCGATGTGGTGGTAATGTCTTGGCTGCCCTTTCCTCAAAGACCTCCCTGAACTCACATATTTCTTGAGGCAAATTGTCTATAGACAAAGACGTAACGGATATGGGCAGACATCGACCATTACACCCCTGCCCCCAAGAAACTACTGACTCGGTCTCCCAGTTGATAATAGGGTTATGCTGCTTCAGCCAGGGCCACCCCAACACTACTTGTGCTGGTAACTTAGACAACAAGAACAAGTCAATCTCTTCCCTGTGGCCACCTACAATAAACTCCAGACCCTCCACCTGTTTGGAGATGACAGCTTGCTGTAGAGGGGTCTTATCAATAGCCCACACCGGTATCTGAGAATTCAAGACCAAAGGACTCACGCTTAGTTGCTCGCAAAACTCTGAGTCAATAAGGTTGACTGCCGAACCACAATCAACCAAAATCCGGCACTTCTGCCCATTTACCCATCCTTCAAGGATCAACCCGGCAGTCTGAGTACAGGAAATATGCACACCTCCCTCCTTAGTAGGTTTTCTCCCTTTACCCTCAATAGACCTGGAGTTATTACTCTCCTTGGCGAACCATTCTCTGGAGGGGCATACCCTTGCTACATGTCCCATCCCTCCACACACAAAACAACGTACTGTGCGGGACCCTTCACTCTTGGGTCTAGCACTTCGCACAGTGGCCCCAATCTGCATGGGTTGGTCCCCCGGGTCCTCTCTAAAAACAGAGAATTGAGGAGGGCTAAGCCCCCCAGGACTCTTGTCTCCACGCTCCCGGAGGCGCCGTCCAACTCTAATTGACAGCTGCATGGCCTCATCTAGATCTCCCGGAACAGGGTGAGAAACTAGATGGTCTTTAACCTGGTCCGAGAGCCCTGTCTCAAACTGACTAAGTAGAGCGGGGTCATTCCAGTGTACTTCTGCTGCCCACCTACGAAACTCTGTGCAATATTTCTCTATAGCGTGATCCCCTTGCACCACACGTCGTAGGTTATACTCAGCCGTGCGTACCCTGTCTGGGTCGTCATACAGTAACCCCATTGTGGAGAAAAACGCCTCTACAGTTAGTAAGCAAGCTGAGTCGGCTGGTAACGAATGTGCCCAGATGAGGGGATCATCTCTCAATAAAGTAATAATAATCCCAACTCTCTGTACCTCAGAACCGGAGGAAAACGGCCGTAGCCGGAAATACAAAAGACAGTCCTTTTGAAATAGGAAAAAATCTGACCTCTTACCTCGGAAGGGTTCAGGTAAGCTGACTTTTGGCTCCAGAGGCCGACCCACAGGGGCGCTACTCACCTGCCTCTGTATGCCCTCCACCTGAGAGGCTGTGTGTTGAGCCAACTGCTGTAACTGAGATACGCCAGAAGCTTGGATGGCATCCATTCGTAGCTTGATCCCCTCCATCTCAGTGGAAATCTGCTGCACCGCCTGGTACAACTGTTTCAGGTCCGTCATAATGCAAACGAACCTTTTTTTTTTTTTTTTTTTTTTTTTTACCGGCTGAGTGTACTGTTATGTCAGTCCAGGTAGCTGCAACGGGGCTAAGGAATAGCAGTAGGGAATCTCGCCCTGCACTACTCCCACTAGCTATCCCGGTCCCTGCCTCACGGGTGTGGGTCGGCTGTACTCAGGCTAAGCCTGACCCCGACAGCTCCTCTCTCACTGATACCGTAGGCCTAGAGGGAAGACTGAACTACTACTGTTTCCACCATCTAACAGATCTGTCCCTGATATATCCATTGCAGTCTCAGGCCTTACTATAACTCCTAGGCAGCATGCCCGCTGCCTCGGGGTCATATTTGACGCAGACCTTTCCTTCACCCCTCATATTGAATCACTCGCACGTTCATGTCACCTCCAACTCAAAAACATCTCCAGAATACGCCCTTTCCTTACCAGAGATACACTAAAGACACTTACTGTCTCTCTGATTCATTCTCGCCTTGACTACTGTAACTCCTTACTAATCGGTCTTCCCCTCACTAAACTTTCCCCTCTACAATCTATTCTGAATGCAGCGGCCAGGCTCATCTATCAGGCTAGACGCTACAGTGATGCCTCTGGTCTGTGCCAGTCACTACACTGGCTGCCTATTCATTTTAGAATAAAATATAAAGTTATTACTCTCATCCACAAGGCTCTCCATAAAGCCGCACCTCCCTACATTTCTTCCCTCATCTCTGTCTACCGCCCAACCCGTGTTCTCCGCTCACTCAATGACCTAACACTTACATCCTCTATTATCAGAACCTCCCACGCTCGTATACAAGACTTCTCCCGAGCTGCACCACTTCTCTGGAATGCTCTACCACGGACAATAAGATTAACTCCCAACTTCTACAGTTTCAAACGCAAACTAAAGACGCATCTTTTCAGACAGGCCTATCACAATTCCTAATGCACAAAATTGTCTGAACACTGTATAAGCAATGCCGCCCCTGCTACCTCTTGTGTCACCCCCTCTACCTCATAGATTGTAAGCTCTTTTGAGCAGGGCCCTCAGTCCCATTGCGTGAAATGACGTTCTTTGTTATGTATGTCTGTCTGTATCTGAACCCTATAAATTGTACAGTGCTGCGGAATATGTTGGCGCTATATAAATAAAATGTATTATTATTATTATTATTAAGTGGGAGAAGGAATGCCCTATAAGAACTCTAGGGACTGGAGACTAAAGGGGTCACCCCTAACGAACAAGTGAAGCTGCTACTGACAGGGACTGACAAGGGTGTGCGCTGACTAACAACACAAGCAGCACACAGGTAACATGTGGGAAAGGATTCCCCTACACCAATATGGGAAGGAACCTTACACTAGGAAACAAACACAGGGAAACTGAGTAGAAATCAAAGGATAAGGCAATTCACTCACACAGTCAATTATACACAGAGGGAGGATTGGTGAACACAGAAGGGAAAACACACAAACCAACTCGTTCACCCAAACCTCCCAAAAACCAACCACGGAAGTTCCTCTATCCAAGATAACCACCTACTCCTCCTGCTAAGGCCTAGCACTGTAAAAGAGACACTCAGCACAGAACCATGGGAGGCATGGGTTTAAATACAGAGTAGAGACCACTCCTCCCAGGTGCAAATGGGAGGACAGACTAATCAACCAGGAAATAAAGCTGCCTACCAGCAGTGCGCGCGTGCAAGTCAGAAGGTGTGCACCAATACCCACGACAGGACATCCCCGCAGCGCCAGGATGCCACCCCAGACACTGCGCAGCCAAAAACTCCCCAGGTAAGAAAAATAGAAAGTAATGAACCTAAATACTCCTAACATACAGTGCGGTGGCGCAGTAGACACTCTGCCCAAAAAGGGCAGAGTGTCCCCCAGCCAGGATTCCAACATCTCCTGGGCCAGATTTCTTGAGATGAGGCCGTTGAAGCCTTGGGCATGTGGGTGGGTTGCGCTGTACTTTAGCATGAAATGAAAGGCTTGGGAGATGGGGAGTTGCTGGGAAGAGGCGCATGATGGCGCGGGCAAAAGGAGAAATGGCAGGAAAAGGTGAGGATGAGGGTGAACTCCCCAAAGTGTCAGAGGCAGATGTGGAGGTGTCCTGGCTGCTGGTCTGGACTGCAGCGCCAGCCCTGTCAACAGTGGGAGAGGCAGTGGCCGCCAGGCCAAACGACGATTATCCTGCGCTTGCTCTCACCCACTGAGCCCAGGGCTTGCCTTCCAAATGATGGCACCCGCAAGAGGTGGTGAGATTCCTCTCTGCAGATCTCCAACCCATCTTGGACTTGCAAATTGCACTAAATTTGTCATGTAACTGACATGTATATGATGAGTCTATCCATTGTCTGTTCATTTTGGTGAAAGTCAGCCTGTCAGCTGACAGACAGCTGTGCTTGTCAGTGATGATGCCACCGGCTGCTTGTACCCCCAGTTTTTGCTGCTTAGCTTGCCTCCACATCCACACTGCTTTTGCCCCTACACATCACCCCTATCCATGCCTGTGCCTCTAGCCATAAGTCTGCCACCCATGGAAACTCATGGTGCAGAAAGTGAGGGAGCTGACTCTGAGGAACCCTTGGGTTTTGTAGCTGGTACTCCATCAAAGGTCTCTGCTGCTCACACACCCTGCTCAACATACGGTATCTAGGGTTAGAGCGTGTGGTGACCTCGCACAACAGTAGGTGCTTCAGGCAGATGTAGGCCTTGCTGGAGTGTATTGCGGCTAGCTCCAGGTACTGTAGACTTGGGAAAGTGGGTGTCCAAGTGCCGCACTTTCACCCTTAGCTCAGCTAATTTGGGGTATGTTTTTAAAAATCGTTGCACCACTACATTGAACACGTGGGCCAGGCATGGAACGTGTTGGAGGCTGGCAAGCTCCAGAGCCCTCCAACAAGACAAAAAAGCCTGGCCCCAGGGGCAGCGGGGATAAACAAATTGCCATCTCATCCAGGATGGCATCCCTGACCTCAGTGGCAGTGTGCTGTCCGTCCCCCAAGCTGATGAGCTTCAGCCCAGCCTGCTGACGTCTCCCCACACCAGTGTTGCAGCGTTTCCAGCTCGTAGCTGGGGTCAATCTAACAGCGGAGGAGGAGGGTGGTGTTTCAGCCCTCCTCCCAGGAATGTTGTGTGGGGAGACAAGTCAGTCCACCACATTTTGCGACCCGGTCCATGCCTCAAGTACATTCAACCACTGTGCCAAGATTGAAAGGTAGCGTCCCTGTCCGCATGCACTTGTCCATTCGTAGCTGGTCACGTGGATCTTTTGGGCAAAGCGCTGAACTTAGGGACCGCCTCATGTTTGGGGAAAAGTGCTGGTGTGGACGGCACAGTGAGGTGGCGCAGTAGCCAGCAGGCCCAAAAAGGGCAGAGTGTCCACAAGCTGGGACCCCAACATCTCCTGGGCCAGAATTTTTGAGATGAGGCCGTTGAAGCCTTGGGCATGTGGGTGGGTTGTGCTGTACTTTAGCCTGGAATGAAAGGCCTGGGAGATGGGGAGTCGCATTGCAAAGTGTGTAAACCACACTCAGTTTGTCCTCGACCTATACATTTAGAAATTATCTCCCCCAGCGAGGAACGTGGCCTCGATGGGGGAATTTTTCTAAGGAAGCTAGAAAAGAGGGCATCTTGGGCCTTGCTGGCTCAGGTCTAGCTTCTGTCATGCAGCTGTCTTCTGCCTCTGGACATCCCTTTGCCTCTAGCCACCTTTTTCCCTGCTTAGCTTGCCTCCACATCCACACTGCTTTTGCCCCTAGACATCACCCCAGTCCATGCCTTAGCTTGTACCCCCAGTTTTTGCTGCTTAGCTTGCCTCCACATCCACACTGCTTTTGCCCCTATACATCACCCCAGTCCATGTCTTAGCTTGTACCCCCAGTTTTTGCTGCTTAGCTTGCCTCCACATCCACACTGCTTTTGCCCCTAGATATCACCCCAGTCCATGCCTCTGCTTGTACCCCCAGTTTTTTCTGCTTAGCTTGCCTCCACATCCACACTGCTTTTGCCCCTAGACATCATCCCTATCCATGCCTCTGCCCCTAGCCATAACTCTGCCACCCCTGGAAACTCATGGTGCAGAAACTTTGGGAGCTGACTTTGAGGAACCCTTGGGTTTTGTAGATGGAACTCCATCAAAGGTCTGTGCAGCTCACACACCCTGCTCAAGATATGGTATTGTAGGGTTTCAGCGTGTGTGAATGACGGACAACAGCCTGTGTTTGGACAGATGTAGGCCTTGCTAGAGTGTTTTTAGGCTAGCAGCGACTCCTGTACACTTGCAAAAGTGGGCGCACAAGCGCCGCATTTTCAACAGTAGCTTCGGTACATTTGGGTATGTTTTCAAAAAACGTTGCACCACTAAGTTAGACGTGGGCCAAACATGGAACGTGTTGGAGGCTGGCAAGCTCCAGAGCCGCTACCAGGTTCCAGCCATTATCACAGGCGTAAAAATGCCAGGCCCCAGGTGTAGCAGGGAAAAAAAAATGCCATCTCAGCCAGGATGGCATCCCTGACCTTGGAGGCACTGTGCTGTCTGTCCCCCAAGCTGATGAGCTTCAGCACCGCCTGCTGACGTCTCCCCACACCAGTGTTTTAGCGTTTGCCGCTAGTAGCTGGGGTGGAGGTTGCAGCGTCATAGGGTTTCAGTCTACTCCTGCCATGAATTTTGGCCTGGGAGAGGAGATAGGGTACCTCAGTTTGCACCCCGGGACCAGACTCCACCACATTCACCCTGCCTGTCCTTAAAGATAAGCAGCATCCCTGACCACAGGCGCTTGTCCAAGTGTCGGTGGTCAAGTGGACCTTGCAGCAAAGCGTGGAACTAAGGGCCCACCTGATGTTGAGGTGCCACAGTTGCCATCAGGTCCGGGAAGGCGGGAGTTTCAACAAGCCGGAACGCCAACCTCTCCTGGGCCAGCAGTTTAGCGATGTTGGCGTTCTAGGCTTGCGTGGGTGGGTGGTTAGCGGTGTATTTCTGCCGGCGCTCCAATGTCTGAGAGATGGTGGGTTGTTGTAAAGAAGCGCCTGATGGTGCCTTTGATGGTGCAGGAGAAGGAGATAAGACAGAAACAGGGGAGGATGAGGGAGAAGTCAACAAAGTGGCGGAGGCAGATGAAGTGATGTCCTGGCTCGTCCTCTGGAGTGCATCGCCAGCACTGTGAGCAGAGGCAGTGGCATGAACGGCGGGCGACGTTTGTCCTGCCGTTGCTGCCTGCCACTGATTCCATTGCTTGGATTCCAAATGACGGTGCATTGAAGTGGTGGACAGGTTGCTCTTCTCAGGGCCCCTACTTGATTTCGAGAGGCAAATTGTGTAGACGACACTATATCTGTCCTCGGCGCATTCCTTGAAAAAACTCTACACCTTCAAGAAACGTGCCCTCGATGGGGGAGTTTTTCTGGGCTGGGTACAAAAGGGAACATCTTCGGACATTCCGGGTCTGGCCTGGCTTCGGCAAAGCAGCTGACCTCTGCCTCTGGACATGTCTCTGCCTCTAGCTACCCTTTTTGGTGCTGCACCTGCCTCAACATCCACACTACTTTCCCAGCTTGACATCCGCCTTGTCCAGGTGGGGTCGGTGTCCTCGTCGTCCACCACCTCCTCTTCCAACTCCTGTCTCGCCTCCTCCTCCTGCACAATGCGCATGTCAACTGGCTGCCCTGACAGCAACTGCGTCTCATCGTCGTCGATGAGGGTGGGTTGCTGGTCATCCGCCACCAAATCGACCGGAGATGGAATAGAGGAGACTCTAGTGTTTGAGCATCTGGACACAGATACTCGTCTGTTAGGTCCGTGGAATCGCGAAATGGAGGGGCAGGTTGCAGTACAGTCAAAGGAAGGGAGAACAGCTCTGGGGAGCAGGGACAGTTGGGGTTATTGTTCTGGGAAGATTGGGAATTTTGGGTGGAAGGAGGACAAGACTGTTGGGTAAGAGGAGGTAGAGGCTGACTGGCTGGTGGACAATGTGCTTTAAGCGTTATCCGACAGCCATTGCAAGACCTGTTCCTGGTTCTCGGGCCTACTAATCTTTGTACCATTCAGCCTAGTTAATGTGGAACTTTTGTGCAAAGCGCAGAACTTAGGGCCCGCCTGATGTTAAGGGACACACACTGGTACAAGGCTCAACTCACCCTAAGTGCCAAAAAACACTGCTGGTGCAAGGCTCTACTCATGCCAAGGGCCTCAATCTCTGCTGGTAGCTCAGCTTAAGGTCCTGTAACTTTGTTTGGAAGGGCTCATGTTAAGGGCTAGAAAAGTGAATTTTGGAAGGTCTTACCACATCACACACACACACACACACACACTCAAAATGACAGTTAAGGGTGAGGGCTTTTGGATTTCCCATTGTCTATTCCATCCGTGGTTGTCATAGGGAACGTGATTTAAAGGGGTGGTTGTTACTGTTTGTTGAGCTTAAATTGGGGTTTGTGTCCATCCATTTGGGGAGTAAAGAAGGTTTCCAGGTATTTTCCCACTTTGATAGAGGTTTTTTGGAATGTGTAAAGTGTGTAGTTGTTAGGCTGTGATGTTGGGGTAATAGAGGGTCTTTGGTGTGTTAGATGCCCCCAGACATGCTTCCCCTGCTGTCCCAGTGTCATTCCAGAGGTGTTGGCATCATTTCCTGGGGTGTCATAGTGGACTTGGTGACCCTCCAGACACGGATTTGGGTTTCCCCCTTAACGAGTATATGTTCCCCATAGACTATAATGGGGTTCGAAACCCGTTCGAACACACGAACAGTGAGCGGCTGTTCGATTCGAATTTCGAACCTCGAACATTTTAGTGTTCGCTCATCTCTACTCGTTAACACTTAATTTCTAATCAGCCAATCACATGGCGGCAACTCAGTGCATTTAGGCATGTAGACATGGTCAAGACAATCTCCTGCAGTTCAAACCGAGCATCAGTATGGGGAAGAAAGGTGATTTGAGTGCCTTTGAACGTGGCATGGTTGTTGGTGCCAGAAGGGCTGGTCTGAGTATTTCAGAAACTACTGATCTACTGGGATTTTCACGCACAACCATCTCTAGGGTTTACAGAGAATGGTCCGAAAAAGAAAAAACATCCTGTGAGCGGCAGTTCTGTGGGCGGAAATGCGTTGTTGATGCCAGAGGTCAGAGGAGAATGGCCAGACTGGTTCGAGCTGATAGAAAGGCAACAGTGACTCAAATAGCCACCCGTTACAACCAAGGTAGCCAGAAGAGCATCTCTGAACGCACAGTACGTCGAACTTTGAGGCAGATGGGCTACAGCAGCAGAAGACCACACCGGGTGCCACTCCTTTCAACTAAGAACAGGAAACTGAGGCTACAATTTGCACAAGCTCATCGAAATTGGACAATTGACGATTGGAAAAACGTTGCCTGGTCTGATGAGTCTCGATTTCTGCTGCGACATTCGGATGGTAGGGTCAGAATTTGGCGTCAACAACATGAAAGCATGGATCCATCCTGCCTTGTATCGGTAACGGTTCAGGCTGGTGGTGGTGGTGTCATGGTGTGGGGAATATTTTCTTGGCACTCTTTGGGCCCCTTGGTACCAATTGAGCATCGTTGCAACGCCAAAGCCTACCTGAGTATTGTTGCTGACCATGTCCATCCCTTTATGACCACAATGTACCCAACATCTGATGGCTACTTTCAGCAGGATAATGCGCCATGTCATAAAGCTGGAATCATCTCAGACTGGTTTCTTGAACATGACAATGAGTTCACTGTACTCCAATGGCCTCCACAGTCACCAGATCTCAATCCAATAGAGCATCTTTGGGATGTGGTGGAACGGGAGATTCGCATCATGGATGTGCAGCCGACAAATCTGCGGCAACTGTGTGATGCCATCATGTCAATATGGACCAAAATCTCTGAGGAATGCTTCCAGCACCTTGTTGAATCTATGCTACGAAGAATTGAGGCAGTTCTGAAGGCAAAAGGGGGGTCCAACCCGGTACTAGCATGGTGTACCTAATAAAGTGGCCGGTGAGTGTATATGTCCACTTGGCCTCCTCTGCATACTGTATGGAGAGCACCTATATGAGTTTATCATCTTCAGCCCATCCTGTATGGCCCCTCCACCTGACCCATCTATCAAAGTTAATGGAACCACAATTACCCCTGTCCCACAGGCCCGATGCCTTGGGGTAACCCTGGACTCTGACCTATCCTTCAAGCCACATATTCAAGCCCTCAACACCTCCTGCCGCCTCCAGCTCAAGAACATCCACCGAATTCGCCCCTTCCTCACCCAGGAAACTACCAAGATGCTTGTCCAGGCCCTCATAATCTCCCACCTAGACTACTGCAACACCCTTCTCCATGGACTCCCAGCTAACACCCTCGCCCCCCTCCAGTCCACTTTAAACTGCGCTGCTCGCTTAATCCACCTCACGCCCCGATCTTCATCAGCTGCTCCCCTCTGCCAGTCCCTCCACTGGCTACCTATTGCCCAGCGAATTGAGTTCAAGCTACTAACACTAACATACAAAGCCATCCACAACCTGTCCCCTCCATATATCTCTGAACTAATCTCCCGCTACCTGCCCACATGTAACCTCAGATCCTCCAATGACCTCCTACTCCGCTCTGCTCTCATCCGCTCCTCACACAACCGTCTCCAAGATTTCTCTCGTGCATCCCCCATACTCTGGAACTCCTTGCCAAGACACATAAGACTGACCCCCACAATCACAGGCTTCAAGAAGGCCCTGAAGACTCATCTATTCAGGAAGGCCTACAACCTCCAATAACACTATCACTGCACCACCATCTGTACAGTCTCCCCCTCTCCTTCTGTCTCTACTCCACTGTGCCAGTCGGTCATTGTTAGCATTATATCTACCTGTACATTTTGTGTACTGTATATATCCCCCAAATGTAAAGCACCATGGAATTAATGGTGCTATATAAATAAATAATAACAATAATAATAATAATAATACAGCCCTTAGATACACCTACATGTCGTCTATATATATACACGTCCAGTTGTCCAACTCTGCATACTGTATGGAGCGCAACTATAGGAGAATTCAGCCATTAGATACACCTATATGTCGTCTATATATATACGTCCAGTTGTCCAACTCTGCATACTGTATGGATTGCGTCTATAGGAGAATACAGCCATTAGATACCCCTATATGTCATCTATATATATACGTCCAGTTATCCTCCTCTGCATACTGTATGGAGCGCACCTATAGGAGAATACAGCCATTAGATACACCTATATGTCGTCTACATATATACGTCCACTTGTCCTCCTCTGCATACCGTATAGAGCGCTCTTATAGGATAATACAGCCATTAGATACACCTATATGTCATATATATATATATATATATATATATATATATATATATATACGTCCAGTTGTCCTCCTCTGCATACTATATGGAGCGCACCTATAGGAGAATACAGCCATTAGATACACCTATATGTCGTCTATATATATACGTCCACTTGTCCTCCTCTGCATACCGTATAGAGCGCTCCTATAGGAGAATAAAGCCATTAGATACACCTATATGTCGTCTCTATATATATACGTCCATTTGTCCTCCTCTGCATTCTGTATGGAGCACGCCTATAGGAGAATACAGCCATTAGATACACATATATGTCATCTATATATATATACGTCCACTTGTCCTCCTCTGCATATTTTATGGAGCGCACCTATAGGAGAATTCAGCCATTAGATATACCTATATGTCATCTATATATATATACGTCCACTTGTCCTCCTCTGCATACTGTATGGAGCGCGCCTATAGGAGAATACAGCCAATAGATACATCTATATGTCATTTATATATACGTCCAGTTGTCCTCCTCTGCATACTGTACGGAGCGCGCCTATAGGATTATACTGCCATTAGATACACCTATATGTCATCTATATATATACGTCCAGTTGTCCTCCTCTGCATACCGTACGGAGCGTGCCTATAGGAGAATATAGCCATTTGATACACCTATATGTCGTCTATATATATATATATATACGTCCACTTGTCCTCCTCTGTATACTGTATGGAGCGCGCCTATAGGAGAATACACAAGGGCCCGGATCTCTCTCCCTATCTTATCTGTAGATTTCACTCATCATTTATGTCCAAAAACTGGCGTCAATGATGATTTATCTGCCCACAGCAATGCCTCGCCATTATCCGTGTAAGAACGCCAATGTCTCCTGTATGAATGGCGCTGCGGCCAAGCATTTGTTATGGGAGAGAATATCTGTGCGACTTACCTGGCCCGGACCTCTACAATCTGTCAGACTCAGGACAGGAAGGTTCTGTTATAGAACTGATGATGTCATGTGCTTTGTGATGTCATAATGGTTGTCATGGCAGCAGGGGCCTCACAATGTCTTCCACACCAGAGGCTCGTCCTAATAGAATGCCTGTCAGTTTATGCTGATAGATCAGGCATGTCAAACTCAGGGTACCCCGAGGGCCACATGAGTAACAAGAGGTTGTTGCAAAGGCCGCACACAGCAGCTAATGGCTAGAGCCTAGGGGACTGATCACTAATAGCATGCATCGCAAAAATCCAGCATTTCTATTGCAGGCTACATAGAGTAGCCTACAATAGAAAGTATAGAATGACAGGCTGGAGCCTCACAGACTGTAATGCTCCAATTAACCTCCAAGTGAAAGAATTACAAGGTGGGTGGGAAAAAAAACAATCCTCAAGCCCAAGGAAGGGCCAGACAGACATCGAGAAGCCCCCCTCCCCCAGCACCCCAACCCTTCCCCAGCACTCCAAACCCCCCCCCCCCCATCATCATAAATCACACTTGAAAAATCACACTTGAAAAATCACACTTTCTTCTGCAAGAAGCTTACCTGCTTCTGCTCTTCAGCCTGCGCAGCGGTCTTATGAGACCGCGTAGGACGCAGGCACACGTTGGGTGTGGGCCTGATTACGTGGCCACGTCACCCGGCGTGTGGGGAGGAGGGGGCGTAGTGGAGGGAGAAGGGAGCGGAGCGGAGGGAGGAGGGGGTGGAGAGGAGCAGGCAGAGAGCAGGCAGGGAGACCTGTTCTCTGCGAAGGGTGAGGGGCGGCCGCAGGAGCAGCGCTGCGTCCAGCAGGGCCGCCCCAATGCACCGCTCACTTTCCTTGTACATCTGCGGCCCGCATTATAGTTTAGAGACAGAGTTTGAGACTTTTGTGCGGGCCGCAGATATGCCTGTAAAGGGCTGCATGTTTGACATGCCTGTGATAGATAATAATGCTTTCATATCCAACTAATATTAGAGAGGTGAAGGTTTCTGTGTTTGGATGTTTGTTCTTCAAGCACACAAAAATGGCTGAATGGATTTGGATGAAATTTGGCGCATAGATAGTTTGTATCGTCGAGTAACACACAGGCATTATTCATCCCAGTAACTGACATGGCTTCACTACTGTTATGGATTTATGTTATGTCATGTTGTTATGAATTTGTAGGCGGTGTCCCAACAGAAAACATAACAGGAATACGGAGCAATTAGGTCCGGTTATATACACTCAACCCAGCTTTACAGGCGGTGTCCACCCAAACACCTAACAGGGATACAGAGCAATTCAGTCCGGATATATATGATCAACACAACTTTCCAGACGGTGTCCCCCCATAAACTAAGGGATACAGAGCAATTAGTACAGCTATATACGTTCAACACAGCTTTCCAGGCAGTGTCCCCCTGACAATGGCACTGAGGATGTCCGCTCTCCCTCCTGATCTTCATACTTACCCTTACTGCAGCCCTACCCCGTTCCCTCTCTCACCCACCTTCCCCCCTCCGCTTCTTACCTAAATGAAAACAAAACAAGAGAGGCCGGATAAATTGGCCACAGCAGCCGTTTTATTACATGAAAATTACAAACATGAAGTTTCACCATTTCTGTAATAAACCTCCTTTCTGAGTAACCCATCCCCCCCTTTTCTTACCTAAATAAATATATAAATAACCGTGTAATAAATGTAACAAAGAGGGGGGAAGCCCTTGGAGGTAAAAGGATCTGACCGCCAGACTGACCATCATAAAACAAGTTACCCCCAGCCGCAACCACAGGCACGGGGGCACCATAAACCGATGGCAGTACCAAACTCTAACACAAAAGCCAAAAGTCAAAAAGCGGCCAGACCACACATCCACAGTAATGATATAATTGGGAAGAATTACACACTATGTCTTTTCCCCACCCCCAAAATTTTAGCAACTCCAAGGACCTCCCACCCCGCCAACTGCTGCAACGATCAAGCAACACCACCCAACAACCCCCAGAGAAAGGGGTGGGCGGGACTGTTGCTCCTCTGCTATGCGACTGACCCCCGGCGGAAGCTGCAGGGAGCTTTATCCCTTCCCCATAGCAACTCCCGCCAGCAGCCAGCCACTCCCCCCCCATCCCTAGCAACCATCTTCCGCTGACCCCTGTGGCCCTGTCATGGCGGCCTCCCCCTATGCTGCGCCCCGGGTCCGGCCTTTCTATACAAAATACTGTATATTGAAATATGAATCACTAACATTACATCTCTGACTATATTTCCAGATATTTACTGACCCCTTACTCACTGTATACAAAGGGAATTATTGCTGAGAGATACTTAAATGTGCAGATATAAATATATATATTATATATATATATATATATATATATACATACATACACACCCTGTACACATATTATATATGTGTACACATATTGTATATAGAGGTAATTGCACTACTGCCAACCATCCCTCCAGCTACTCCTCCTGTCACACACAGCTCTGCACTACTGCCAACCATCCCTCCAGCTACTCCTCCTGTCACACACACAGCTCTGCACTAGTCCCAACCATCCCTCCAGCTACTCCTCCTGTCACACACATCTTGTGTGTAGCAGAGCTCAGCACACAATCAGCTCTGCTACATCTCTACAACAGAGTGTAGAGATGTAGCACAGCTGAGTGTGCGCTAAGCTCTGTTACACCAGAGATGTGTGTGACAGGAGGAGTAGCTGGAGGGATGGTTGACAGTAGTGCAGAGCTGTGTGTGTGACAGGAGGAGTAGCTGGAGGGATGGTTGGGTGTAGCAGAGCTGTGTGTGACAGGAGGAGTAGCTGGAGGGATGGTTGGCAGTAGTGCAGAGCTGTGTGTGTGACAGGAGGAGTAGCTGGAGGGATGGTTGACAGTAGTGCAGAGCTGTGTGTGTGTGACAGGAGGAGTAGCTGGAGGGATGGTTGGCAGTAGTGCAGAGCTGTGTGTGACAGGAGGAGTAGCTGGAGGGATGGTTGGCAGTAGTGCAGAGCTGTGTGTGTGACAGGAGGAGTAGCTGGAGGGATGGTTGGGTTTAACAGAGCTGTGTGTGACAGGAGGATTAGTTGGAGGGATGGTTGGGTGTAGCAGAGCTGTGTGTGTGACAGGAGGAGTAGTTGGAGGGATGGTTGGGTGTAGCAGAGCTGAGCTCTGCTTCATCTCCGGTGTCCGGAGTAGCTGAGCTAACCGCATGGCTAGCTCTGCTTCATCTCGCCATAGGAATGCATTGACCAGCATTGATTGACCAGTGTAATGCATTCGGCCAATCAACGCTGGTTCTGCCTGAGGAGGTGGAGTCTAAAATCGGACCAGAATGGAAACTGCTGTGGACCGATTTTAGACTCCACCTCCTCAGGTAGAACCAGCGTTGATTGGCCGAATGCAGTACACTGGCCAATCAACGCTGGTCAATGCATTCCTATGGGAAAAAAGTCATCTCTGGCATATCGCAAGCTGACAGGGATCCTGACATAATAAAGGTACTTGATGCCCCCAGACATGATCCCCCTGCTGTCCCTGTTGCATTGCAGAGGTGTTGGCATAATTTCCTGGGGTGTCATAGTGGACTTGGTGACTCTCCTGAGGCGAATGGTGGGATCTCCTGAAACGAAGCATTTTCTCCCATAGACTATAATTGGGTTCCATATTCGTTCCAATAGTCCAATATTGAGCGGCTATTCGAAATGAATATCGAACATTTTACTGTTCACTCATCTCTAGTGTATATATATATATATATATATATATATATATATATATATATATATGGGCCCATTTCCTGCTACACTGCACCAAATACTCAGCTGTGAGGGCCGTCTACTACCAAAGACTCTCTGCCCACATCCCAGACTTCATATCTGCAGACGAGAAGAGGAAACTCTACATCCTACTGGGAGAAGAAGAGGCCACTGTGGAGATCGCTGCCCAATACGTGTCCAGCTGTCACCAAACAAGAGGAAGATGAGACTCCACGGACTGTTATATCCCAAATCACCCACCCCACCTCCCCATATAGCGGTCACCAACTAAGAGGAAGATGAGACTCCACTGACTGTTATACCCCAAACCACCTGCCCCACCCCCACCTCCCCATATAGCAGTCACCAACTAAGAGGAAGATGAGACTCCACACACTGTTATACCCCAAATCAGCCACCACCCCCCCACACACTTTACTAGCTTTGGCAATGCCAAATATCCATTCGGACGTGCCAATAAAGCTTGTTTGATTTGATTTATATAATGTATGTATATATGTGTATATCAAATCAAATAGGCTTTTTGGCATGTCCAAATGGATATTCGGCATTGCCAAAGCTAGTAAAGTGGGGGTGGGGGGGAGTTGGAGTCGAGGGGGAGAGCATGGCGGGGGGGAAGGGGGTGATTTGGGGTATAACAGTCCGTGGAGTCTCATCTTCCTCTTGTTTGGTGACAGCTGGACACGTATTGGGCAGCGATCTCCACAGTGGTCTCTTCTTCTCCCAGTAGGATGTAGAGTTTCCTCTTCTCGTCTGGGATGTGGGCAGAGAGTCTTTGGTAGTAGACGGCCCTCACAGCTGAGTATTTGGTGCAGTGTAGCAGGAAGTGGGCCTCGTCTTCTAGGGCCTCCTGGTCACAATGGTGGCACAGTCTGTTCTCCTGTGGCTTGTACGTCTGCCTGTGTCGCCCCGTCTCTATCTCTAGGTTGTGGGCACTCAGTCTGTACCGGCTCAGGGTCTGTCTGTGTTTGGGGTGCCGTATTCTCTCCAGGTAGGTGGCCATGGTGTAGTCCCTTTGTAGAGATTATTATTATTATTATTATTATTTATTTATATAGCACCATTAATTCCATGGTGCTTTACATTTTGGGGGTTACATACAATACACAGAATATACAGGTAGATATATAATACTAACAATGACCGACTGGCACAGTGGGGTAGAGGGCCCTGCCCGCGAGGGCTTACAATCTATGGGGGAAGGGGGGTAGAGACAGAAGGAGAGGGGGAGACTGTACAGATGGGGGTGCGGTGATAGTGTTATTGGAGGTTGTAGGCCTTCCTGAATAGGGGAGTCTTCAGGGCCTTCTTGAAGCCTGTGATTGTGGGGGTCAGTCTTATGTGTTGTGGTAAGGAGTTCCAGAGTATGGGGGATGCACGAGAGAAATCGCACGAGAGAAATCTTGGAGACGGTTGTGTGAGGAGTGGATGAGAGCAGAGCAGAGTAGGAGGTCATTGGAGGATCTGAGGTTACGTGTGGGCAGGTAGCGGGAGATTAGGTCAGAGATATATGGAGGGGACAGGTTAGGGATGGCTTTGTATGTTAGCGTTAGTAGCTTGAACTTAATTCGCTGGGCTATAGGTAGCCAGTGGAGGGACTGGCAGAGGGGAGCAGCCGATGAAGATCGGGGGGTGAGGTGGATTAAGCGAGCAGCGCAGTTTAAGGTGGACTGGAGGGGGCGAGGGTGTTTGCTGGGAGTCCATGGAGAAGGGTGTTGCAGTAGTCTAGGTGGGAGATTATGAGGGCCTGGACGAGCATCTTGGTAGTTTCCTGGGTGAGGAAGGGGCGAATTCAGTGGATGTTCTTGAGCTGGAGGTGTTGAGGGCTTGAATATGTGGCTTGAAGGATAGGTCAGAGTCCAGGGTTACCCCAAGGCATTGGGCCTGTGGGACAGGGGTAATTGTGGTTCCATTAACTTTGATAGATGGGTCAGGTGGAGGGGCCATACAGGATGGGCTGAAGATGATAAACTCTGTTTTCTCCATGTTGAGTTTGAGAAAGGGGGAGGAGAGGAAGGAGGCTACGGCCGCTAGACAATCTGGAATTCTGGCCAGCAGGGAGGTAATGTCTGGTCCAGAGATGTAGATTTGGGTGTCATCGGCATAGCAGTGGTACTGAAAGCCATGAGATTCTATGAGTTGGCCCAGGCCAAGGGTGTAGATGGATAACAGGAGGGGTCCTAGGACGGAGCCCTGGGGGAAACCTACAGAGAGAGGGCGAGGTGAGGAGGTGGTGTGCGAGTGGGAGACGCTGAATGTGCGGTCGGTGAGGTATGAGGAGATCCAGAAATGGGCCAGGTCTGAGATACCAAGGGATGAGAGAATTTTTAACAGGAGGGAGTGGTCAACTGTGTCAAAGGCAGAGGAGAGGTCAAGGAGGAGGAGGACAGAGTAATGGTGCTTGGCTTTGGCGGTTAGCAGGTCGTTAGTGACTTTTGTTAGGGCAGTGTCAGTGGAGTGCCCGGGGGCTGAAGCCTGACTGAAGTCTGTCAAAGAGCAGGTTGGATGAGAAATAGGAGGAGAGTTCGGAGTGGACGTGCTGCTCAAGCAGTTTTGAGGCGTACGGGAGCAGTGAGATGGGACGATAGTTGGCAGGAGAGGACGGGTCTAGGGACGGTTTCTTAAGTATAGGAGTGACAGTGGCGTGTTTGAAGGCTAAGTGGAAGGATCCATTGGTTAGGGATAGATTGAAGAGATGGGTTAGGGCTGGAGTAATGACTTCAGCGAGTTTGGGGATGAGTTGTGACTGGATCGGGTCGAGCACGCAGGAGGTGAGGTGGGATTTGGAGATTAGGTAGGAGAGTTTTTCGTCAGTTATGGAGGAGAAACAGGTCAGGGATGAGGAGCAGTAAGTAGTTGGGTAGAAGGGTTGTCAGGGGAGTAGGGTGAGACTGTCTCTGATGGTGTCAATTTTAGTTTTAAAGTAAGCGGCAAAGTCGTCAGCTGAGAGAAGTGATGTCGGAGGGGGGGGGCGGGAGGACGGAGGAGGGAGTTGAAGGTGGAGAATAGCTGTTTGGGGTTGCGAGAGAGTGCAGATATGAGTGTGGTGAAGTAGACCTGCTTTGCAGAGGTGAGTGCGTTCTTAAATAAGAGAACTGCTTCTTTGTACCTGAGGAAATCCTCCTTGGAGTGGCTTTTCTTCCAGAGGCGTTCTGCAACCCGCGAGGCACGTTTCAGTTTTTTAGTCAGGTCAGTGTGCCAGGGTTGTCTATTGATCGGTCGGGCTCTGGTGTATGTGTAGGGGGCCACAGAATCAAGGGCTGAGGTAATGGTGGTATTATAGAAGGCAGCAGCGGCATCTGTGTCCTGGAGTGAGGATATGTCAGCGAGTAGTAGGAGAGAGTCTGAGAGGGTGCAGATGTCAAGGCGGTTGAGGTTCCTGCGGGGGCGTGTTGGTTTAGAGGTTGGGGTGTCTATTGGAGAGGAGAGGGCAGAGAATATCAGCAGGTTGTGGTCAGAGAGCGTGGATGGAGAGTTAGAAAGGTTGCATATAGAGCAGAGGCGGGTGAATATTAGGTCTAGTGTGCCCCCTTTTATGTGGGTGGCAGAGGAGGACCATTGGGAGAGACCAAAGGAGGCGGTGAGGGACAAGAGACTGGAGGTGGGGGGGTGGTCTGTGTTAATGTGGATGTTGAAGTCACCCATGATGATGGTGGGGGTGTCTGTGGATAGGAAGTGTGTGAGCCAGGTGGTGAAGTGGTCGATAAAGGCAGCGGTAGGTCCCAGCGGTTGATATATGACGGCCAGTTGGAGGTTGGAGGGTGAGTAGATACGAACAGCGTGTACTTCAAAGGAGGGGGGGTGAGGGCAGGTAACGCCTGGATAGGGGCTGTCACGGAGCAAAGGTATACGTCTTCCTCCGGAGGATATCTTGAATCAACACGGACGCAAGAGGTCAGGAGACAACAGCAATTTATTGTAATCCACAAAGTTAGTAGCCGGTGGCGGTCACATCAACCGTAATAACAATAAGTCCACAGAAGTCACAATCCAATGATAGCTTTGGCTCCTTGGTCCTGTAACTAAATCCTGGCTCTCTACAGAGCTGTGCACAGGCCGGCTAACACATACTAACTGCTAGCTACATCTATATACTAAACTGTTACTTCCTATACCTGGGGGTGGGAAGGGCTGAGTCACAGATCCTTCCCCCCTCACCTATGCCAAGGAGAGCAGACTCCCTGTCTCTTTTGAACAATGCACAGTCCAACATCTTCTTGGAGACACTGATCAGATTATCTCCACCCATTGTCCTCACTGGTCCTCACTAGTTAGAGGGATTTGCATACAATGTGCTAACACACTAGACCCTAATCAGCCAACTACACACTGATGTTTACAACAGGTTAGAGAATACATTCCACATGAAATATATATTACACATTGCCTATAGTATAGACTCTAACCATCCCGTGACAACCCCTCCCCCTCTCAAAACATGTGCATGACACAATTGGCCTACACAGGTAAATTGGGGAATGCACATCAGTCTCTATAGCTCATGTTTCCTCCTGCCGGGATAACCCATCTGTGTTCTGGTGTTGGTTCCCTCGGCGGTACTGAATGGTAAAGTTGTAGGGTTGAAGGGCTGGCATCTGTCAGAAAATCCGGTGGATCCATGTTGGCTTCTCCCTGAGCTTGGCTTCGGGTCACTGCTCCCACAAAGTGGCACTGTAGATTTCCAACATCGTTGCCTAACAGAACATCGGCCGGCAGCCCGCTCATCACACCAATTGTGCATCGTTTTGGTCCATAACCATAGTCAAGTTCCACGGTAGCTTTAGGAATACGTCTCCGAGTACCCTCTGCCAACTCGATAGAAATGCCAGGGCCCTCCTCTAGGGCCTCGGGTCGCACAACTCGGGGGTCCGCTACCGTTAGGAAAGCTCCCGAGTCCCGGAATCCAACAACTGTTCGGCCATCCAGGAGGACCTCCTGCAAGTGCTTCCGCTGAAGGTTTGCAGGATGTGTGGCAGAAGGCTGAATCCCATAGACCCCTGGAGGTGGAACAGATGGGTCATTCATGGAGTCATCTGGAAATGGGGCCAAACTTTCTGTCCTAGGGGTGGTTCCCAGGTAGTGAATAGGCCGAGATGCCACGGTGGCCCGTGCCCCCATGTTAACAGGGCAACTAGCTTGCAAATGTCCAGGCCGCCCGCAACCAAAACATCTGCGCTCTAGCATTCTTCCAGTAGGTCGTTGTCTAGGGACAGGGTTGTTCATAGCTGGAGGCCGATAGGCTGGGGCAAGGGTAGAGGGGGAATTGTAATCCTGAGGCCGGGCACGAAAGGTGGGTGGCTGGCTGAAGGGTGTCTGGCGGACTGTGGTAGTTTTCCGCTCCTCTGCAAACAACCTCTTCCACTGCGGCTTGATGGTCAGGCCCTCATCTGCAAGAGAAGCAGCTTGCTCAACTGTGGCTGGGTTCAGTTCCAGCACCCACTCACGGATCTCAGCGGGGCACTGGGAAAAGAACTGTTCCTTAAGTATGACTTGGAGGATCTTATCGACTGTGACAGCCTCCTCTCCTTCTAGCCAGTGCTTGCATGCTTGCTTCAACTTGTGGGCGAACATGTGGAAGGAGCTTCCCCCATTGTAAGACAAAGAGCGGAACTGAACTCGGTAGGTCTCTGGAGTGACTGCATAATACTTCTGCACCGCTCTTTTAATGGCCTCATAGTCCCGCTGATCACTAGGGTCCATGGCTCTGAGAGCTTCGGCAGCCCCATCTCGTAGGTGCCCCACCAGATACCGGACCCAATCCTTCTCTGGGACTTCCATCAGGCGGCACTGGTGTTCGAAGTCCTGAAAATATCCATCAACATCCCCAGCCGCTTCATCAAAGGTCTTGAAGTGTTTATGGGAGACATATGGTGGTTCTCTCACTGTTGGGCTGGGGGTCGACGTTTGATTATAATTCCGCGCAGTTATCTCAGCCATTCGCATTTCATGCGCCATTCTTTCCTTTTCATACGCCATTCTCTGTTCCTCCTTCTCCGTTTCCTGAGCCCTCTGTAACGCTCTACTCCTTTGCTCTGCAGTTGCTTCTAGCCCCAGCACTGCCAATTCCTCCTCATACAAAACAACCCATCTGCTCTTTTGGGTCTGTACCTGCCACTCCCGTATCTCTACTGTCTCCTGGGGGCAGCCCTCCTCATGGTCGCTATGCAGGGTCATCTCCTTCAGTGCCTCGATCAGTTGCTCTTTCGTTCTTCCCTGGTAACTCAGGTTTAGTTCCCGGGCCCTTAATTTTAGACTTGCCATAGTCCAGTTCCTGTATTCTGAGGTTGTGGCTCCATTAATCGCTGGGCTGCTGTAGTCCATCTCGCTGTCCGCTGTTGATCCCACCGCTGCCAACCAGTTGTCACGGAGCAAAGGTATACGTCTTCCTCTGGAGGATATCTTGAATCAACACGGACGCAAGAGGTCAGGAGACAACAGCAATTTATTGTAATCCACAAAGTTAGTAGCCGGTGGCGGTCACATCAACCGTAATAACAATAAGTCCACAGAAGTCACAATCCAATGATAGCTTTGGCTCCTTGGTCCTGTAACTAAATCCTGGCTCTCTACAGAGCTGTGCACAGGCCGGCTAACACATACTAACTGCTAGCTACATCTATATACTAAACTGTTACTTCCTATACCTGGGGGTGGGAAGGGCTGAGTCACAGATCCTTCCCCCCTCACCTATGCCAAGGAGAGCAGACTCCCTGTCTCTTTTGAACAATGCACAGTCCAACATCTTCTTGGAGACACTGATCAGATTATCTCCACCCATTGTCCTCACTGGTCCTCACTAGTTAGAGGGATTTGCATACAATGTGCTAACACACTAGACCCTAATCAGCCAACTACACACTGATGTTTACAACAGGTTAGAGAATACATTCCACATGAAATATATATTACACATTGCCTATAGTATAGACTCTAACCATCCCGTGACAGGGGCAAATGAGCACTTGTCTGACAGGAGGACACCTACACCTCCACCAGGTTTTTTGTTGGGGCGGGGAGTATGTGAGAAGTGCAGACCTCCATAGGAGAGGGCGGTGGAAGAGGCTGTGTCTGAGGGTGTCAGCCATGTTTCTGTGAGACAGAGAAATGTAAGTTTATGAAGAATAAAAAGGTCGTGGATGTAGGTAAGTTTATTACATACGGAGCGGGCATTCCATAGTGCACCAGGGAGGGAAGGGGGAGAGGTAGGGGGGAGTGTGATTGGTTTGAGATTTCGGAGTGGGGAGGTCCCCAGGTGTGGGGATTTGCTGGGGAGGTCCAGGGTTAGGAGATATGTCACCAAAAGTAAGGAGGAGTAGGGAGAGTGACAGCAGGTGTAGGTAGGAGAGGCTGCGGGAGGGGTTGTATGTGTCTGGGCCGGAAAGCCTGTAGGTTTGTGAGGAGCTGTGCAGAGAAAGTTATATGGTGGGGTAGGAGAGAGGGAGAGATGAGGATTTCTTTACTGACCAGGCTGGTTTGGGGTGGAAAGGTGGCTTTTACAAGGATTGGCAGAACAACAGTGATTAAAGTGAGAAACATTTCTGTTAGACAAGTGAGCAGTTTACAGTAGTTGGATTATGTTACCTTCTGTTCCCTTCTGGTTCAATTCTGGCATAATTCTGAAGATTACACTTAGATGCACACTGGATTGCACACTGAATTGCCAAATGACCTGAGCTATTACATTTATACAAGCCAAAGTTTGTAAGATGTCTATCAGGTGTGAATGGGGTGTGCATATAAGCAGACGCAATCAGGCCAGAATCAAAGAAGAGGAAATGAGTACACAGCAGGGATTACAGACGGGTATCACAACTGATATAATGGTTACAGAGTGAGATACACATACCAGCAGAATTAATGAATGATAATAGCAGGCAGGGATACAGTTAAACAGGACACTGGAGTGAGGCTGAAGTTATATGATCATGTGAGATACACATACCTGTGGACGGAGAATGCAAAGAGGGTCAGATGACAAAAATGGATGGTAGATGACAGTCTACTTCATTCTGGCATAATTCTGAAGACTACACTTAGATGCACACTTGGATTGCACGCTGGATTGCCAAATTGGTACACGGTGAGTTTCTTGGAGTTATTTATTTCGTTTCTCCATTCTTCAATGTACCGCTCTCTGCCTCTGTGGTCGCCTTTATTTCGGCCTTGGTTATCATCTGTTGGTGTTTTTGGTTTGGTGGTTGGCTGTTTGGTTGGTGAGTGTCTGGTTTGCTCAGGTGGCTTAGCCAAGCTTGGTGGTGGTAGGAGTCGGGCTTGCTCCCCTGGATGTGCGCCTGGAAAGCTAGCGCCCTCTTCTGTATGGTGAGCCATAGGGGGAGTCTGCCTAGCTCTGCCCTGCAGGCCATGTTGGAGGTGGTGCGATGGACATGGAGCAGGTATTTGCAGAACTCCAGGTGGAAGTTCTCTGTTGGGCTGGAATCCCACTTTGGCTGGTCTGGGTAGGTGGCTGGGCCCCAAACCTCGCTGCCATAGAGAAGGATCAGGGAGATGACTGCGTCAAATATCTTCAGTCAGACCCTCACCGGTGGTTGGAGGTGGTACAGTTGTCTTCTGATGGCGTAGAAGGTTCTGCAGGCTTTTGCTTTCAGGGTTTCTACTGCTGCTTTGAAGCTTCCTGATTGGCTGAGCTCCAGCCCCAGGTAGGTGTAGCTGTTGGTTTTCTCCAGTGTGGAGCCATTCAGTGTGAATTGTGGGGTGGGGGCTTTATTGTGGCCCTTCTTCTGAAATACCATGACTTTGGTCTTCTTCTGGTTGATGGGTAGGGCCCATGTGGTGCTGAATTTTTAATGGCGTGATCGAAAGGGATCCGCCAACAATATGTCACGATTGGCACCCCCCACGGTATGTTTGGGGGGTGCCGATATCAGTAAAAGGCAGCCTGGGGTCTGGCCAGTGACCCCAGGCTGCTCGGAGCCCCCACATACCTAGTGATCCTGCCAGGACCTTCTGACATCAGGCTGTGTCTCACATTGCATACTATATCAGCATTCCAAGTATTGCTGATTGAAGTGTCCTAAATGGAGGCATGAAAAAGTGAGAAAATAGTGTATGAAAAAACTAATTTATATATAGATATAAAACCCAAATCCTGTAGTATCTGCTCTATACAAATCCACAGTTCTTGCCCGATTTGGGTGAAATTTGGCACGCCTCCTCTCCACCCACAGGAGCAGAATACTGCGCACGTAACATCTCGCTATCGCCCCCCCGTCATGAATTTGAGGCCCCTAAATTTAGGCCCTATACATATAATGGGGAAATGTGGAAGTGAAAGCGCTGAGGGGAAAACAACACTTGTGACTGACAGGGACAGATTATAGCGACGGCGCCAAAGAGTCGCTGCTGAAGGGGCCGCACCACAACACACAAACACCATATATACATCACACAGACAGCACACATACACCAACACACAACCACAACACACCACACAAACACCAAACCACTCTAGACACACACAACACAAACACCACCCCACGGGGGCCACACGGTGGCTCAGTGGTTAGCACTGCAGCCTTGCAGCACTGGAGTCCTGGTGTTCAAATCCCGCCAAGGGCATAAAACCATCTGCAAGGAGTTTGTATGTTCTCCCCGTGTTTGCATGGATTTCCATCCCATAGTCCAAAAAAAGACATACTGATAGGGAAAAATGTACATTGTGAGCGCTATGTGGGGCTCACAATCTACATTTAAAAAAAAAAACAAAAAAAAAAAAAAAAAAACAAACACCACCCCACAAATACCACAACACCACCCTATAAATACCACACACACACACGCAAACACACTCAGATGGATGCACACTACGCACACGGACAAAAAGAGCACATGCATACTCACACATACATGCCGGCATTACGGCAGACTGCCGAACACTTCCCATTCACTTCAATGGGAGCGCTCGTAAACGCCGCTGTTACGAGCGCTCCCATTGAAGTGAATAGGAAGTGTTCAGCAGTCTGCCGTAACGCCGGCGTGTACGGCTGTGATACACGCCCGGCGTTACTCCGTGTGAATGCCCCCTCATGGCTGCTTGCAGGGTCGGACTGGCCCGCCGGGGCACCGGGGAATCCCCTGGTGGGCCCTGGCCCCGACTATACTGCTGCTCATCTTAATATAACATAGGCAGGGGCCCGATCTTGATGATCATGGGCCGGATCGGGATGGTTAGGGGCCCGATCGGGGCCCTGACATTTCAATCGGGCCCCTGCCCAGGTCAGAGGAGGATTAGGTGAGGCGCTGATTTTTATTTTTTTTCCTAAGAACCAGCACAAGGAGAGCTGCCGCTCTCCTTGCGCTTGTTCAGCCATCTACGTGTCAGCATAGGCGGCGTGATGACGCCGCCTACGCTGATACACAGACGTCCTGTGAAAGAAGAGGAAGCAGCAGCGCACGGTTGGTCGGTAAGTATAATAACTTTTTTTGTTTTATAATAGGCCGCTGCCTGCTGGAGTATCTACCAGCAGGCAGCGGCCTATTTACCAACCCGGACCTGCTCACTGCCGCCCCCGCTTCCCCTTGTACTTTAGGCCGTGGCGGGCGGTAGTGAATAGGCCCGGACCAGGCCGCGATTCCACTGCCGCTAATATTATGCTCGGGGGTCTTTTCAGACCCCCGAGTATAATAATCGGAGCCCCAGGGAAGGTGAGGGAACATAATAAACAGTGTTACTGTCCGATGTTGATCCAAGCAGGCTTCGGGCCTAAATGGTGATGTGTCAGACGTCATGTGGTCTGGGATATTACCATATAGGCCCGAAGCCTGTTCTAGCAGTACTATATAGGCCCGAAGCCTGTGGTAGTAGTAATAACGTGTTACTGCTAGCACAGGCTTTTGGCCTGTATGGTAACAGGCTGTTACTGCTACCAAAGGCTTTGGGCCTATATGGTACTGCTAGAACAGGCTTCGGGCCTATATGGTAGTATCCCAGGCCATGTGACGTCTGACACATTACCATTTAGGCCCGAAGCCTGCTAGGAGTACCTCCCCTGGGGCTCCAATTATTATACCCGGGGTCTGAAAAGACCCCTGAGTATAATAATAGTTCATGGATGTGTAACTGTGGGGCATAATAGAGCTTGAAGGGTCCATTGTGGCCCCTGTAACCTCTATTATGCCCCACAGCGGCCCCCCTGCAACCTCTATTATGCCCCTCAGTCTATTGTGTCACTGTGGGGCATAATATAGGCTGCAGGGGCTACTGTGATATATATATATATATATATATATATATATATATATATATATATATATATTGGATGTGTGGAGAAGTGAGGAGTCAAAGATGTCTGTTTCAAACTTTACAGAGTCAAGTCACAGCTGGAAGAAGTGGTCGTGGCGGTCCAAAGGGAAGAGACAGGAAATGTGGGAAGACGTCTCCTGTGAGTATTACTGCACAAAATATCACATTGCATTGTATTTATTGTAATGTTGTAATTTATTGTAATGGTACTGCTAGCACCCCCAATCCCCCCGCTGTCTGAGGCGGACGATCGAAAGATGAACAACCCCCCTCCCCCTGGACTGAACGCGGGGGGGGGGCGTCTTTTGATTGTCCGCCTCAGGCAGCAGAGAGGCTAGGTTCACCTGGAGCTGTTGAGAGTTGTAGTCCACCCACCCCATAGATAATGTCCCATTCTATTGTTATGCTGGTGCCCTTTTCTAGGGCTCCAGCATAACAATTCCCAAGTTTCAGAAACCACTGAGGACTTATCTGCCTGACAATGCCTGAAAATGGCTGACACCTGGCAGACCTCATTATGTTAATGAGGTCTGCCACTGTCTGTGTGTAACCGCCATTTTGATAGTCCAACTCTCCGTCATTCTGGTCCCATGGTGGACCTGTATGACGGAGAGCTTTCTGCTGTTGTGAACCTAGCATAAGGCTATGGCTACACTATAACTTCCGTCATACAACCAAAGATGTGTCGCCCTGGGATTCTTTCACTCATGTTAGTGAATGGAGTCACATTGCAACCTGAGGGACCCAATGCGACTCCATTCACTAGTGTGAAAGATTCCCAAAGGGACACTGCGATCTTTGGTTGCATGAAGGAAGTAGTAGTGTAGCCATAGCTGTTTTGCACACTGTATTGTGCGTGAAAATGCACTTTAAACATGCATAATGGCAAAAACTGGACAGGCGATATTACATATGGCAGTAGGGTGGGCCCCTGGAAATAATCCCACTGGTGGGCCCTAGGCACCCCAGTCCGACCCTGGCTGCTTGCACACTATAGTATTTTTCATGGGCCTCCGGGCCATGGATTTGGCGGTTCCATTGACTTCTTTGTTCACAAAGCTGTGAATTTTGCAGGCTCCATAGAAGTCTTTGGAGCTGTACAATCCACAACCCGGAGACTGTAGTGTTACTGTAGTGTGCAAGCAGCCTTACTGAGCAGCCATATTGGTCAGGCGAAAACTGTCTGATAGTAAGATTGTCATTATTGCTGACTATACAGGAGCCGAATCACTGAGCCCGACTATAGATAGTCGTGTAACTGGAAACCAATTGTACTCCGTATACTACTTATAGATTACACTGGAGGGAGGGGGAAGGGCTGCACTATGGGAAGTAAATCAGTGGCATAACTAGGAATGGCGGGGCCCTGTGGCGAACTTTTGCCATGCCCCCCGAAGACCCCAACCGACCCTCTCCCCCACATTCCTGCACGCACCATTATACCCCTTAGTGGCCCCTGCACACAATATTATACCCCATAGTGGCCCCTGCCCACAGCATTATACCTCATAGTGGCCCCTTCACCCAGCATTATGCCCCATTGTGGCCCCTTCACCCAGCATTATGCCCCATTGTGGCCCCTTCACCCAGCATTATGCCCCATTGTGGCCCCTTCACCCAGCATTATGCCCCATTGTGGCCCCTTCACCCAGCATTATGCCCCATTGTGGCCCCTTCACCCAGCATTATGCCCCATTGTGGCCCCTTCACCCAGCATTATGCCCCATTGTGGACACCCATGAACAATTATTATACTCTGGGAGCTTTTGGAGATCCAGGAGGGAAACAACCATAAACAAACACTGTTACTTACCTATTCCTGGCTCCTATGTTCCCTCACCTCTCCTGGGCCTCTGGTCATTATACTTGACGGTCTTTTCAGACCCTCGAGTATAATAATACTGTTTGTAGGGCCCGCGGCGTCACTTACCGCTGCCAGGATTGGTAAGTAAACAGGCCCCATTACCGTCTGGAGTAATTCCTGGCGGTAACAGACTGTCGCTGGGCCCCCTAATGTCCCGGGCCCTGTGGCAGCCAATACTGCTGCTACTCCAGTAGTTACGTCCCTGCTGTAATTGTTTTATATGTTTGTGGAAGGTAAATTCTAATTTTTGATAAAAAAAATAGTTGAAATAATTTATACTACATAATATGTATTGAATAGAGATGAGCGAACAGTAAAATATTCGATGTTAGTTATTCGTTACGAATAGCATCTCAATATTGGACTATTGGAACGAATATGGAACACCATTATAGTCTATGGGAGAAGATGCTTCGTTTCAGGGGATCCCACCATGCGACTCAGGAGGGTCACCAAGTCCACTATGACACCCAGGAAATGATGCCAACACCTCTGCAATGCAACTGGGACAGCAGGGGAAGCATGCCTGGGGGCATCTAACACACCAAAGTCCCTCTATTACCCCACTATCACAGTCTAACAACTACACACTATACACACTCACTACAACCTCTATGAAAGTGGGAAAATACCGGGAAACCTTCTTTACTCCCCAAATGGAGGGACACAAACCCCAATTTAAGCTCAACAAACATTAACAAGCCCCCCTTTATATCACGTTCCCCATGACTAAGGAAAATGTGCTAGTTGAGCTGAGTGGCTAACCCCAACCTAACCATCCCTTATATTCCCCATAAAAGACACAACACCAAGGTTGGATGTAAAGGCCACAGCGGCATTTATTAATTACAACCCAATTACCCAAATTACCATAACCACCATTTAGCAAAAGAAACATGACCTCATTAACATGAATTTGCATAAAATTTTCGTAACATTTTAATAACATTTCATAACATCTCCATAACATATTTAACCCCTTATTATTTCAAGGGATACAGACGTCCCAGTGGTGAAGCTAGGGTCCCACCCTGTATCGATAGGTAAAAAAGGAACTTCACACGAATTATATGCCAAGCAATCAAGTGTGTTTATTGGTAGAGCGAACGTTTTTCGGTCTCTATAGACCTTCCTCAGGCTCTACACAACAGTAAACAATGGATGCCAGCACTAGGCCCCAAGGGATTACAGTGATTATGACATGTGACCCATAACAATATCAATAACAATATATGCACCTAGATCAACGACACTATATACACCTATCTACAAGTATAATATACATTATATACAAAAAGGAACCATGTAAGAACAACCATCCGGGTGTTATCGGCAAGTTTCACTTGGAGAAAATCATATAGGAAATGCTCAATCAAGATAAATAGGCAACATGTCATAAAACAGTGTAGCAGTCTCAAAATGATAAAAGTGATCCATATATCTAAATAGAAGCTGATATGGTCTAAATCATGTAGAATATGCCACAGAAAGATCAGTGCTAAATGAACCATCATGTTATATACATGAAGTAGTACTATATATAGAATGTGGATACTATATACAGGAAGTCATGCTATATATAGAATAGAATAATATGTCTCAAATACCTATGTAATGTAGTGAATAGTCACAGGTGACTTAGGTCTGGAGGTTTAGGGGAATTTCCGGGTACCTAAGAATATTACAATGTTCCTATTAGAACAAAAACTTACATCAGACCGCCAATGCTCGTTTCCTAGGGGTCGTTACTAGAGATGAGCGAACAGTGTTCTATCGAACACATGTTCGATCGGATATCACGCTGTTCGCCATGTTCAAATCGAACACTGTGTGGTAAAGTGCGCCATTACTCGATTCCCCTCCCACCTTCCCTGGCGCCTTTTTTGCTCCAATAACAGCGCAGGGTAGGTGGGACAGGAACTACGACACCGGTGACGTTGAAAAAAATAGGGAAAACCCATTGGCTGCCAAAAACATGTGAACTCTGATTTAAAAGAACAGCGCCGCCCAGGTTCGCGTCAATCTGAGCTTGCAATTCACCGGGGACGGAAGTTTCCGCCCAGTTAGCTAGGGCTTAGATTCTGGTAGGCAGGGACAGGCTAGGATAGGAAGGAGAAGATAACCAACAGCTCTTGTAAGAGCTAAATTCCAGGGAGAAGCTTGTCAGTGTAACGTGGCACTGACGGGCTCAATCGCCGCAACCCAGCTTTCCCAGGATCCTGAATGGAATACACTGAAAGTGTATTCCCGTATACCCTATATACCCCTGATCCACGTTCCAACGTTGTGCCCCCCCACCTCCACCCCAGAAACTAACTTGAATACACTGGAAGTCCCCTAACAATAGAATTGGGGCTATATACACCCTCAATTTTTGCTATGGTATATAGTGCTATTTTCTGACTGGGAATTCAAAGAATTTTTTTTTTTTTTCAAATTTATTTTTTTTGAAAAATTTTTTTAGAATACAAACAGGAAATTTATAGCAACAGCTTATAAATATAGAACCGTATGACAATAGTAAGGTGTAACAGTAGTAGCACCGCAATGTGGTAGATTAGTGAGTGAAAATATAAGAGAGGACAATATTGAAGCATATCTTTGATTGACATAACCGAGTTATAAAAGGAGTACATTCAGTGGAAAGGAGGAAAGAGAAGCAGAGTATCAGGCAAATATGCCCATCTATGTTCCTATGTATACTCTATGGTAGGAAGGCTTTAAATGTACACAAAAAGTTACTGTATTAGAGGAAAGTAGCCGGGTTCCAAGATTGCCATTTCTCTTTTTCTAGTAACCAACGCTTATTTTGTGAGGCAAATTTTAGTTCCAATTCTTTTGCACCGTTGACTCTTTCTCTGACTTCGGAGATGTGCAGGGGTTTTGAACTTTTCCAGGAAGATGCAATAATACTTCTAGATGCCAGTATAATATGGGAGACAACTGTAGCAGTGGGTTTTTGTAGAAGTTCAGTATTGAGGAAGCATAGAGCTAGACTTGGGGCAGGTGTTAGGTGAAGGTTAAGTGAGTTGTTGAGAGCAGAGAAAACAGTAAGCCAAAAAGTGTGAACTATAGGGCAAGACCACCAGGCGTGAAAATAAGTACTGTTAGAGTCAAATCCTCCATCTTTGTATTTTGTCAGTCATCTTGTAACCTTTCACACATAAACTGTGTAAGTAAGTCGCAGCTGGCTATTTGTATATCTTATCTTCATGGTATATGGAGGTCACTGAGACTCATTTAGCACCAACATGACATCTTATCTCTGTTTCCATGATATATGCATATAGACATAGTGTAAGCTGCTAGTTCACACATAAGTGTTTTTGAAGCTTTCTTTGTTTCAGGACAAAGTACAAAGTCCATTAAGCTGTAATGATATGCAAAATACATAAGGCCTCAGCCAATAGTCATGTGCCAGGTTTATCTTATAACCAATCATTTTATGCCAACCATGTTATGTTATTAGAATAGTCCAACCTGCTCTTGTCTGTATTGTATTTAAACCACCTTTGTGCACCATTAAATTAGAACTCACTTGATACACCATCAGTTGTGTGTGTGTGGCTTCTCCAGACCTGATAATGGGCGTAATTACTTCAGGCCTGATATTTAATTTGGAACTCAGCAACATACTCTATCATGGGGACCCCTTAATGTCCCCAACAGAACCTGACGCCCATCGTGGGGAATCGATAATCGTTTAATGTGCAGCCGATAGTGTACTGATCCACTCACCAACCGATTTGGAGACGGGCCCGGAGGACCTCAGATGAATAAAACGGCGCTGTAACGGTAAGTCCTTTTCTTGCCAAATAACTAATCTGAGTTCCTACGTGTCCCGGATCCTGTGTGTCGGTGAGTGAAGATTAGTGCTGCATATGTTATAACAATCGATGCCATATTATATAGTGTGCAAGAACCTGAATAGTATGTTGTCTGTAGTGGGGTGGGAAATGTTATACCTCATTCTTTGTCTACTGTCCATGCTGTCATTTGGTTGTTACATCTGTTATAGAGTGTAAAAAGTGGTGCAGAAGAGAGAGTTATTCTTCATCCTTAATCCCTAGAGTTGCGAGAGTGGAAGTACTGAGTGATTGAAAAGTCCTTGTTTTGGACACTAAGGACTGAGTAGAATCTGAGTAAGTACATGCAATGATTCAGGGGTGTTCGATAGAGGGACACAGACAAAGTGGAGTCTGTGGAAACCAAATGAGGGTTTTGCCCTGAGCACTACGCCAGAACATGCACATTAGAGATTAGTTCAATGAAAACAGAGTGACTGTTTGGGAGGTCCCACTAGGTGAGTCAAAAGTGACCCTCTATTGTCTTAATTGCCCTAGAGGAGTGGGATGCTCACGGCTGACTGGCCATCAGCTATTATGGGGGAGGGACCCTCTGAGGTAGGGTATACCCCCATATGAACTAATAGGAATGGGAGAGAGAGAAGAAGATGCCGCTCAAGAAAAAAAAAAAAAAAAAAAAAAAAGAGCAGGAGTTACCAATGGAGAATAGGCAGGACAGATACAGGGATAGAGGGTAACCAGGAAGTGTTTTAATTGTGGAGACCAGGGACACTTGGCTAGAGATTGCTGGTGTCCTAAGCGAAGGACAAAGGCTTTGAGTGTAAGGAAATGTATAGTGAGCATCCAGTGACAGTCCAGCTAAAGGGTTAATGTGCTCGGCACTTAGCATTGTGTTGTTAGTTTGTTGGTTAGTGGAAAGTGGAAACATGATATGTTTTGTGGTGAGGATACTGCAGGTTAAGTGTAGGTATGTGTATACACATATGTGTGTATATAGGCTTGGGGGTGGACATTAAGGAATTTCTAGAATGTCTATAGTGTCCTTTTATTCAGGAAAGGTTTCCCATTTTGAGAATGCTCCTCTCATGGTAATGTTTTTAAAATTGGATAAATGGCATAAATATGAGATCAACATTATTATGTTTATTTTATAGTAATATGCAAATTGGTAAGAAGATGAAGGCAACTATTTACATGTTTTGGTTTGTTTTCTCCTCAATATTTAGCTGTGCGGGAATTATAACTAACTCTGTGCCTATTTGTAGGAATAAGATTTGGCCGTCCCGAGACGATAAGTGATATCACGGTACAAAATATATGAAAATTTTTATTTTAGTTCAGACAAGTTCTTTTTGATTTAATTGACATTTGTTTTGTTTTGTCTGGAGCTCCAGTGTGACGTTGCATGTTTGTATGGAAGGTTCAGAAAAGTGAATGGGCCCATATATGTGTGTCAGTTATATGTACATGTTACATGTGTCTGCTATGTGTACATGTTCTGTTTGTCCATGTCTGTATTGTTACATTTTCAGTCTCCACAGCAAGCAGATATTGAATGCTGATAACCACAGAGGGTGGTGACAAGTAGATATGAGAGGGAGGCATAAAAGTTCTTTCCATTGTTGAATACATATATGTGTGTTCTGGTGTAAATGAGATGTACTTGATATACCATGTACATGTATTATGCACTCAGTGTTTATTGGTGCGTATGTGTATCAATTATATCAGATGGGCTTTACACTTGTAACATAAATATTTGTTATGGGTTTATACTATAAATCCATGAATGTTAACAATCGGGATTTATTGTGTGAAAAAGTTATTCAGATGTTCCTTCTGATATGGGATTAGGCCCCATAGGGGTAGGCAATACATGTGAACTATCTTGCCACAAGGGGCACAGAACGCCCCTAACATGTACACGCAGGTAAAGATAAATTGCAGTTCTACAAAATTAAAGTGGTGTTTCTGGGTCATTGTTTGCTACAAGGTGTTAGATAGCTGTGTAAGTAGATCAGAAGTCACTCGCATATCTGCTCTGTAATTTAAGGCTTCCGCCTTCTCTGCTGATATATGTTGAGTATTTACTTACCTTAATGAATTTTTGGAGTGTTTAGAAGTTTTAAAGAACTGAATTTACTTGGGATTGTATAAATAAGTCTGCTGGGATATGTAGTACTACAGCTATGACAAGTGTGGGGAGAGCCAGCGCAGCTGCTTCCATGATAAGACAAAGGGGTAATAAATCTTTCATTGGAAACAAAGATGACAATGGCTGGATATCTCAGGCTGCAGTGTGTCTTATCTATGTCTTCTAAATGTAAGCTTTGCATTCTGTGCTGCACTACAAGTCCCTTCTAACCTGTTAACAATAGTTTCAGGGGAGGAGTAAGGAGAGTCAGATAACTTAAAATTAATTTTACTTTTGCTGATTTGGTTATGTAAATGATGAATCTATTGTTAACTCTGATGAGAATTCTTTTATTTTAGATGATTCTCGATTTGGGAATGATGGTGGATTCTGCACCAGATATGTCATGGTCACTGAATATGAGGTAAACCAAGGGTAAAACCAAGCACAAAGTAGAACCATTATGGAACTGTATGGGTCTCAGCTCATGAAGCTGAACTAGAAGCCATCACTGAGACAGGGTACAATGTCTGAGGGTAGGTGTTTGATATAGTGGGACTATGGTCCAATCTGGAGAGCGAGAGCTTTCTGTAGGGTTAATGTTAAGCCTAAAAGGATTTCCAGGCTGTTCAGGTAGTGATGCTGCCACCTCCACACAGGTGGGTATAGTCAAAAGTCAGGACACACACTAAGGCTGATACGAAGGAAAGTAGAGGTAACTTGTGGGCAGACACTGCCGCTAACCCAGCTGCAGAGGCCTAGGGGATATGCCTTACTGATAATTGGTCACTATACTCGACCCAAACCCCCCTTTTAGCTCTCTTTTCAGGTTTTACAACACTGAGGCACCAAAAATGGTCCAGGACTACAGTAAAAGAGGATGTACAAGTCCTGATCTCCGGTGGTAAGAGAATATATTTACTGAGTGCATTGTCCCCACTGATGGCATAAAGCAGTGTTTAGAAGTAGCCATGTGTGACCTGGTAAGCAGAGGATGGGCGGCTGCAGGATTTAACATCACTACAGACACTGCATGGCATGTGTTAAATGCAAAGTAGGCCAAAAAGTGAAAAGTTTCTCAGAGCCAGGCCCAGAGCCCTTGTACCCGTTCCAGAGATTGCAGGTTAACTATATGTAGTTACTAAAGGTGAGACGGTATAAGTACGTGCTTGTGTGTATAGTTATCTATCTTCAGAAAAGTCTGAGGCATATCTGGTGAAGAAAGCCATCACAAACGGGGCTGCAGATAGACGGCTACTGAAGATGTAGTGTGTCACTTGTATTGGTATTTTCTGTAAGGTACCCTCCTGACAGAAGAATTGGCTTTAGCCCATGTCAAACTTTCTTTGGGGGTTGTATTCTTGGCAACTCCTACAGATGTGGTATGGTGTACTGACTGACTATGTGATGTATTGGCAAAAACATTTGACTAATGTATAGTTTTGAGTTTTCTCTCCTTCTCAGATTTTAAGTGAGTGGGCGGGACCTATTCATTTGAGCCAAGAGATTGATGGTGATGAAGAGACACGTGAGAAAAACCTTGGAGCCAAGATTTGATGGTCCATTCCAAATGCTGCTGATAACCAGTCCTTCTGTGATATTTGAAGGAGAGCCTAATTGTATCCATGCTTCATATTGCAAGAAAGTATCTAACATAAAGCGATGAAGATTCTCCTGATAATGCTGTTACAGATGGTCCTGACGATAAGCCTGCATAGAACATTTAACAATGAAGTGGGACAATAAGTTTCTTAAACATCATATGATCTTGATCGAAGATCTGAATGTGTCAGATTGTAGGATATGTCCTCATAACCCCATATTAGCCTAAGTCATGTCATATATAGCTGTTTCTTTGACGCAACAGGAAATGTTTGAAGTATATAGTTAAGAAAATACCACCTCATATTTTAGGAACGATACATAGTATAAACAAGTAAATATCAGCAAGTTGTAGTAAAAATCTTATCTTCATTTTGTTTGTTTAATACAAAACATATACAAAAGGATGAGCAGACCAAGATATAAAAGGCCAGAACTATGATTGAGATTAGGTTAGAATACAGGAACATATGAGGGGAATCTGGTAAAGTCCGGCAGTAGACATTAGGTCACTGAAGTACCTAAATATGAATTCCTGTATTCAGCCATCTCAAAATGGGGGAATGTTAGAGTCAAATCCTCCATCTTTGTATTTTGTCAGTCATCTTGTAACCTTTCACACATAAACTGTGTAAGTAAGTCGCAGCTGGCTATTTGTATATCTTATCTTCATGGTATATGGAGGTCACTGAGACTCATTTAGCACCAACATGACATCTTATCTCTGTTTCCATGATATATGCATATAGACATAGTGTAAGCTGCTAGTTCACACATAAGTGTTTTTGAAGCTTTCTTTGTTTCAGGACAAAGTACAAAGTCCATTAAGCTGTAATGATATGCAAAATACATAAGGCCTCAGCCAATAGTCATGTGCCAGGTTTATCTTATAACCAATCATTTTATGCCAACCATGTTATGTTATTAGAATAGTCCAACCTGCTCTTGTCTGTATTGTATTTAAACCACCTTTGTGCACCATTAAATTAGAACTCACTTGATACACCATCAGTTGTGTGTGTGTGGCTTCTCCAGACCTGATAATGGGCGTAATTACTTCAGGCCTGATATTTAATTTGGAACTCAGCAACATACTCTATCATGGGGACCCCTTAATGTCCCCAACAGTACCTTTGTTGCCGCATCCTCTCCAGCATAGATCAGGATAGTTTAAATCCATTTTGGCTAGCTTATCTGGCGTAATGTGCCAACGTAATAGAATCTTACGAGACAGTTCAATATGGTGCATGCCCTTAGATATGCGATTTGTCCACATGAAGGCTTTGTGCCATAATGAAAGATCAAACACTTGCTCCAGGTCGGTTTCCCAACGCACAATATGTTTAGGTTTTGCATCATCGATGGGTGTAGTGAGACTTCCATAAAAAAGTGATATCCCCCCAGAAGGTTTCTTAGAGTTCATGAAGTAGAGATAAGCAGTTCTAGGGAAGGTGTAGGTGGTGAACTGGTGAGACGCTAAGGCATGACGAATTTGTAGGTATTTGAAGAAGTCTCTGTTTGGTATATGAAACTTCGAGGTTAGGATTACAAAAGGAACCACAATCCAGAATATCAGCAATATTTCGAATTCCTTTGTCTTCCCATGTGGAGAGGTCAAGATCAGGGACGATAGTGTAAAGATAACGAATTGGCAGGGAGGTCACTGGTATTGTATCTACAGTCCTATGAAAAAGTTTGGGCACCCCTATTAATCTTAATCATTTTTAGTTCTAAATATTTTGGTGTTTATAACAGCCATTTCAGTTTGATATATCTAATAACTGATGGACACAGTAATATTTCAGGATTGAAATGAGGTTTATTGTACTAACAGAAAATGTGCAATATGCATTAAACCAAAATTTGACCGGTGCGAAAGTATGGGCACCTCAACAGAAAAGTGACATTAATATTTAGTAGATCCTCCTTTTGCAAAGATAACAGCCTCTAGTCGCTTCCTGTAGCTTTTAATCAGTTCCTGGATCCTGGATAAAGGTATTTTGGACAAACAATTCAAGTTAAGTTAGATGGTCGCCGAGCATGGACAGCCCGCTTCAAATCATCCCACAGATGTTCAATGATATTCAGGTCTGGGGACTGGGATGGCCATTCCAGAACATTGTAATTGTTCCTCTGCATGAATGCCTGAGGATTTGGAGCGGTGTTTTGGATCATTGTCTTGCTGAAATATCCATCCCCGGCGTAACTTCAACTTCGTCACTGATTCTTGAACATTATTCTCAAGAATCTGCTGATACTGAGTGGAATCCATGCGACTCTCAACTTTAACAAGATTCCCGATGCCGGCATTGGCCACACAGCCCCAAAGCATGATGGAACCTCCACCAAATTTTACAGTGGGTAGCATGTGTTTTTCTTGGAATGCTGTTTCTTTTTGGACGCCATGCATAACGCCTTTTTTTATAACCAAACAACTCAATTTTTGTTTCCAAAATGAAGCTGCCTTGTCCAAATGTGCTTTTTCATACCTCAGGCAACTCTATTTGTGGCGTACGTGCAGAAACGGCTTCTTTCTCATCACTCTCCCATACAGCTTCTATTTGTGCAAAGTGCGCTGTATAGTTGACCGATGCACAGTGACACCATCTGCAGCAAGATGATGCTGCAGCTCTTTGGAGGTGGTCTGTGGATTGTCCTTGACTGTTCTCACCATTCTTCTTCTCTGCCTTTCTGATATTTTTCTTGGCCTGCCACTTCTGGGCTTAACAAGAACTGTCCCTGTGGTCTTCCATTTCCTTACTATGTTCCTCACAGTGGAAACTGACAGGTTAAATCTCTGAGACAACTTTTTGTATCCTTCCCCTGAACAACTATGTTGAACAATCTTTGTTTTCAGATCATTTGAGAGTTGTTTTGAGTAGCCCATGATGCCACTCTTCAGAGGAGATTCAAATAGGAGATCAACTTGCAATTGGCCATCTTAAATACCTTTTCTTATGATTGGATACATCTGGCTATGAAGTTCAAAGCTCACTGAGGTTACAAAACCAATTTTGTGCTTCAGTAAGTCAGTAAAAAGTAGTTAGGGGAATTCAAATCAATAAAATGATAAGGGTGCCCATACTTTTGCACCGGTCAAATTTTGGTTTAATGCATATTGCACATTTTCTGTTAGTACAATAAACCTAATTTCAATCCTGAAATATTACTGTGTCCATCAGTTATTAGATATATCAAACTGAAATGGCTGTTGCAAACACCAAAATATTTAGAACAAAAAATGATTAAGATTAATAGGGGTGCCCAAACTTTTTCATAGGACTGTATCTCTGGAGTCATTTTAGAGTAGGTTATCCACGCATTATATGTAGCTTTAATACTATATAGGGTAGGGGAAGAGGGTTTAGTGTGAGTTATGTTATCCACTTCGTTCTTTGGTGTTAGAAGGCGGATGGAATGTCCGCGAACATAGAAGTCTTCTATCTGTGACCATCTGTTTTGGAGTTGATGCCACCAAGACTTAGCTTGATCTAATAAGGATGCTATCTGATACTTACGTATATCGGGCAGCCCCATGCCTCCGACCCTCCAGGACGTAGTCATAGTTCTGACATTAATTCTGGGTTTCTTATAGCTCCAGATGAAATTGTTTAGTGCTTTTTGGATATTATTAAAGAAGGAGATAGGATTGGAAGTGTTCTGAGCTGATACAAAATTATAGGGAGAACTAACATTTTAAGGATGGAGATTCTGCCTATCCAGGATAGGGGTAGTTTGTGATAACAATCCAGTTTTTTCTTAACCGTGTCTAATAGATGCGGAAAGTTTTCTTTATAGAGGATAGAACTGGGAGATGTCAGATTAATACCTAAGTATTTAATTTTCTTTTCATTCCATTGAAAAGCAGACATAGTTAAAAGCTTGGTTCTGCAAGAGTTAGAGACGCCAAGATTAAGTATGTGCGATTTGTTTTCATTGACCTTATAATAGGACATGTTGCCGAATAGTTTAAGTGTTTGTTGGATTATAGGGAGTGACTTAACAGGGTCGGTAATGGCTAGAATGATATCATCAGCGTACAGGCCAATTTTGTGGATAGTCTTCCCTACCTTAAGACCCGAGATGTTTTGATTTTGTCTTATATGCTCCGCTAGTGGTTCCATAATCATAGCAAAGATGATAGGAGATAATGGACATCCCTGACGGGTGCCATTTGTGATAATAAATTTATCTGAAATGTAGCCTGAGTTGTATACTCTGCCCGAGGGGTTGGAATACAGTGCCAATATAGTGTCTTGGATGTTTCCTATAAATCCAAATTTTATCAGTACTTTTTTCAGGAAATTCCAATGCACTCTATCAAACGCCTTCTCTGCATCTAAGGCCAGAAGCAGAGAAGGCGTTCGGGTCAGCTCTGCATGTTGAACTAAGTCTATGAACCTGCGTGTACCATCTGTTGTTTGTCTGCCAGCAATAAAGCCTACCTGGTCTGGATGAATAATAGTTGGCAATATTGATACTAATCTTTTAGCCAGGATTTTTGCGACAATCTTGACATCGGGTCAGCAAATTTTTTGTAGTAACTGTTCGTAAATCCGTCCGGACCAGGAGCTTTACCATTTTTTAATGTTGCAATTGCCTGAAGTGTTTCATGTGATGTAATAGGCATGAATAGAGTTTCAAGTTGAGAGTTAGAAATTTGGGGAAGATTTAGCCCGTCTAGAAATGTGGAAATGTCTTCAGCAGATGGTTGATAAATACTCTTATCATTTTTTAGGTTATATAGTTTATCGTAATATTGTTTGAAATGGTTTACTATTAGTTGGGGGGGTTTATAATTTTTTCTTTGTTCTGGTTCATCAGATAGGAAATTTGTTGGTTTACAGATCTTCTTTTCACCTGACTGGCCAGAAATTTACCGGGTCGGTTGCTATGTGTGAGTCGCCCCGGCTCGGCCTATGTGGATTCACGGTGCGAGCAGGCCCGACACCGGGGGCGGCAGCGCCTTGAAAATGGGGAGTTTTAAGCAAAAATGGATTAAAGAAAAATAAAGAAAAACAATTTGAACTTTGACAAAAACGTTCAAGTAAACACAATTTTTGTAACCCATTAAAGTCTCTGGATGAGTATTCCTTACAACCCAGCAACATTCACGGTTGCTCTCCTTGCGGATTACAGCCCCAAACCGCTAGTCCAACTCCTTAACTCCGAGTGCAGCTGCGGAGTATTTTGGAACATTCAAAATTCTTCACTGGACAGGCTGTTTTGATGGCTCCTATCCGACAGGCCGCCATATTTGAAACATTCCCCAACCCCCGAGAGTGTTGGTGCACCTGCATAAATTGCATTCCATGCACTTGAAGAGGTTGGTAGGCAAATGGGAGTTTGAAAGTTTCAATCCCACAAGAAAGTTATTGTGGTAGGAACCCTGAAAAACTAAACATGTTAACCACTGGCACAGTTCCTTTAGTCCATTCTCTCTTGGTAACGCCATGCTCAGGAGAGTAAATATTAATGCACAGTCCGTATTTCTGACTCACCTACTAGTGCAATCCGTTAGGGAGTCGGCACTGAAATTAAACCTTTAACGTTGCATAAACTGAATTGAACATATACAAATACAACACAACTATCTGCAAACACATTGGGTTAGTATACCTTTACTGATTGAGCACTTGCAGGGCTCACAGGTGTTTGCCTGTGGAGAGCAACTTGTTGCTCCTCCGTCTGTCCGCATGGATAGACAGGTTCCCTCAGGATACGGATGGATCTGTCCTTAAATTCAATAAAGCTCATATCAGGATTCTGCAGCGCCATCATGCGCAGTTGGGCCTTACCGGATTCTGACAATAGGCCTTCTACAAACTGTTCTTTTAGCATCCGGTCCTCATCCTGAATACTATCTGGATCTACTTGTTTAATAACCCACAAGGCTTCTTGCAGATTAAGGGCAAAATCTCTCACAGTGTCCTGCGGTTTTTGCTTACAGCTGAAAAACCGCATCTTTATCTCAGCTGTAGTGCGGGTGTCAAAGGTGATCCTGAGTTTGGTAAAAATGTCCTTTACAGTTCTTTTATCACTCAATGGCCAGGATTTCACTTCCCTTTGTGCTGCACCACCAAGTTGACTTATTAATATTGCAACCTTTTGCTCCTCTGCCATAGGGTATAGGTCAAACAGGCTACTCAGCTTTTCTTTAAAGTCTCTGAGGCTATGGGACTCGCCTGTATACTGGGGCAGCCAGGATGCACCTGGAATGTACGGCATTGTTAATGGCAATATAGGTGCCATAGTTACTTGGTTGTGACCACGGTTAGAGTCTATGGGGGAATCAGAGGGGCCTGGAGATGAGGATCCAATTGCTTGATACATCACCCTCCCTTGTTAACCCCAGCAGGGCCACACTCACCGGACTTGATACTGTAAGGCGTTGATCCAGATGGATGGATGGATGACTTATCACTGCAGGGGATGCTGGTCCGGCTGCTACAGAGACTCCTACAGTTGTCAGGGGTAGACTGCAATTGGGGATGATGCAATCTGTATCTTTCACTGCTTCTTGCACAGGCATGTCACATGTTTTGCACTCAGCATGGCTTGCAAGGAAGAGACACCAACCCTGCAGCTCAATGTAACATGAATCATGCAACTGCTGTTCATTGCTATTGTGGAAAGCAGGGAAAATTTTGAAAAATGCAAAGTCTTTTTCAACGAAAATAAAAGTTTTGCGCACTTTCACAATCCTGTTCGTGACGCCAAAAAGGTGAGTCGCCCCGGCTCGGCCTATGTGGATTCACGGTGCGAGCAGGCCCGACACCGGGGGCGGCAGCGCCTTGAAAATGGGGAGTTTTAAGCAAAAATGGATTAAAGAAAAATAAAGAAAAATAAAAGTTTGTCGTGACGCCAGTTGGGGTTTCGGCTTGAGGTGAAGCCGGGCACTGTAGATAGGGCCTCTGGGATTAGGTGGTGATGCAGTGCCAGATGTTATACCCTCCCCAACCAGGGCAGGTCCCAGGGCCAGATGATATAGGTGAGGAAGGGATGATTTCCAGGAGTAACAGAGGATTGATGAAAGAACACAGTCCAGACAGGGGTTAACCAAACACTTACAGTTTACTTCTGTAGTCAGCAGGAGATAACAGATGTTACAGGAGGATTCTCCTTGCTCCAGTATAGTGAGATGCCAGTCTTCCCTTTTACCACTAGTATGATTCAGCCTTCCACTGCTGCTCAAACTCTCTAATAGATTTCCTCTGGTCCTGGGTTCCAGGAGCTCAGAGGTTAAGTACAACTGGGTAGATCCCCCTTCTGGACAACAGGTAACGCGAGTTCTTTGGGATGCTGGATACACTCACACCAACTCTGTATGTTACTGAGCCTCCAGGAATCTTGCATTCACTAGGCCTCAGTCCAGTGAATCTCTCAATGTTCTTAGTGTTTCTCACACAAGTTAGTAATTGATGCTCCTATAACTGCAGCTCCGTGCCTGTGAGGTCTCATCTCACCTCTGCAGGTCTCCGGCCTCCTGTGCTATTCTATCACACCATGAGGCTGCAGCACCCACTGCACCTCCACACACCTGCTCCTCTCTCCTGCACACTCTGATCTGGAACTGAAAGAGAGAGACCCTCTTCCAGTCTGTAGCTCCACCCCTTTTCTTAAAGAGATAATGGCTGTGGAACTTTGTGTATGCTAACAGGATAACTGGATCTCACTATACCTTCACAGTACACAGTATAGATCACATAAGATGACATTTGTAGTGACCCACTCTGTGGGGCGCTACATGTGCGTAATAATTTAACTTGTATCTGGTCAGTAATTTATTATAAGAGTCAGAAAGTAATTGTAGTTGAGTTCTTAAGTCTCTTAGTTTGGAAGTAACAAGATTGGTGGGATTGCGCTTGTATTCATTCTCCAGTTCAGATATACTTTTTAATAATTGTTGAGATTCTTTATGTCTCAGTTTTTTCCTGATTGATGCGAGCTGTATGAGTATACCACGAAGAAACGCCTTATGTGCATTCCAAACAATAGAATTTTCTGTTTGACTAATAGAGTTAAGCTGAAAGTATTCGGAGATACGTTCTGTTAGGACGGTTTGGTAATCGGAGTGGTGAAGTAGAGAATCATCTAGTCTCCAGAGGTACATATTCGGTGGGTAGGAATGTTGGTGAAGTGTTATAGAGATAGGAGCATGGTCTGACCATGTTATTGAGCCAATCTTCGTGGATTTAATTAGGTTGAGATTAAAGTGATTTAGAAGGAACATGTCGATCCTAGAGTATGTTTGGTGAGGGGAAGAGAAAAATGTGTAGTCTCTTTCAGTTCCATGTGTACACCTCCAGGCATCGACATATCCCTCCTTGAGTGACAAGTTACGAATGGATGACATGTGCCTAGAGGTAGATGTGGAGTCTAGGTTCGGGAACATAATATCATTTAAATCACCACCTATTATTACTATGCCTTTTGCTTTTTTCCGCAATTTCGCATAAATTTTTGCTAGAAATTCATTTTGTTTCATATTTGGGGCATAGATGTTGGATAAAGTGTACTGAAAATTATTAATGTGACAGATTATAAAAATGAAGCTTCCCTGTGTGTCAGTGATGATTTGTTCGAGTTTGAATACCACTGAGTTAGCAATGGCTATCAGAACTCCTTTCTTTTTTGTATCAGCTGATGACAAGTAAACATGTGGGAATTTAGGGTGAGTTATTTTAGGGGTTTTAGTAATTCGACAAGGTCGTCTCCTGTGTGAACAGTACGTCGCACTTGAGAGCTAGGGCCTCTTTCCATAGTAAATGGCGTTTGTAAGGACTGTTAAGTCCTTTAGCATTTATGGAAGAAATAGTTAAATCCATTATTGTAGAGGGGTTGTATTGATATATAAACTATTGGGTGTCTATATGAGTGTATAAGTTTTGTACTCACTATATTATATGCACACAGTATTATGTCCCATAGTGGCCCCTGCACATAGTATTATGCCCCATAGTGGCCCCTGCACACAGTATTATCTCCCATAGTGGCCCCTGCACAAAGTATTATGCCCCATAGTTGCCCCTGCACACAGTATTATCCCCCATAGTGGCCCCTGCACACAGTATTATACCCCATAGTGTCCCCTGCACACAGTATTATCCCCCATAGTGGCCCCTGCACACAGTATTATCCCCCATAGTGGCCCCTGCACACAGTATTATGCCCCACAGTGGCCCCTGCACACAGTATTATGCCCCATAGTGGCCCCTGCACACAGTATTATGCCCCATAGTGGCCCCTGCACACAGTATTATGACCCACAGTGGCCCCTGCACACAGAATTATGTCCCAAAGTGGCGTTCCTCCCCGCTCACACTGTACAGCGCGATAGGCGCTGCTGTGTAGAAGGGCATCCCTGGCTAACTGTCAGAAATGCCCTTCTGACTGTAAAGCGCTACAGTACCGGGACCGATAGCACTTTACCCGGAGAACAGATCGGGAAAGCCGATTCAGTGCACTGAATTCAGCTTTCCAGCAGTATATAGAACTGCCTGTGCCCAATCTGATGAAAGGTCCTCTTTAATAAATAGTGCAGTATGTTGTGCTATCATGTCCAGTAAAAGCATTGCTCCACACAAAGTAACGCCCCCTTTACTGGCCCCGCAGAAGATGTCCCCTTTATGCCACTCACATAGTGACACATTAGGTCGCTACCTATTAGATTGTCATACCTCCCAACCGTCAGGGGCTGTCACAGCTCAGCTCCTGCCTTACCGTTGCGCTCCGGCTTCTGCATGTGTAGGCACAATGTGATGACGTCATCGCACCAACAACTATGTGAGTGACCACAGAGAGAGCGGCGGGGGAGCGTTGGAAGGTGAGTATAAGTGTTTTTTTGTGTTAAACATTGAGGGGAACGTAATGAAGGGGTCCCATGAAACTGTGGGCAGATGAAGGGGGAGGGAGAGCGGCATGACACTGGGGCAGATGAAGGGGGGAACGGCATGAAACTGTGGGCAGAGATGGGGAGACATGAAACTGGGCAGAGATGGGGGGACATGAAACTGGGCAAAGATGGTGGAACATGAAACTAAGGACAGAGATTGAGGGGGGACATGAAACTGGGGGCAGAGATGGAGGGGACATGAAACGGGGGACAGAGATGGAGGGGACATGAAACGGGGGACAGAGATGGAGGGGTGACATGAAACTGGGAGCAGATGAAGGAGTTATATGAAACTGGGGGAGAGATGGAGGGGGGACATGAAACTGGGCAGAGATGGGAGGACAAGAAACTGGGGGAGAGATGGAGGGACATGAAACTGGGCAAAGATGGTAGAACATGAAACTGAGGACAGAGATTGAGGGGTGACATGAAACTGGGAGCAGATGAAGGAGTTATATGAAACTGGGGGAGAGATGGAGGGGGAACATGAAACTGGGCAGAGATGGGGGGACAAGAAACTGGGGGAGAGATGGAGGGACATGAAACTGGGCAAAGATGGTAGAACATGAAACTGAGGACAGAGATTGAGGGGGGACATGAAACTGGGGGCAGAGATGGAGGGGACATGAAACGGGGGACAGAGATGGAGGGGGGACATGAAACTGGGAGCAGATTAAGGAGTTACATGAAACTGGGGGAGAGATGGAGGGGGGACATGAAACTGGGGGAGAGATGGAGGGGGAACATTAATTTACGGATGACTATAGGAGGATTATACTGTGTGGGAGCACATGAAAAATTAATGAGAATGGGCGGAGTCAACATAAAGTGGGCAGAGCTAAATTGGCTGCACATTTTTATCCCTCTTTCTACTCTTTATAAATTGGAGGTATGGATTATGCCAATGGGTAGTGGCTGATATTTACTCACCAGTCCCTGCTCCTGCCTAGGAGACTTGCAGTGAATTCAATGCTGCCATGTGATGGCTGTTAAAAAAAAAAAACATCAGTCACATGGCTGATACTCACTGTCATTTGATTAAAGCTTGAGGGCCTGGTAGTGTAGCAGAATCTCACACTGATTTTGAGAAAGATTTCCCTCAAAATCGGCATCAGAGTCCGTCCTGATTCTGCCTCCAGTTGTTTTCAATGGGTGGCAGAGGTCAAAGCAGAACACTAATAAAATAAGGATCCTGCTCATTCAGCGGCTTGAGACTTCCTGATGATTTGGCTCATTCATCTGAGCCTAACCAGTGGCACAAATCCAAATCTATGCCCTTCCTATAGGGCAGAAAATAAAGAGGAATCTGAAGTGGACGTCTGTCTCATATTCCTCTTTATTTTCCGCTGCTTGACTTTAGCCTTATGCTCAGTTCACACCGACATCAGGCTGTCTGTCAGAGGATCAGAAAAACTGTAAACTAGTGGACAGATAGGGAGCCCAATGGATCCTATTGAGTGTAATGAGGTCTATTGGGTGTCCATTATTTTTAAGCAAAGCGCTAGATGAGAAAGTTGTGTGAGCAGGACTTTCCTGTCCGCAGATTTCAGACGCACATTGCGTCACATTTGTGAATGTATCCTCAGGCGACGCACAGAGAAGATACTGATGAATCTCCACAGGGACAGCTGTATTGTCCACTACAACAGGGACACTGTAAGTTGTGGTATCTTGGCCTGCACATTTCTCCGCGGCCTTCAATGATTTTTATTACAAAAGCTGAAATCTGCAGCTAATCACACAAATGTCCTTTTCCTATACTGCAGTATCGGCTCTATCAGATGTAGCTGACATGCAGTTCTGAAACACACCACACGATGGCTCTCGCTAGTCTAACCGTCCCACTGCTCCGCTCTATAGTGTTTTGCCGGTTAGTTTCCGATGACGTAGTTCCGGCGCTCTGACCCCTGAGTGTTCTCGCACGCTGAGAAGACATGGCTTCCCCGTCTGAGCTGCCCCTGGAAACCTCGCTCAGTGGAGACAGGAACCCGGACACCGAAGAAGAGGACGAAGACGACGAGGAGGTGACTTTGTGGTTTCTGGTTGTGTCGGTGCTGTTATAGTAACGTCTTGTCACTGGCTGTCTGCACTTACCACATCCTTGTAGCTGCAGATCCTACATAGTGGCCATGAGGATGGTGTCTGGCCGATCATCATGTCGGGACATTTCTGCAGAGTGACATTTAGTTTTCACCCCATGTAGCAGTATAAAGGCAGTAAGATGACATCTATACCTGAGGTTGTAGGAGGACGGCCATATTACATGTAAAGGGTTCTCCGCTTGTATCAGTAGCAAACGTTCCATAGGGCTGCAGTACCTGAATCTTTCACACCACCTCAGTGTTATTGTACAGGTCACAATGAAAGTGGAGCTTGGTGGTAATAACTCTCTGGATTATTTTTTTCAGGAGTTACATATTGATGTCTTACACTTATAATAGATCATTGATATGTGATATATTGGGGGTCTGACACCTGGGCGCCCTGCTGAATAGATGTTTGACAAGGGCACACAACACATGAGCACTTGTAATCTCTCTCCTGTGCTGCTGATATCATGGTCATCAGTCCTATGACGCAGTAACATCTCAATCCTATCCTACTTCCTATATATATATATATATATATATATATATATATATATATATATATATATATATGGATTTGAATGAAATTCAGCCCATAGATAGATTGTAACCTCAATTAAAACACAGGCTACTTTTTATCCCTGTAAATGACGTGGCTTCACAACTGTTATGAATTTATGTTCACATAGTATATTACACTGCAGCAGCTTATCTCAACCAGGTCTGTTGTCTCACTGTGTATAACTGAAAAATACATTTAGCCCTACAAAAAAAACACCCTATGCATCTCTTTACATGAAATATAAAAAAAACTTATGGTGTCAGAATATGGCTATGCCAATGAATTTTTTTTGCACAGTTTGGGATTTTTTATTTTTTTTTAAAAAAAGGGGCTAAACATAAAAACACTTAAGTTTGATATCCCTGGAATCTTACTGAGCCATAGAATATAGGTGACAATGTTACTTTGGCTGCACAGTGAACAGCGCAAAAATGAAGACCATAAGAAAGTCGCACAACCACGTTTTTGCTCTAATTACACCCCATTATGGTGTACAATTTGTACTGCAAAAATTAACTGCTGATATGTCTCTGTGAATGGAAAAAATAAAAAACGTCATGGCTCTTATAAAATAGAAAGTCAAAATTGAAAATCGAAAAATGTGTGCTATGGGAAACGGTCAAGATAAGTCCCTTGCACATTTTAGTGCTAGTGTATAATACACACATCCTCCATGATGTGACCTAGAGCAATAGGCATAAAATTCAGCGACCTTTCAGAATGTATTATTTTAGTATTTATTTCATAAAAGGGTTGTCCTTGGATTTTTTTTAAAATTGATGAAAGTAGAGAATGTGATTAAATCTCTTGGTGAATCCACCATTCCTCAATGGTCTCACCACCATATGGAAACTCTGCTGCAGTAATGGTGTTGCTGACCATGGATCTGCAAGTCACTGCTGCGTTCAATCATTGTCTTCAGATAACATGTGCCACTCATGGTACCACCACAGCTGGAGGACATCATACTTCATCAATATAATAATCCCAGAAAACCCCTTTATCAAAGACCAGCAAAATCAATGCTCCAAGACAAGCACAAATGTGTACTGTGATGTGATACTACGGGTTGTTGTGGGCTAGAACTCTAGACTTTCTTGTTAATTTTTTTTGTTTTTAATATATTTCCTTTAGTTAGTGGGTGGGTGTTAGAAAGTAATTTGTGATGGCCAATGATGTTTGTGTTCTTTTATTTAGCTGGATGAGACTCTATCAGAAAGACTATGGGGCCTGACAGAGATGTTTCCTGAAGGTCTCCGAAATGCTGCTGGAGTGACTTTTGATTTCTCAGTTTGTGCTGCCAAAAAAATGTATAGGTAGGTGACTTACCTGGATAACAAGGAGTAAAATACATTCAGGGTCTTCTTTCTTACAGTGAATAGGAAATACTTAAACAGCTTAGTGCACTTCATCTCCAGTCAGTGACATGCATAAAGTTTTTAGCATAAGATTTTGATACCTTAGAATATGGTAATTGCAATATATTTGTTGTACTTGTTTGCTTATTACCTTGTGCTCTCTGCAGCTTTTCCCGCTCTGCGCTATGGATAGGAACCACTTCCTTCATGATTCTAGTATTGCCCGTAGTGTTTGAGACAGAAAAACTGCAAATGGAACAGCAGCAGCAGCTACAACAGAGACAGGTAATGTTTTATAAAATGGCACTGTCCCATATGATAGCATACATAGTGTAGAATGCAGCACCGTAGACACAAGACAGAACCCAAACAGACCCTATTATAACTCAGTGGGGATAATTGGGACATGGCTTAGTGGTGTGGCGAAAAGCAGCTCCTGCTCTGGAGAGCTCAGAGTTGGCATTAATTAAAAATGGTACAGGGATATTTTGGGTATGTTCACACATTGGATTTAGTCTGAAAGTCTGCCTCCCATTAGGTGGTAGAGATCAAAGCAGAAAGCTGAAAAAAATAAGCATTCTGCTTGATGTGACACTTGTCACATATCCCGTGGGAAAAAAAACGTGACGGCAACGCATCACATTTTTTCCCCACAGCACTTTTCACAGAAAGTCCGCAGAGGTGTCCTAATTTTCTTCTTCCATTACACCAAGGAAACCACCAGCATTTCCTTAGGTATAGTTGACATGTTGCAATTTCCAAAACCACTAAAGTTTTGGAAATTGCAGTGTCTGCTGTGCATATTTTTTTGTGCAACATGTGGATGAGATTTGCTAGAATTCCATCCACTTTGTAGTGACTGTAAAACGCCACAATTTCCACTACATCATGTATGCCAGATGGGGCCCCTGCCTTAATGGTACAAGTAAGAAAGGGGAATTAGAATTATTGCTTTAGTCCTGAGACTGAAGTAGTTGGGCAGGAGCATCTGAAAAAGTAGACACAATGGCTTAGAGAAAAGATTGATATTATTGTCTACGCTTGCTGTACGCTGATCCTAAATGTTTGTCTTTTTACTTAGATTCTCCTAGGACCATCAACGGGGATGTCTGGTGCTCTCCCTGCAATGCCTGGAAAAGTATAATTTCCAAAATAATAGTCATTTTGAGATTTTTTTTTTTTTATTATTTTGTTTCGATGACTATGAGAACAAGAAAGTAGAAGACTGATCTCTCCTCAGCCGCCTTTTTTTGGTGCTCCGCATGTCCTCTCTCCATTGGTCTAGAATACTGTCCTCTGAAATAATGCAAATCTGCACTACTTGGTCATGCAGGTTATTGAGAAATATTGAGAAAACCCTTTCATAGCATGACTTGCCATACTTGGGGATTTTTTTTTTCTGGTCCACTCCAATGCAGTCATTCCTTTATGCAAAATTTGATGTCATGAAAGGTTGTATATTGTACATAGATTTTATGCAGGTGCCTTTCACTTCTTCAAGGCATAAATATTTGTGTTTGTCCCTCTCAAAGAAATGTTGTATTACTAGGAATATGTTTGCTCCATCCAAACAATAAAAATGTGAAAAACCGTTTTACTTGTAAAATGGTGAGTGGCAGTGCAGTACCTGACCAATGACTGTACCATTACCTGCATTGTGCCTATTCGGAAAGAAACCTCCCGTGGTTTGTTGAATGCAAGTGGTAGCTTGTCTCTAACATAGACGTGCTACTTATTGGCAGTATCTAATTGTAAGGCGTCCTCAATATTGTAGATGTAGATTCATATTTGGCAGATTTACTGCAAAATTTCTATTCATCTGCGTGGGGTTGTTTTGCAGCAAGCACATAGATTTTTACAGCTCTGATGATAAATAGGATAATTGCAGAATTTTTTGCAACAAAAGCTGCTGTTTATAAATATACCCTTATAGGCTGACAATTGAGGGAGGAGGTTATATCCACTAGTGCGTAACAACTGTAGTCTGCAGGATATTTACCTGAAGAGATGATTGTTTTAGAACGTTTCATGTTTTTGTGTTTTCTATTTTATTTTTGAAATTATTAAATCTATAAGGATAAATGTGAAGCATGTCTGTCATTTTACTAAAGTGGAAAAAAGCTTTTGCTTTGAGAGATGTGTTTGGAAGCTGAGCATGATGGCCGCTTACAGCTGTAGCTCACGGACTCTCCATTACAACTTTCAGTTCTGCTGTTGTGGGGAAGAAAGGGTTCCCCAAAAAGACACTGGGTTCCAGCCATGGAGATCTACCTCCAGCGTCCTCCCAGGGCACACAATCTGGCGCCAGTGAACATCCAGGCACCTGAGCGATCTCTATCTCAGCCCTCTTTGCAGCGTCTGGACTCCAGGAACTTTCTCCATCTTTATCTGCACCGCCATCTCCAGCGGCCCTTGCCTCCTGGAGTGCTGGAGTTTCAACCACATGGAGACTGGCCGATGCCATCTTCTCCCCAGGCCCTGCATACACCAACGGAGCTGCAGGTGAGCCCAATGGCCTCCTCCTCTTTCTCCTGACTGCCCCTTTCTGCAACAGCCCTTCTCCCCAGGAACACTCCTACCGTAAGCATCTACAGTGCACCGACATAAGTCATTTGTAGGTCTGCTGTCCAGAGTGGCCCCTACCAGCCTCCTCCATAACATCCAGCGCTGTAGACACTCAAGTGGTTGCCCTCTCAGACTCTGCTTCTGAAGTTCTGACTCGCTCACTTGCAGGAGGTGGCAACCTTGAATGCCCTGTATTCATAACCCTTGAACTTTTTCACATTTTGTCACCTTACATCCTCAAACTAAAATGTATTTTATTGAGATTTCAAGCGATAGACCAACCGAAAGTAGCACATAATTGTGAAATGGAACAAAAATGAGACATGGTTTTCAAAATTTTAAATAAAAATCTGAAAAGTATGATATGCAAAAGTATTCAGCCCCCTATATTAATACTTTGTAGAGCCACCTATCACTTCAATTACAGCTTCAAGTCTTTTGGGGTATGTCTCTACCAGCTTTGCGCATCTAGAGACCGAGATTTATGTTAATGTTGATTATGGCTTACAGCAAAGGAAAACCGAAATGTCATTTTCTCAGAAAATTTGAATAATTAACTAAAAACAGGTAAAGGCTTTCTACACGTTTAAAAAGGTTCAATAGGCGACACAATCATGGGGAAGACTGCTAACTTGACAGATGTCCAGAAGGCAGTCAGTGATACACTCCACAAGGGGGGGTAAGCCACAAAAAGTCATCACTAAGGAAGTTGGCTATTCACAGAGTGTTGTATCTAAGCATATTAATGGAAAGTTGAGTGGAAGGGAAAAGTGTGGTAAAAAGGCGCACAAGCAACCGGGATAACCGCAACCTTGATAGGGTTGTTAAGAAAAGGCCATTTAAAAATTTGGGAGGAGAGTCATAAGGAGAGGACTGCTGCTGGAGTCAGTGCTTCAAAAGCCACCACACACAGGACATGGATACAAGTGTTGCATTCCATGTGTCAAACCACTCATGACCAATAAACAACGCCAGAAGTGTCTGAGGTATGTGTAGTTTCTAAGGCTAACCGCTTTTTAATGCTTATGGTATTCCGTTCGGTGGGGGGTGTCTCCAAGCGGACTCCCCAAAAGGAATAACAAACGTAGATGTGAACCAGGCCTCACTCTGTTTGTATTGACTCTATATATGTGTTTCACCTTTTCAATTGAAATACTAAAAAAAAAAATTTTTTTGATGATATTCTAATTTATTGCGATGCCCTTGTATGTTCAGAGCAGTGTTACTTTTCTGCCACACACAGCGCTTTGCATTTTGTTCCAAAAAGTTCAACTTTAGCCTCCTCTGACCAGAATACCTTCTTCCAATAAGTTTGCTGTATCCCCTATATGGCTTATGGCAAACGGCACTTCTTATGTCTTTATTTCAAGAATGGTTTTCTTTTTGCCACACTTCCATAAATGCCAGATTTGCAGAATACATGGATTATAAGTTAGTTGTCTTGCAGACAGATTCTCCCACCTGAGCTGTGGATCTCTGCAGCTTCTCCAGAGTGGGCATGGGCCTCTTGGCTGCTTCTCTGACCAGTCCTCTCCTTGCTCACTTTGTCAGTTTAAGTGGACAGCCATGTATTGGTCGGTTTGCAGTTGTAGAATACTTTTCCATTTTTGGGATGATGGATTGAACAGTGCTTCTTCTGATGCTCAAAGCTTGAACTAATGTTTTTATAACCTAAACCTGCTTTAAACTTCTACACAACTTTATCTCTGACCTGTCTGGTGAGTTCCTTGGTCTTCATGATGCTGTTTGTTCACTGGTGTTCTCTTACAAATCAGAGGCCTTCACAGAACAGGTGTATTTATACTGAGACTAAATTATACACATCTGGACTCTATTAAATAATTACGTGACTTCTGAAGGCAGTTGTGCGTACTGGATTTCATTTAGGGATATTGGAGTATGGCAGCTGAATACTTTTTCATGTCACACTTTTCAGATTTTTATTTGATTAAAATTTTGAAAACCATGTGACATTTCACAATTATTTGCTACTTTGTGTTTGGGTTGTAAGGTGACAAAATGTGAAAAAGTTCTAAGGGTATGAACACTTTTGCATGCCACTCTAAAAATCAGGGGCCTCCCTGTTCCCACCAGAGAAGAAAACCTAAAAATCGCCCTTGAGTATTTTTCAGCTGTCCCAGGCTTTACAATCTTCCTCATTATAGGAAATACTATTTCTATTTCTCTGGATAAAATTATACATTTTTTGGATCCTGCCGAATTACCTTTCTTGCAGAAAAATTGCTCCAAACTGACCGTTGTCAAATGCGTCCAATAGCAGCATAGCTGTAATACTCTGAGTATGGCTGCTTTACAAGGCAAAGAGCTATCTGCCTCAAAATCAGTTTAAAAGACTCTGTGTTAAAGGGATTCTTTTTTTTTTCTCCCAACACGTCGGAATAGCCTTAAGATAGGCTATTTGTCTCCTACCTTTAGATGTGTTCTCCGCCCAGCCGTTCGGTTAAAATCCCGTTTAACCCCCGGTATGCAAATGAGTTCTCTCGCAGCACTGGGGACATCCCTAATGCTGCAAGAGAACTCTCCAGCGCTGCTTCCATCTTCTTTAGGAACGGGGTATTGACGCGTCTTCTTCCGGGGGTTGGCTTCAAACTTCTAGGCCTAGGACAAAGCCGACTGCGCATGCCCACAAGAAAATGGCCACTTACACAGTATTGTAAGCGGCCGTTTTCTTTGCATTTGCCACAGAACACCAGGATTGGCAACTTCGCCACTGGTGCCCTGTGCTCTTCACAGATGAAAGCAGGTTCACACTGAGCACATGTGACAGAGTCTGGAGACGCCATGGAGAGCGATCTGCTGCCTGCAACATCCTTCAGCATGAACGGTTTGGCAGTGGGTCAGTAACGGGGTCGGGTGGCATTTCTTTAGAGGGCCGCACAGCCCTCGATGTGCTCACAAGAGGTAGCCTGACTGCCATTAGGTACCGAGATGAGGTCCTCAGACCCCTTGTGAGACCATATGCTGGTGCGGTTGGCTCTGGATTCCTCCTAATGCAGGACAATGCCAGACCTCATGTGGCTGGAGTGTGTCAGCAGTTCCTGCAAGATGAAGGCATTGAAGCTATGGACTGGCCCACCTGTTCCCCAGACCTGAATCCGATTGAGCACATCTGGGACATCATGTCTCACTCCATGCACCAACGTCACATTGCACCACAGACTGTCCAAGAGTTGGCAGATGCTTTAGTTCAGGTCTGGGAGTAGATCCCTCAGGAGACCATCCACAGCTTCATCAGGAGCTTGCCCAGGAGTTGTAGGGAGGTCATACAGGCACGTGAAGGCCACACACACTACTGAGCCTCATTTTGACATGTTTTAAGGGCATTACATCAAAGTTGAATCAGCCTATAGTGTGTTTTTCCACTTTAATTTTGGGGGTGACTTTAAATCAAGTCCTCCATTGGTTAATAAATCTTATTTCCATTGATGATTTTTGTGTGAATGTGATGACCACACATTCAACTTTGTACAGAACAAAGTATTCAATGAGAATATTTCATTAATTCAGATTTAGGATGTGTTGAGTGTTCCCTTCATTTTTTTTGAGCAGTGTAAATAAAGCAAGAATGCAATTATTTATCAATCTATTATAATTACGTATTTTTTTCACAATACAACACATATCAGAAGGCTAACGTCAGTCGTTTCTACATTAAAAAAAAAAAAAAAAATCAATTCAGAAATTGATGGCAGCAACACTTCACAAAAAGTTGAGATAGGGACAAGTCAACTACTGTGAAATATCTCCTTTCTAAAAAAAACAAAAAAAAAAAAAACCCACAATCCATAAACATCTGGATAATCAGGAAACAAATTACTTTCTGAAATCTCCGGCATGTTGTCTATTGGCAAAACGTCTGGCCAGGCCCGGTCACTTTAGCACTCCATTGCAAAACTATGCTGTTGTGTTTGCACCTCTTTTAAACTGTGCACTGATCAGCTGGATGGTTCCTCTCAAGTCTGCAATGTACATGAAGAATTTCAAGTGATTATGAAGATAATCTTGTTTCCCTTAGTCCTAACAGCGGCACAATATGGGGTATTTTCTGCCCCTGTGTGCTGGTAGGACAAGCGGAATGTTTTAATTAGCCAATAAAGTACATGGCTTGCCCTATAAGGGCTAGCTCACACGGGGCCAAAGAGGTGGATTTTGACAGCGGAATCCACGTCATAATCCGCCCCTTTACAATGGTGGTCTATAGAGACCACTAACTTTTTCTTTTACGCTATCGGCAACTGCGAGCTGCCCTTCAGGCAGATTCCGCGGCTCGCTGAGCTGTGGCTTCCGCCTGACAGCCGCAACCTCCGGTGTCGGCCCATTCGTTTGGGCCGACTCCGGGGTGGGGGAAGCCGCGACATCATGGCAGGCGGGTTTTGACCATATTTTGACTTGGCTCCCCGAGTCAAAATCTGCCCCACCGCCCTCCGTGTGAGTGAGCCCTAAGAGGGCACAAGAACCTCCATCCTACGTGTTTATACAAAAGTAATACATAAAACAACAACAAATAAGAAGCTGCATACAATCAAATTGACTCCCTGGGTAGGAAGTCTTGTGCCGCTGTTAGGACTAAAGGAAACAAGATTATCTTTATAATCACTTGTTCCCCGTCGTCCGTACCAGCGGCACAATATGGGGAGATAGCAAGTAATCCCCTTTTAGGGCAGTATGAGCAAAGGCCGTAGATTCTGAGACACAGTTCTTTAAATGATAGTGGGATATGAAGGTAAACTCAGAGGACCATGAAGCAGCAGCACGGAACTGGTCCAAAGATAGTGCCTTGCTTTCTGCACAGGAGGTGGAAACCGCCCTCGTTGAATGGGTTTGAAGAAGGGCTGGAGGAGATGGCCCTTGGGAGGCATAGGTGACCTTAATCGTCTCCCTGACCCATCGCGATATTGAAGCCTTAGAGGCTTTGAGCCCCTGTGCTTTCCCAGATAATTAATGAGATTCTCTGACTTCCTGAAAGAGCGGGTGCGACGCAGGTAAATCTGTAAGCACCTCACCGAGTCCAGCGTGTGGAATTTCTCCTCCTCAGGTGAGGTGGGAGAGGGAAAAAAAAAAAAGCTGGAAGGAAAATCAGCTGATTGATGTTCGCTGTAGATGGGACTTTGGGTCTAAACCCTGGGAGAAATCGCAGCTGCACACGGTCAGGGAAGAAGGAGATATAAGGCTCCTCTGACGACAATGCTTGCAGCTCACTGACCCTTTTGGCAGAAGTTATTGCCAACAAAAAAAACGCTTTATAAAGTTAAAACTTAAGTGGGACTTCTTCCAGAGGCTCAAATGGGTGTGCAAATAACACAGTAAGGACCGTACTAAGGCCCCATTGGTGGACAGGGGTAGTAAGTACCAGTCTCAACCTAGTTGCTCCTTTGATAAAGGTTCTCACTAAAGGATCCTGAGACAAATGCCTCCCCAGATAGGTGGACAGAGCGGCTACATGTACCTTCAATGTGGCTGCAGCCAGACCCCTGTCTAGGCCGTCTTGTTCAGGACTGACCATTCTCCTGATATGGTGATACCCCAACTCAACTGATCCGCTACTATGTTCAGGGATCCCTTGCTGTGAACAGCGGATAACTGGGTCAGATTCTTTTCTGCCCAGGAGAATATAAAATTCGCCTCTCTGAGCAGGGCTGGAGATCTGGTGCCGTCTTTTTTGTTCAGATAGATTACAGTGGTCATGTTGTCTGAATGAACCTTCACTGCTTTGCCTCTGAGATCCTGAGCAAAGTGAAGAAGTGCCAGGTAGACGTTCCCAACTCTGGTCTCCTCCAACGTCCTTGCAAAGTCTTCTCTTCCAGGTGGGCTCCCCATCCCAGATGGGATGCATCTGTTGTGAACAGGGTCCACACTGTCGGGACTGAGGACCTTCCATCTTTTAGGTGTATCCACCAACTAAGGGAAAGACGGGTACTGGGAGAAAGTCAGATCTTCTTGTGCAATTCCAGTGGAGAGCCATTCCAGGTTCTCAACACTTCTGTCTGAAGGGGACGCAAATGCCATAAAGCCCAAGGGACCGCCCTGGCCAAGGATGATCTCAGGCAGAGGACTCTCATGGCAGTGCGGATGTTAACTCACTGGGTCCGAAATAGGAAGCGGGCGACAGCCTCTATTCTCAACCTCCTTGGGTTGGAAAGGAAGATCTGCATCGACTCTGAATCCACAATGAAACCCAGGAACTTCTTCCAGGTAGCTGGCACGATCTCTGATTTCTCCCAAATGACTATCCAACCTAACTTCTGTAGGAAGTTGATAGCTATCTGGAGATGATGTTGGAGTATTGCAGCAGACTGAGCTTTTATGAGCCAGTCAGTCATTCAAGAAGGGAACGATGAATAGGCCTTGTAGTCTTAGCGGCGACCGGCGCGATCACCTTGATGAATATGAATGGGGCTGAGGAAATGCAGAACGGCAATGCGGTGAACTGATAATGCTCTCTGTGGTCGGCCATATAAATGGTGATTCTGGTATACTTCCTGTGAGGACGAAAAATAGGGAAATACGCGTCTTTGAGATCTAGGGTGATCATTACTTCTCTCTGCTGTAGAAAAGATGTTACAGTGTCTACCGACTCCAGCCGGAAAGATTTTCTTTTTATGCATCGGTTGAGGTACCTTAGATCGATAATCATTCTCTAGTCTCCTGAAGGTTTTGGAACTAGGAAGACTGGAGAGTAAACCGAACCCTTTCTAGAGCTCCTTTTGCGATATACTCCGCACCCGAAGCTTCCTGGATGGCTTGCTGAGCAACGGGAAGAAGCCAGGTGATGACAACCAGTCGGGATGTAGATGATTAAACTCTATGGAGTAACTGTTCTACCACCTGTAGAACCCAAAGATCTTCTATGTGGGTTCTCCATGCCGCTGAAAGAATGGAAAAGACATCCTCCAATGTGAATTATGGCCACAGAGAGAGGCACCCCATTAAAATTCAGGCTTCTTTTTGGGGTCATCCCTGGATTACCACGACCCGCGCCTCTAGGACTGTATCTAGATCGCCGTTGTTGCTGGCGTCTAAGGCCAGATGTTGAACCTCGACCCCTAGGAGGGGGAGGTCTCCTACCTCTGGAGGCTTGCGGCAGGGATTTCCCTTTGCCCTCAGCTAGACCTTCCATGAGGTCATCCAGCCCTTGGCCGAATACCTTTCCAGGCTCAAAGGGAAGGGAGCAGAGCGCAAATTTGAGGAGAGATCAGCTCTCCAGGGTTTTAGCCATAGAGGCCTCATGGCGGCCGTAGACATAGCCATGGATTTATAGGCGAGCTTTAGCTGTTGTCTGGATGACTCCGAGATGTAGTCCATTGCTCTGTGGAGGTTACCCATGGAAGCTAGGTACTCCGAGGTACTCCCGAGTCGATGTCCCATTTAAGTTGAGAAAGACAGGTCCACAGATAATCAGACACAGCAGCTGAGGCTATGGCTACTGAGGCCTGAGCTGAACTGGCGGAATACACCTTCTTTAGGTTGGAGTCCGCTTTGCAATCCAGGAGGTCCAAAGGATTCAAGCCATCTTCTAAGGGGACTAGAGTCTGACGTGATAGTTTAGCCACCGCAAGGTCGACCTTCAGGGGATGCCCCCACTTGTCCCATTGTGATGGGTCCATGGGGAACAGGGACCTGAAGACTCTCGTAGAGGAATTGTCCCTTCTCAGGTTGTTTCCATTGCTGATGCATGATGCTGGCCAGAGAGGAGTCCGAATGGAAGGTAATGTGCCCCCCAGAGGTGGACATGGAGGCTTCCCCGTCAACATCCTGGTCAACTGTAGACCGGATGGACTTCAGCAGCCTCGTAGCATAATAGAAGATAGGTCTGCTGGAATGAATAGATTCATTATCAGATGATTCTGAGTCGTCGCCCACCTAGAGCCTCTCCATAGAGGGGAGCGACAGGGAAAGCTTTTCATGACATGGCTTCTTTGCGAGCTGAGACACGGAAGTACGGATATCTATCAGAAGAGAGGAGATACTTTCACTTTTATTCCGGATCTGTACTCACCAAACCACCTTCTTGTAGAGGTTCTATAATCTACACCAGCAAGATGCTTCTGCTCATGATGCTCCTACAGGAGCAGAGGTAGCAGGTACTCAAGGCAGGTAGCCACCTCTAGGAGGCCAGTAGCCGAGTCAGGCAGATGCTGCAGATGGCTGCCCACGAAGGCAACAGTGAGATGAGCCAGGTAGTCAAGCCAACAAAGTGGGTGTTAGTAGGCAAGTGGCAGGCAGCCCACTGGCAGATGCCACAGATGGCAGCAGGCAGATCTAGCCTTCGGGTAGAGTACAAACAGTATTGACCTCTAGACCTGCTGCACTCAAAATAAATGTCTGTTTCCTTACAGACTGACATACAAAAAAACTCCTTGGTGCACCTTCAGCTTACCTCACCTGGGCTGTGGGAGTTGCTGGAAAAAAACTCACTGCCATCTCACAGGATGCTGTTCACATTAGCTGCGCTTTAGGGCAGCGGACGAAGCTCGGCCAGACATGTGCGCACAAGCCATAACAATCGATATAAGTGCTCAGACTGTGCACTAAGCATAAAGGGAAAGCTGAAAGCTCCCACACAATTTCCATGCCTGCGACTGTAACACAGACAGGCCACGCTACACTGCAGCACAGATAAGTTGACAGAGTGCCTGTAGCAAAAAAAAGTATCAGTGCTTTTAGTTTGCACTAAACACAGAGGAAAGCTGGAGAGGACTCAGCTTACCTTACTGGGCAGTGAATGAGCCGTGCACAGCTGAACAATCAGAACACCCTGCAGAGCAGGTAAGACAAAACCTAAATCTTTCTCTCAGAAAGAAAGAAAAAGGGAAAGAAAAAGGGGTTAACAGACACCTTCTTCCAACCCCTACCGGAGGCCACAGGGCCTCCTCACCACCTGTCCAGTCACACAGGACAGAAAAAAAAAAAACACTCGGGGGGGGGGAGGTTCTTGTGCCCTCTTATAGGGCAAGCCATGTACTTTATTGGCTAATTAAAACATTCCGCCTGTCCTACCAGCACACAGGGGCAGAAAATACCCCATATTGTGCCACTGGTATGGACGATAGGGAACCAATTTTTTTAATTCATATAACCACTGAATAGTTTTCTATTTTGCATCAGTCTGTTTGGCCCAGGCTAGAAAGCAGCATTTCTGGATTATGTTAATATATGGCTTTGTTGCAAGAGACAGCCTCAACTTGCATTTGTGGATTGAATGGTAAACAGTGTTTACATACATTTCTGGACGTATTCCTGAGCCCATGCAGGGATTTGCACTATCAATTCATGCCATAAAACTGTGCCATCTGAGGACCCATAGATCATGAGCATCCAACAATGACATGGCCTTGTCCCTTGTGCATATGGATTTATCCAGATTCTCAGGATCCTTTTAATTATATTATGTACTGTAGATAGTAAAATTGTACAGGCTTTGAATATCCCACTAAGGAATTTTTTTTAAATTGTGAAAAACTGTATCTAAGAAATTACAGAATAGATTGGTGAGCTTCTGACTGCCATTGCCTTTGTGGCTCCAGATGTTTCTTCACTAGTACCACCACTTACTTTTACCTGAACTTTGAGATGTATTGCTGCCACCAATTTTTAAAAGGAGACATTTTTCCATTTCATAAAACACACAAAAAAAACCCCCTAAACATTTATCTTCTGATATGTATTTTATGTTCTACTGTCAAATATGGTTATATAAGATTTCCAAATCATGACATTCTTGCTTTCTTTACATTTAACACAACATCCCAACTTTTTGGGGATTACAGTTGGAATTTATGGGGATGCAACTTGAAATGGACAAGTTATAAGACCAATGAGCCAGTACTGACACTGCATATATACCCAGGCATGGTCATTCCTCCAATTCATGTAATGCCAGTTATTGAATTCCTATGGAAGCAAATATACAACAAATTATACATGTATTTATTTGTAGAATTGTATAATATAATTTAAATTCATTATTTTATTTTGGAGTCAAAGTCTAAGTCAGTAACTTTTTCTGACTTCACCCAAAATGTGTTCCCAACTCTACATCCCAGGATAGATCATCTCGAAGTATAACATACTGATCACCCATAATGTGTGTAAGGGATAAAAACACAGCAGGGTTATATTCTTACTTTATTTTATATTTGGATAACAAAATACATTTTCTCTGTAAACAAATAGCACAGAAAATAGCATAAAAAAGTTCAACCATTTTATATTTTCTGCTCCATTTTCAGACTCCATAGAAAATGAACTTCAGAGAAGTTTAACTTTTACAGTCTAGATCATACATGCTGTAAACCATTTACTAATAAGGCCTGGCCTCCATGGCTATAGCGTAACTCATGGAGATTATGCTCTTCAACTGCAGTAGATATCACGTCATTGCTCCTAAAATTTGGGAGGAATGGGGGGGGGGGGTGGAATGACTGTGTTCATTGTTGGACCACATGAAACAGCATGTGTGCATGTAAATTCATGCACCACCATATGTGACTATTAGCTGCAATAACACCGCATTCTACCGCAATCATAAGTGTGATACATTGCTCTGCAGAATATAGCCATGGAGCCCAAACTTAAGCCAGTTTATTAGAATATCTATTTGGAGGTACAGATAAACCAGGATGTATTTTACACACCAGTTCCTGCAATGATAAAACCAGCAAAGTGTAGCATGAGATCTAGCGGTTTGTAGTATACAGCTGATACCATAGTTTATTGCAACCTGTGCTGGCACAGAAACTCAGCATACCAAAAACACACACAAAAGGACAACCGAAAAAAATAGGTGAACAATCATTACAATAGTAATGCTATGCTTAATGCTATCCCCAATTTAAAGCATTGGTAATACAAACCAATGGCCCCATAACCATGGCCTGTGGTTCAAGGGCAAATCAAACTAGTCCAAATTCACTGACAAACGTTTCTGCTGAGACTTTTATATCAAACGGTTTCTTCTGTTTGATAAATAGCAGCATTGAAGGACGTCTTTCTAAATCTTATAAAGTAAACTGACCATTTTAGCAATTTTGCAAGAACTGGTGTGTGACAAGACAATGGAAAATATAGCGTAGAAACTTATGGAAACCAAAATTAAGACGCTTTTGTTTCAAGTGGCAGAATATTTAGTGTTGACAGCCGTTCTCTCCTCCAGAATGAGATTTTTATAACATCAGTCATCTCCCCCAAGCCTATGCAATTGTCACCATGTTACAGAGCACATTACAGTGATAAACCATATACATTTGTAGGTTAGAGGAAAGAAAACTCAGAAGTCTTATGTAAAGGAGACAGCTGGCGCGCTGGGGACAGTCCTTCAGCTCCCTGGAGCATTGATTTTGCCACCCTGACTCCCATCATTCCCTGCCTGTGAACCTCCCACTGTTATGACATCACCATCCCATTTCAGCAGTAAATGCAGTGCTCCAGGGAGCAGAAGGCCCACCCCCAGTGCACCAAGATTTTAAAGTTGGTTTTCTCCAAATCTACAAAAGTGATACAAAGGTATGTTTACTACTGTAATGCAATGGTAGGAGTAAAATATGCTTGTGGAGGTGGTAGACTCTTTAAACAGTGTTGTCCCAAGATTGAAGCAAGTCACCTATCCATAGGATGGTTGATCAGTGTGGCCCAACCACTGGGATCAACCTCTCCCCTATTGATAAGAATGAGTGATGGTTGAATATGTATTCTTCTACTCCATTCAACATCCAAAGCACCATGGAAGATAGTGGCGTGCTGTACTCTGCCATCTTCAGCAGTCCTCCAGACTTTAAATGGAGCAGCAATGTGCACGCTTGATCACATCTCAATTCTAATGGGGGACAGAGGACCCTATTCCTGACATTTGAAGGGGGAGGGTCACCACAGACAATTATCACCATTCATGTCAAAGTTTCAACCTTGGGACAACCCTTTCAAAGGCCGTGTACTTTTGCAATTTATTTTTTTTATAGTTATTGCCTCAACACATCATAAACTAAAGAAAATAAAAGTAACTTTCCAAATAACCTCAATAAAAAAAAAAACAATCTTCTTAGTATTGTCTATATAGCTCCTATGCAAACCCATGTGTTATCTGTAATTGCAGTCCTATGTGTTACTTTACTTCCTGTAGAGGAGTCAGATGGATGGGAGTAACACATGGCTGCACAATTTGCTTGCAAACAGGATTTTATTTTGTGTAATCAAGACATAGGTGCTATATACACAGGGATTAGGAAATTAATATAATCTGCAAAATTACTTCATTTAACTTTAAAAAAAATCTAAATAATGATGGATCATTTAAAAGAAAAAAAAAATGTATATACTTTTAAGCAAAAATAATTTAATCTGCCATCCCTGACCCACAAAATACTGGCTTCAAATATGAACGTTGCCTTCTTGTAACAGAACTCACTTTGGTCGAAATCTCATTTTCTGGATACGATCCAGCTGTTCTGCGTGCCAAGGCTTGGATATGTAACACTTAGGTATGATTTCCTACATATAATAATACACAGATATGTCAAATAATTAGGTCTTATAAAAAGGCAGCATACCACATCACAAGTGATGAGGACTGGCAAGTCATGGTGCAAGCAAAAGCAAGAAGTGTTTCTTGGTGCAACAAGTGTACACAGACAGAACGGAGAACACCATGTTCCAGGTTTCTTCCTCTCATACACCATATTAATGGCTTTAATGAGCAAGCTGCTACTCTGAACAGTTTATAGATGGGCACCTGCGAACAAGTCTGCTTTTATCATCTGTCACTGCATATCGTTCCGTATGGATTTCTAGAAACATGTTCAAGTATCTGAAATGGGACATAATTTGGCCGCACATGTAAACTCCTGTGACTGCACTATTATATCTGTCCTGACATGTGAGTAACATCTGCATATATGGGGCTGTGCTATATACAAACAAAGTCATGTCTGCATTTTCATTTTTCTTAAAAAAAGAGCACTTATTAGTTGAGAACAACAGCTTAGGCATTTAGATATCGTGCATACAATAGGATGGCTCAGTTTCTTTATAATGACGTATAAGATGTTTCATAGATCAAAAAATATATATATATATATCTCTCATGTTTTCTGTTCGGCCAGTTAATACATAGCACATAGATACCTTGTACATTGTACAGCATAAATCCATAATGGTGATACAGCAAAAAAAAAAAAAAAGGTTTGAAAATTGCACCGTATAGCTCCCGGAGTGCGTGGGCATATGCACTGACTGTATGCCAAGTTCACATCTTGACCCGTGGGTGCGTTGTTTTCATTGCACTCTCGTTCTTTAGAAAATACTGAGATGAAACCGTGTTGTCTTGCATCCATACAGACAAGTGAATGTAACCTCTAGGTTACTCCTGGATATTGCACAGTCAGATACAAAAGGAAAAAGCCCCATAGGCTCGACTTCATCTGATTCTTTGACTTGGAGGAGACCGAAACTCCACCCTTAACAGAGATTGTCAACAACAGGTAATAAAACTGTAGTGAATGAGAGATCAGAATAATAATAATAATGATAATAATAATAATAAAAAAAAGAAGTCCAAGGTGGGTTACAGATCAGTCCGCCAACGCTGATGAACTTCAACCTCTTCGGGGACCACCAACAGCAGCTCACAGTTTTTGCCCCGTAGTTGCTGATGTAAAAATTTTCTACCAAGAGAGAAGTTGTAGACATTTCAGTAAGTTGGCAATTTCTTTAAAAAAAAAATAATTAGAGATTTGTTCTAAAAAAAAGTTTAATGGCCCCAAATCAATTTTTCATACTTCAATAGGATCAGTGATGCACGCCTCTTCCTCCCCATTCACCATTGGCTTCTGGCACTCAGAGGGTGCTGCAACAGCTGATCTGTGTGGGGTCTGGGTGTCAGACTCTCACAGATCATACTCTGATGTCAATTTCATGCCAGAAAATGCCTAAAATTTAGAACAATGCAAAAAAAAAAAAAAAAAAAAAAAATGCTAATTTGTAAGTTTTCAGATTTCACTGTTTTTTCAAGTCCAGGTAAAATTTTTCTGGAATATCTTGAAAAATCTTTTCCCTGGAGTATAAAAAGAGATTTTAAAAATTCTGCCCAATATCATTTCCATTTTGGGTTTCCTGTATGAACATAGGGTCTACACTGGGGGCTTGCCAGTTGACACACAGTGGTCCAGATTTAGGTTAAGTTCACATCTGCACCTGGGTTTCCCATTGTTCAGGTGTGCTTGGGGACCCGAAAATATAGAAATCCAATCTGCTTTAAAAGCGGTTACTTGCACTGACCCCATAGACTGTAATAGGGTTTGACGTATTTCCGCCCCAAAAAAATGCATGCAGGGATTTTCTCTCTGCATTTTTAAAGCAGAATGGGGAACATAATCCCTGAGCGGTCACCAAGCGCAGATGGGAACTAAGTGTGCCAAGGCGAATAAGCTTCGAAAATAGCCAAAAAAGTGCCTCAAATTGGCGCATCTGAGCCTCTGTGTCCCACTTGCCACTATTTTAGACAGTGAGAGGAGCAGGGCAAGTATCTAAGCGAGCCAGCGTGGAAGACCCCTGGTCTGCAAGGTTTACTATAACTCGCACTAGAGTGGGCTGAGCGAGGAGATTATGACCCAAATCAAAATCATGATTAAATTGATCTTTTTACCCAGATTACGATTAATGAAGGACACTCTTGTTTACATTCATGTATCAGCAATCCTGATTGGATACAGCTACTGACACGTCCTTCAAGCCCTGTGTGAGTAATATCACGAATCTATGCCAGTTCCTTACTGATGTAGATTTACGATCCTGCGCACCTACATGGTGTAGAATTACTGAGAGGCCGGAGTCTTTTAGTAGTCTTATAAAAGGGAGTGTCACCAACCACGGTGAAGCATATTAAACCAGTAACACAGTTAGGTAGGTCAGGCTCACCTGCATGCAATACTTTTTTCCTTCCCCCATAAAATCTGTGCCTCCTTTCCAGAGATAATACATTTAGAAACTGAGTGTGCTTAATACTGTTTTTACTATCATATATTCCATAGTACAAAGGTTCAGACACATAGTTACAAAACAATACACCCTATACTGAGTAGGTATACAATGAAATCCAAACATCCTAACAGAGTGATGACAGCACAAAACGCAGGTCTTCATATTAGTCAATGAAACAGCATGAATGTATGTGCAGGAAAAAGGGTATCTAACGTTAAGCAGGCACAACTGCTGAGGAAGGGCCTGGGATTCTGGAATCATGTGATAGTTAGAAGGGGGTGACTAGGATTTGCCAAGATTAAAAAAACAAATATAAAAATGGGGTAGTGACAGGATACTGTATTAAGTAATAAATGAAGAAGATCCCCTGCAGTTCTAGTGTTGCTGCCACACTTTTCCTCGCCAGCCTTTGGTCCCATGTATATGACCCTTTGCTTTATCAGTGAACTAGCTGTGTTTTTAACTGTTAACACACTAAGACAATCTTTTGTTATGGCCCCACACACATAACTATTATCAGGGTCTGTAAGCCTGGAGGCAAAACTCAGGACATGTTCTATTCTTGCCCGTTTTGTGACCCGGCCCATTAATGAAATGTATGGGTCCATAGAGATTCCCAACAGCACATATCATCCGTGTGCTGTTTTATCATAGATCGGTACATGTGCCCGTAACCTTAGTTTCCTGTGCTACGGGACTGAAGTCCCAGCAATAGCAGACTTGTCATTGGCCTAAGCTGTGAGCTTGGTATTGCAGCTTTGTCCTGTTGCAAACAAGGTACAGACCTGCAACATCACCATGGGGAAAAGAAAGCAATACACAGTGTCCATTCACATTAACATGTTGGCTGTGCAATGCAGGACTGATCGTGTCCAAGAGCTGTTCATTGTTACTATTCTATCCACTGTGCTCATCTATCATCTCAGAATCCCCCATTAGGGTATATATAATGGTTTTCTAATATAGGCAATACACTTTAACGCTAAGGCCCCATGTAGCGTCCCGCAGCGCTTTTCATAAGAGGTTTCTTCTGTGGACTTTCTGCTTCCAATATAGCTATAGGAAACTACTGGCATTTCCCTAAAGGTATAGTGCACTTACTGGACCACTGACAATCACAACAACAGGATGTCCAGTCCATCTTTCCTACCAAAAGATGAAAATGAGGAAAATGACAACCTCTAGTAGTCACCAGTCACCTACTCAAGCATGCGTTACCGCTGTAAGCAAACTACTAGTGACTCTGCTGGAATCCCATGGTTTACAGGCGACTAGACAACCAGCTTACCTTAGGTCATCGTCATTTCCAATCCGCACAGGCCTTTTTAGTTTGGAGTCCAGGTTGAAATAAGTTCCACTGACCTCCCGTACACATATCCAGTGCTGCCTCTTAAGTGGCAGTTTCAGAGGTCCCCATGAAAGACTGGATGGAAGATTCATAATGAATCCAGTAACGTTCGACAGAGAAATCAGGCCGACATCCCTACAGAAAGCATGGAAAAGGAGGTTAGGAGAAAAAAAATCTAATAAGTAAAAGCAGAATTTTATATCATTAATAAACACGAGCATTTACATTAAACACTGTATGGTGGCTTTCACATGGTGTGGTAGATGATAACTAAAAGAAGGAATTTATATATCAGAATACCAGCTATTACTATAGGTGTCCCTAAACCAGAGCGTGATCACAAGAGCCGGTGACAGTGTAGAAGTTCTTATTCTAAGTGTTTTTCTACTAAGGGCTCGTTCACATCTGCGCTTCGGATCTCCGTTATACAGGTTTCCATTTCCTGCCTGAAACTGGACAGGAGACGGAAACCTGCAGTCATTTGAATGGGTTTGAAAAGTGTCCGGCCGTGAGTGCTTTGTGCGCTCCGCGCCAAAACTGTTTTGTTTTTTTTAACCGGACACTAAGTTGGACATGCAGGACTTTGTTATCGGTTAAAAAAAAAAAAAAAAGTTTCGCCGCGGACAGCACAAAACGCTCACGGCCGGGCACGGTCTGCCAGGTTTCTGTCTTCTGTCTGTGAACCCAGTGTAATGTGTACACATCTTATTGTAACAACCAAGCAAAGCAACATTGGTGCTTCATATAGTCTAACTGGCTCATGAAATTGATAAAATGTCTATTCTTCCCAGTAATATGTAATAATCTCTATGGTGGGCAAAAAAAATATAAAAATATAAATCACTGTATAAATCTAGTATAATGTGTTGTAGTCATTTTCATGCACTCAGATCACACTAATGTCACCTCTCTGTTGTTTTGGTCTGTCGGACTGCGAACTGTATACCTCTAGCACCACTTGTTGGAAGGTAGCTATGCTATAAATCAATGTGAGAACCTTTAACTGGCCAGACAATGTGATTACAAGACAAACCAGACACATCTTCTAGTCAATGGGGTTTATTCCCCTTAAAATGAAGGATTGGCTTTCTGTATTGTCCAGTATTTTACTGGGGAGAAAAAAAAATAAAAGTAGCACAAATAAGTCTTTATAGACAGAATCATTATTGTGACCTACACCGTGACTTCTAAATACAATGATCTAGCTAAAAGAACGTGGACCAAACAAAAATAAGACACAAACAATTACTATGAAGAAAAGTATCTCCAAAAACCGCCCAGTAGGGTCAAGTGGTCAGACAACTTGTACAGACTAGAGAATGAATGGTAAGATGATTGGAGAAAATTTAGAAATATCGGATACTCTGACTAAATCCTCTCAGTTTTTGTTTTTTGTTAAAAAAAACAAAAAAACAAAAACAAAACCCACAAAACAAAAATCATACACACATTTGCAAATTCTTAATGTGTTAAACTTAGGTGTGTCACTCCCACTGACGTCTGCAAATTCCATCATAAAAATATTTCACAATGAGTCATATAACGCAATAATAAAGACATGTGAGGCAGAGAAATTAAGAAAATCCCTACAGTTTGTTTCAGTGAGGCCCACGGTTCCATTCATTAACTCTCCCAAAATGTACAGGAGACTCAAAAAATGTGCAACCTCGTGAAGACTGAGAAGAGCAGACAAATCTCCATGTTCCCACATCCACCAAGCTAGCAGTCATTTATATCAGACGTGAACATCCCAAAAAGAGACGTGGGCAGCAAACTTTAGGTCTACATCACAAAAAGGGGGTGTTGAGGTCTTAAAAAGGAAAATCAAGCACCCAGATTCCCTGATATTAATATTGGTAAGTGTGAGCATAGGGCCAAGCAATTAATTGGAATCATTAGTGACTTTAATCACTCCGATTTTGCTGAGAATTGTTTAATCACTATTAGATGAGGAAAGATGGATTTTCAATTGAAGATCTGTGAAGATCCAACACCCACAACCCTGCAGATCAGGAATCTGAAGCACCACCTGCACTTCACTGGATCAAACATATGCTGATCTGCCAGGGCCCAGGTGTCAGACCCCCACTGACCTTTCATTGATGACCTGTCCTATGTATATATAATTTGGTTAGGCCTCTATTTTTCTTAATAAATAAAGTCTAAAGTACATCTCTGGAGATATCACCCACCACACACCATATTTAGTGAGAGCTGAGAAAAAGATTTTACTAAAAAATTTTCCACAGATCACTGTGTGACCTCACGTAAAAGTGTATTTGCTATGACTTTGCTACTAGTAGACGTCCATGTAAAATCATTTTATTTTCCAATGTTGCCGTCTTGGTTCATCTCCTTCCCTCTCCATGTATGTAAAGTGGCTGCCGGCGTCTCAGACTACCCTATTGCTTCAGTAGTCTCCCCCATACTTTAGGTTGGAGTATTTCTATCTTTATACGCAGGTCCCTTGCACAGAGATTTGACTGGGTTTACACATCCAGATGCTGCTACTCAGGAAGACAGAACCAGAAAGCTGCATAATGCAAGTATTAATGTTGCCTTCATTCATATGAACTCAAAATCAACATCTGCTGTATGTTAATAGGACCTATCAATACACCAAGGGGTTGCAACTAACTTTAAACTCTGTGTCCCTCATAAGAATGGAGCAGCAAACAGCTTGTGGACTACCTGCCTACTACATTGATCCCGATGGGACTACCAAAGAGAAGTCAAACCCAGCGCTCAGCTATCTTTGGCAGCCCCATAAAGATGAATGGAGTGGTAGTGCACTGAATCCAAATAAGCAAGATGTTGTGATCAGATTGAGTTCTAGTAGGGGGGCTTCTAACAGAATAACTTAGATAGGGTTTTTTTGTTTTTGTTTTTTTGTTAAAGAGCCTCCTCCTCCCCAGCTATTCCAGTACTGCCATTGCGGTATCAACATCCATTTTTGCTTCAGCCATGATTTGCCATAATGACACTAAATTGCAGCCATCAGTTGTGATGCCAACACTACCAGTGGAGAAGGAGGAATTCAAGGGAAAGTAGGATTTTTTTTTTGCAAATGTAACCAATTCCAAGGACAAATAAAAGATCATATGAATACACATGCAAACTGCAAACCAGTAGGATATTGACAAAACATTAATAAGCCAAAGCTTCAATCTCAGGACTTGATCCCAATAACCAATTGCCATGCTAATATGTTGCAGTAGTTTCTGCAAATGAATACAAGTTCCATAATCTGAATGTGGTTTTATCTGCAGCATGTGCATGTATTTCTGCAAACTCCAAATCAGATGATCAGTATCAGCACAGGAATTTCTGCAACAAATATATGTGTGCGAACATGCACATGTACCTAGCTGTACAACTTCCTTCCCCCCCCCCATTGTTAGAGAACTACTTTAATGATACTTGGTGTTAGATTATTACCTTCTCTTATCCCACCATACAGCTTCATAACCCTTTGTTTGCAATGCAGCCATAATAACATTAACATCATAGTTTCCGTTTCCCAACATGTTCTTCTTATGTGGGGTCACCAATGTATTAGGGGACAACCTGCAATAAATAAAATATTCATTACAAGGTAAATAAATGGTTAACACAAATGCTCAAAATATAAGGCAATAGCATATTTCTATAATAAACAAGACCAATTGGGTACAATGTGATCATATGTGTACATGAGAAACACAGTAACAGTTCATGCACGTAGCCATGTTTCATCTTCTGTGCATTACCGAAGAATGGGATCAGATAGCATCCTTGGAGAACAGGAATACCTATCTATCCTGAGAAAAGACTCACTTCTTAGCATTAAAGAGGATCTGCCAAGTACAGCACAGTAAATGCCACATTCCTCTCGCTGTGCTCCTGATCCAATAGACATATTTATATGTAGGATCCGTCCAACCCTTCAATACATGCGGCTCCTGGAATAATACAAGTAAAGTAGTTCTGATTCAACAAGTGGGCGGGAACCCTTTATTCTCTACAAGATAAACAAGAGGTTACCGCCCATTTGTGAATCAGAGCTAATTTACATGTAATATTCTAGGGACCATATCTTTTGAGGGGGGGGGGGGACGGAATTTACAATTAAAAATGTCTATATGATCAGGGGCACGAATGAAGATGTATGGCATTTGGTGTCTTGTAGTTGGTGACAAATCCTTTTTAAATTCATGAAGAAATGACCCAAGTTGTAGAGGACCATAGACAATAGTTAGGAAGATCAGGCAATCTTCAGGCTAAGGCCGTACATTGTGGAATGCAGATAAAAAAAACTAAACAAACGTTTTTCATGTTTCGTTACAGAGTTTCTTCCCTTATTAAATACATAGGGAAAACACAAGCGGTTCCACAGGTAAAATTGACATGCTGTATTTTTCCAAAACTTGTGCACTTTTGAAAATGTGGCTTAGTCACAGAAGGTTTTTTTTAATGCAATGTGTGGTTGGGATTAGCCAGAATCTCATTAATTTTGATGGTACAGTAAAATGCATTTCTGCAACAGGAAGAACACTGAATTTCCGCAATGTGGGGCCTTAACCTTAAAGGAACTACAGATAATAGATGAATACATCAAAATACAAAGATGTAACTGTGTAACATAAAGAGAATCTTCCACCACCTTCCCAAATCTAGTTCCTTACATCCTTCAATAAATCCTGTTGAATTTTCTCTATAGCTCCCACCATCTCCAACAAATAATTGCTGCTAGTTTTGGTGCCTGATATACTAATTCGGCTCTCTACATTCAGGCAGAAGGCACAAAGGGGACGGGATTTGGGACTCTGACAATATCTAGTCAGAGATAAACCGTATCACGCCCCCTTGCCTGCTCCTGCCTGACACCACCCACTTGATAGTAGCAAAACCCGACATGTAGGTTTTTCTATCCGCTTGAAAAGTCGGACATCTTTACGGACAGGTAAGGACAGGCACGGAGTGCAGAAGAACGCACCCGATCGCCATTTAAATGAATGAAAAGTGTCACGGACACAGCTAGTGTTGCGCGAGATTTTGAACGTACACTAGCTGCGGACACTACCTGTCGGACAATAACGGTAGTGTGAACGCCCGCTAAGGAGGTATATGTCACTTCTCTTGGCTGTATCTCCTACCATGCAAAAAAAAAAAAAAAAAAAAAAAAAAATGATTTTGATATGAGAAGAAAGCTGCGGTTCTAGCTATAGCAGATATTCCCGACTCTGCTTTTAACAAGTGATATCTAAGGTTGTGTTATAGCTATTACTGCACTCTTGCCAGCTTTCTTGTGATATTTATAACTATTTTTCTAGGTGGAATAAAACCAGAGATATAGCTATTTGAAGGGATCATGCCCCTTTGGAAAATTCTTCAAGCTCTACATGCTGCACTGACTACCGGCATACAGAGAGAGATTCCCTGGCAATGCTTAGAGTATTGCTAATGAGAATGTCGCAGCCTATTTTCTATTAAAAGGAAGTTACATAGGTTAATAAAGTATTAAATTACCCCCTTAAATACAAGGCCTAGAAGTTAGAAGCCACCACCGGAAGAAGACGTGGTGAAGACCTCGTTCCAGAAGAAGATGGAGGTGGCGCTGGAGAGTTATCTCGCAGCATTGGGGCCGCCCCCAGTGCTATTTACATACAGAGAAAAAAACGGGACTTTTGGCGAATGGCGGCGCGGAGAAGACAACGAAAGGTAGGAGACGAATAGCCTTTCTTAAGGCAATTCTGACGTGTTAGGGAGAAAAAAAAGTGATTGAATGATAGGATCTCTTTAAGCAATTAATATAATTGCAGATAACATACAGCAGCAAGCTACGGTACATGTGTGTGCCTGAGGCCTTACAACACACACACACAAAAAAAATGAATAGTTTACAGAGATCTATGATCAGTGATACTTACAAAAGATTTTCTACCAATGTTCTTACGTGAATGAGAATCAAGATTAACTATATACACATAGTATAGTCTTCCTACATCCCTCACCTCTGGAATATTTCCTGAAGGGCTTCCCGAGTGAAAGCTCCAGCATCCTGGAAGACATTATTCAAGGCATGGAGGGCGCAGAGCTCCCGGCGCTGCTTTTCGTGATATATGTGTGCTGGCAGAGGCTCCTGAGACTCGCTTTCAGATTTTGCCTTATCCCCTTTCCATGGTACACAGCTCATGGCTGTAAATAAGTGTTGGGGCCAAAGCACAGTAAGTAACAATGAGTATGTCCCAGAAAAGCCCTTTAGTACGAGTGTCCACGAGGGGTCCTAGTATGGCTCATGTGATTTATATCCCATGCTCCTCCATACAGGTAACAAAAAGACAAAATGGTCCTGTATTCTTTTATGAAAGTGTCTTGGAGCAGTATTCCTTGTAAGGTGTGAGAACAGAAGCAGAGGGTTAAATCTTTAAGACAGGATTCTTTCTCCACATCTCTCTTTTTCCTCCATGCCACCGTGCTCTTTGGGCTGGCACAATCACAATGGCTTCACACCGTTTTACATGGGTTTCTAAACTGCCAAATCAAAAAAAGATGGTTAAAATTCACAATATGGTTAAACTTATTTTTATCTAGATACATATATATATATATATATATATACACACACACACACACACACACACACGGACACAGCTGAAATTCCTAGCCCCCACTTTTCCTTAGGAATTACCCTGCTTAGTTTAAGCACACACTAATTAGGATCTTTTGTCAGGTAGGCGGTACCCACACTGTTGGCTCCACCCACCTGACAGTAGAAAGTCTCCAGTTGTTCAGGACCACTAGGGGCTATAGAAAAGAATATCTAACTGCACCAGAATCACTGTAGTGGCATCTTTCAGATTATGGAAAGAGACAGAGTTGGTAGAGGTTGTGAAAGGTCTTCTGTTAAATGAATATTCCCAATAACATACAGTAATTATATCTATATTTGTAGGTAATTAAAAGTTAAACATTTTTGCAAATATAAGTAGTTAAAAATTCTGCAGAGTTTTAAAGATTTTTTCTAACCATCTTAGTAGCGAGTCTGTTGTCAATGGATACACCCACAAGTGCAGAAACTTTCTATGGTCTAAGACTTGTCAGTAACCCAGCAATGACTTTCTTATTGTAGCTGTGTTATCAGGCAGGGACACTACATGTATCAGAAGATATCTCGGCCACAATAAGGAAATCATGGCTGATCTGACCCTAGAAAAGCCCGGCATTCATGGTCGTATCCACTAGCAACCGATCAAGACAACAAACTAACCACAAGATCTTTAGAGAAAATCTTTAAAACTCTGCAAAATCTTTAATTACTTATATTCGCAAAAATGTTTAACTTTTAACCATCTATAAATTTAAAAATAGTTATGTTCATGGGAATACCCCTTTAAGTTATATTCACATAACAATGAATAATGTCTGTTTTTTAATGGAAATCACATGACCGTTATTTGATGACCCTTTCTAACGGACCATCTAAATATACGGCATGTTCTATTTTTATCTATTTTCACGGATCCCTCCATACACTCTAACGTATGTATTCAGGTGCAGCTCGGTTATATGAATGTAGCCCAAGGATATGCAGATATGAAACAAGTACACAGCCAAAAAATTATTCTGTGTGTATTTGCAGTTGAATCAACAGAAGACATCCGAGGGTAAGCCTCATATCTGCCACAGTTTATCATTTGGAACAAGCACAGCTCCACACACAGTCAAGTATTCAGTGTTGTATCTGTGTTGAAACCACAGGCAGTAAAGGGCAGATAGCAGGCGTTTTTTTCACCCCAAAACTGACAGGAAAAAAGACATCAAGATTCTCTGTGTGAACATATAACTATGTGATACACATCAGATTTTGATGGGACACAATGCAGCAGATCAATCATCCAGGTGTTAAAGAGGACCTTTCACCGCCTGGGGCACATGCGGTTTTATACACTGCTAGAAAGCTGACAGTGCGCTGAATTCAGCGCACTGTCGGCTTACACGATCTGTGCCCCGGGTGAAGAGCTATCGGTGCCGATACCGTAGCTCTTCACCATCAGAAGTGCGTTTCTGACAGTCAGTCAGGAATGCCCTTCCTCACAGTAGCGCCTATAGCGCTGTACTGTGAGAGCGGTGAGGAACGCCCCCTCCTCTCTCTCACAGTACAGCACTATAGACTGACTGTCAGAAACGCACTTCTGATGGTGAAGAGCTATGGTATCAGCACCGATAGCTCTTCACCCGGGGCACAGATCGTGAAAGCCGACAGTGTGCTGAATTCAGCACACTGTCGGCTTTCTAGCGGTGTATAAAACTGCATGTGCCCCAGGTGGTGAAAGGTCCTCTTTAATTTGTACAAATGTACAACCAGCAAAACAATAGACTGTCTAGACTATACAAAGTGGCCAAATGTGACCTACTTTTGTACTTTCAATAACCTTGGCATAGTTTGCCAACCTGTCAGATGACATTTTCAGCAGACAGAAGTCCACCACTGCAAACAATATTTCACCTAAAAAAATATAAGCCGTGGTCAGCTGAAATCAACAGCTTTTGATCTCATAATATAAACTTAAATGGATCCTATCTTTCAAACACATTTTTTTTTCAAACTAACACATCAGAATAGCCTTGTGAAAGGCTATTCTTCTCCTATCTTTCGTTGTCTTCTCCGCACCGCCGTTCTCTTGAAATCACGTTTTATTGTCAGTATGTAAAGGAGTTCTTTTGCAGCACTGGGAGCAGGCCCCAGCATTCAAACAGCACTAGGGGCGTCCCCAATGCTGCCAGAGAACTCTCAAGCACTGCCTTCATCTTCTTCTGGAACGACGTCTTCACCAGCGGTGGCTTCAATACTGTGTAAATGGCCATTTTTCTTGTGGCCACAAGCATGCGCAGTCGGCTTTGCCCTACGCCTAGAAGTTAGAAGCCACCGCCGGAAGAAGACGCGGTGAAGACCTTGTTTCAGAAGAAGATGGAGGCAGCGCTGGAGAGTTCTCTGGCAGCATTGGGGACGTCCCCAGTGCTGTTTGAATGCTGGGGCCCGCCCCCAGTGCTGCGAAAACTCATTTACATACCGACAAAAACCAGAATTTCAAACGAACGGCAGCGCGGAGAAGACATCCAAAGGTAGGAGAAGAATAACCTTTTAATGCTACTCTAACGTGTTAGAAAAAAAATGTGTTTGAAAGATAGAATCCCTTTAAAGATACTACCTTGTAAACAACGATCATGGGGAACCCCAAAAAAGGACAACTCCTTACTGTAGCAAAACCAGGGGTTGCTCATTTTTTTGGCTGATCACGGCAATGTTTGCACATTGGTTCACCTTATCAGCAATGCAAAAGTGCCCAAAAGGGAATCTGTCATGTAAATTTGGGACAGTAAACCACCAACAACTCCACATGGACCAATGGTTTATTCCCTATAGAAGGCCTGTCTGTACCTGGTAGTTTTTCAGATTCCTCTATGGCACATGAGCAGTGAGGCTGGGGTGTAGTGCCCCAATTTTGTTACTGAATTGTGCATACGTGCAATTTTTATGTTCATTGTTTGTTTGACTATGGGCACTGACAGCATTTCTGTTTGGGACACTAATCCACTTGTCCATACTTTAGTGTTCCATATTTACTCAAATGACAGGTTCCCCTTTGAGGTTGCAATAAACAGTCTGTTGGGACTCTAGCTGCTTAAGTTCTCCAGGAGACAGGGACTCCCGGGGTGCATAAACTCACTGGGGAAGAGATCCCATTGAGCGAGGCACACTTCCTTTTTCACAGCTTGTAAGCACTCACCCATTTTTGCTTGGTCTTTCCGCCTTGGAAAGGGAAATTTATTTTTTAAGCCGACAGTCAACATAGAAAAGCTGTAGGTCACTGCCTCACTACTGGACTACTGTTTCATACTGTAATCACAATGGGACAGGTGATTCACAGCATTGTAGGTAAGGTAGGGTTCACACTATTGTTGGTGTCCGCTCAGAAGGTGTCCGTTTAAAAAAAACAAAAACAGACACCTATCATAACGGACAATAACTGATGGTTATCAGTTACTGTCCGTTGCCCATAGATATCAATGTTAAAAAAAAAAATGGACTTGGGTGTAAACGGACACAAGATAAAATCCCATTGAAGTGAATGGACATTGCTAACAGACCAGCTAGTGTCCATTGCCAAAATCCTATACAGACAATAGCCACAGACACTGCTGAGAGGACACCAATGGTAGTATGAACGCCACCTAACCATGGTATTGGAAGTCCATGAAATATGACCAATGTAAACATGATCACTGGAAGTTGTTTTCCTTCCATCTACAGCGCTGGAGAATAATTCTATGGTACTCAAATAATCTAAAGTAATTGAAGAGGTTTTCAGGCCCCAAATCAACTTTTCATACTCAAGACTTGACTTATCCATAGGTAGTGTGAATAGGTCATCTGTATGAATAATCTATTTGGGGCCAGAAAACACATTTAAAGGGGTTATCTGTGGAATAATAAGACTTACCACGGCAGTCCATACACTGGTTAAGCTTTAGGAGTAATCCACAGTCCAGGCCCTCTAAAGCCCTGTCTGCAGAGGATTGCTAGGGAGGCCACAAGTCTCTTTCCTCTGCCTCCCCTTGTATGCCCTGACTCTAGTATAGCCAAGCTGGAGACAGAAAAGAGTAGCAAGGGCTGTAAGGAAGAGACAGGAACAAGAGTCCACCAGACAGCCCTCTGCAGTGTAGTATACAGATAGTATATCAGTACAGCACTATAGAATACACTGGTGCTATATAAACCTCTACTATGAGGCATTACCCAAATACATGGCTTTCATAGTTGGTAAAGTTGCCAACAATGGGAGAATTCTATGTGTCAGCTGAGCCATTCATGGAGCACATACTACTAGAAGTTGTCAGGAGGGGCGACCAGTGAGCTACAAGGGGAAGTTGTCAGCAGAGAAGGTTCTGGCTGATGGTGGAGGAGAACATGGGCTAAGCAGCTGCTGTATTGTGAATGGCCACTGAGGTCCTGCACTGTGCCCTATGTGCACATACAGTGCCGCCCGGGTACATGGCCTATGTCTCCACCACTAGCCACATTACTACATAGAACAGACTTGTGCACTGACCTCCTCCGGCTCACCACCTCGTGCAGACACTCCTTCCCAGAACCTCGATCTCCACAAGCCGCACAAGTTCACATCCTTCCCCCCTCTCTCGTCCGCCACTAGCGCCGTTCCCGTGCAGTTCACCAGCTGTGTGACGTCACTGGTCCTAGCATTTCAACAGAACCAGCCCTATCGCTTTGGTTCCTTGCGCTGATTGGAGGTGTGATGACATCACAAGAGTTCCACGCCTCGCTTGCGATCTCCAACCTAATTGGCTCAGTGATTGCCTGCGGTGGGTGGGGTCTGCTAACTACTTGAAACTTCTAACTTCCGCTTTCGTGCTTTGTTTTGTCGCCTCAAGGCGCAAAGTTTTGCCTGATTTTCTTACTATTATTCACATATTTGCGTCACTGACAGCGCAGGCTCAATCTGTCCTCATACCAATACAAGCCTCTTACTTTTGGTTTTACAGGTTAGCTAATAGCACTTAAAATAAGTTCAGACGTAATGTTTTGCTGCGATTTTTTTTTTCTTTTTTGCGACTTCCAGACGTTAAATAAATGCAGTTGTAAAGCACATGCAGAGAAAGTACTGGTACTATTCCGTTATCGGGCCAGCAGCAGCGCATTTCAGCACCAGCTTTCGGGACAGCAGTTCAGTTCAGCAGCGGGAATTACAATGACATCCGAGGACTGCTGGCCCGATGCTTGTGCCCAGTAGCCAGTACATCAATGACCCCCCCTCCATCTCCTCCTCCTTCCAGTGCTGCCCCCCAGCTCTCCTTACATCTACCCCGTACCCTCTCCCCGCCACATGACTAAGCCGATGCTGGCCCGATGATAGAGGCCGTGCTTGTGTGTAGTAGGCAGTACATCGATCGATGCCCTCATCCTCCTCTTCCTTCCAGTGCTGCCCCCCAGCTCTTCTTACATCTGCCCCGTACCCTCTCCCTGTAATAGGCCTCACCGTAAATCTTGAGCAATGAATGCTACTAGATAGCCGCCGGACGCTGCAGAAAGTTTGTCCCTCCGGCTCGCTGTAGCTCACCGTTCCTATAGTCGGCGTGTTTCTTGTCAGGGCCTGGATTGAGCCCCGGTGTCTTTCCTTTCGGTCTCGGTACTAGCGCTGAGGTGAGGCCTAGTCGTGTGGCGGGGAGAGGGTACGGGGAAGATGTAAGGAGAGCTGGGGGGCAGCACTGGCAGGAGGAGAAGGATGGGGGAGGGGGGTCATCGATGTACTGGTTACTGGGCACAAGCATCGGGCCAGCAGTCCTCGGATGTCATTGTAATTCCCGCTGCTGAACTGCTGTCCCGAAAGCTGCTGCTGAACTGCGCTGCTGCTGGCCCGATAACGGAATAGTACCAAAGTACTTTACTGAAAAGTTTAGCAAGTTCTTATGTATGTATTAGGGTATGTTCACACAAAGTTTTTTGCAGGCGGATTTCGACGTGGAATTCGCCTCAAAATCTGCCTGCAAAAATGGCTCCCATTGACTTCAATGGGAGTTGCTCGCGTTTTTTTATCCGCTAGCTAGTAGCGGAAAAAAAGAAGCGACAAGCCCTATCTTGCTGCGGATACCACAGCTCAAGACACACTCCAGTTTAGGCCCATTCGTTCTGGCTTAATCAGGAGCGGCGTACTGATGCAGTGCACTGGCATCCGTTGCGGCATTCTGCTCCGATTAGGGCCTAATCGAGAGGGAGTCTCGTGCCGCGGACGAGTCAGCCACGGAAAGAAAGCGCATGTCGCTTCTTTTTTCCGCTAGATTGATTTCAATGGGAGCCGTTTTTTGCTAGAGGATTTTGAAGCAGATTCCGCGTCAAAATCTGCTGCCAAAAAACTCTGTGTGAACTAGCCCAAAAACCACATGGCGGAAAACTTTTCTGCCGTGTGAACAAGTCCTTAGACGGATTGTTTTGGGCGTATTTATTCAGTTACCTGCTCTGGAGATGCATTTGATGGACCCAGAGGTCATGTGACAGCTCCCTGGGTCATTTTGCCTCCTTCTCCAATCTCACAGGTAGTTAATGACTGGACTGACCTGCAGAGCTGACCATCAAAAACATGGGTAAGTGATTAAATATTCCCTAGACAACCCCTTTAAGATAATTTGTCTCTCATTAATCATACTTTCTAATACAGTATTAGAGATCAGGGAGAACAGTGTGCAAATATTTTGGGTAAGACTGCTCCCCTCCTTTTGGGATATAGTGTAATACACTTTATTGTTCCATGGACTTCACATGTTGGTCATGTCTTTTTTTCATGATGAGTTCTGAGGGAATTAAGCATGGTCATAGATAGACCCTTGTATCTAATATTTAAAGAGGACTTTTCATCAGATTGGGCACAGGAAGTTCTACCGGTATATACTGCTGGAAAGCTGACAGTGTGCTGAATTTAGCGCACTGTCGGCTTTCCCGTTCTGTGCCCCGGGTGAAGCACTATTGGTCCCGGTACCGTAAGGCTTTACAGTCAGAAGAGCGTTTCTGACACTTAGCCAGGGACGCCCTTCTGCCCAGCAACACCTATCACGCTGTACTGTGGAGCGGGGAGGAACGCCCCCTCCCGCTCCTGATAATACTCGTCTATGGACGAGCTGTGTGAGCAGAGGGAGGGGGCGTTCCTCCCCGCTCCACAGTACAGCGCGATTGGCGCCGCGAGGCAGAAGGACGTTCCTGGCTAATGGTCAGAAACGCCCTTCTGACCATAGAAGAGCTACGGTACCGGACCGTAAGCTCTTCACACCGGGCACAGATCGGGAAAGCCGACAGTGCGCTGAACTCAGCGCACTGTCAGCTTTCCGGCAGTATATAACACTGCCTTTGGGAAAAATGGTGAAAGGTCCTCTTTAAAGGGAGCGCCCTCTATTGGTTTTCTTGACTGAGACTCTGTCTTCCTAATTACATCATGGAAGATATACTTGCACATTCTCAGTGAGCGCCCTCTATTTGTGTGCATTCTTGAAGCACTGGCTTCCTAATTACATCATGTGAAAGAATTTTTTGAAAGAATTTCTCAGTAGTTGATAAAGGTATCAACTACTGAGAAATTCTCTCAAAAAATTATTTCATTTCATATCCCCTGGCTATCACGGTACAAGGATATTTTTTTTCTTTTACTAATTACATCATGGAAGTCATATTTGCATATTCTTCCCATGTTCCTTTGCACAGTGGAGTGCTCATGGCTTAATAAGACTCCACACACCTAAATGGTGGTTCTCTCCCTATGGAGTGACGATATCCCCTCAACTATGTACTTAATAGTAAATTACTGGGTAAGACTGCCAATGGAAAAGACTTAGGGATTTTGGTGGACAGCAAGCTTACCTTTAGTTACCAGTACCAGGCAGCTGCTGCCAAGGCAAATCAAATTATGGGATGCATCAAAAGAGATATAGATTCTCATGACAAGGACATAGTTATGCCTCTATACAAATCACTGGTACGGCCACACTTAGAATATTGTGCACAATTTTGGGCCTTGATATACAAGACAGACATAAGTGAACTTGAAAAAGTGCAAAGACGGGCAACCAAAATGATTATGGGAATGGGTGGACTGGAGTACAACGATAGATTAACAAACTTGGGGTTATTCAGTTTAGAGAAAAGATGTCTACGGGGAGATCTAATAACAATGTACAAATACATGAAGGGACAATACAAAGATTACAGTGTATGGGGTCCCTGTGCTTTGACAGCACAGCGCTTGCAATTGCGATTGTATTCCGTCCGGGGGGTCTCCATGCGGACTCTCCCCGGACGGAATACATACACCAGTGTGACCCAATCCTTAGCCTCACAGAAAATGGCTGCTATAGGAAGGGGTTAAATTCAGAGACTGCCTCCTCCAAATTAGCTATAGGTGACTTTAATTAGAGTAGATTATAGGAATCTTTCTACTGCTTATTATTTGTAGACTAAGTCTGGAAAGAGGTAAGTTTTCTGCTATTTGGAGAAGGCTAGGTTCTTGTCACCTTATTCTATGTTCAACTGAGAGCATTAAATTCAGTGGGGTATTTATATTATACAATATATATTATATATATTATTTATCTAATGCGCCGCTTTTCTCTGAAATTATACACAGTTGCGCCCTTTTAATGTCTGGTGTGATTCACTAATTGAGAGCAAGCAGTTGATAAATTCTATGCGCCTGTGCTTGCTGTGTGTCTTGTGCCTTTTTTTGCGCCTACATAATAAATTAGGTGCAGACACAGAACAGAATTGTATGTAAAGAAGCAGAAACTTCTCTGTATCAGCAAAGATAGCTTAAAATCCTTTCAGCTTGTCCATTGAAGAGAGCTCCTCAGATTTTTCTGTATTTGGACAAACTTTGGCAACCATATCCAAAATGAAAACTAATTTTGTAAAGGAAGAGTGTGGCCAGGTCCGCCGCCCCCTAGTTACACCTCTGTAATGCATTTTAAGATTTGATACAAATAACGCTGGGTTCACACCTGCGTTCAATGTGTCCGTACTATGGTTTCCGTCTTCTGCATGGCAGAAGACGGAAACCATAGACCGGGTCCGGCCGTGCGCGGCGGTGAGCGTTTTAGGCTCTCCGCCGCGAAACCGGATTTTTTTATCCGGACACAGAGTACTGCATGTCCGACTCTGTGTCCGGATTATAAAACCCGGTTTCGCGGCGGAGAGTGCAAAACGCTCACTGCCGCGCACGGCCGGACAGCTTTCTCACCCGTTCAAATGAATGGGTGAGAAAGTCTCCTGCAGGCTTCCGTCTCCTGCATCTGTTTTATGCAGGAAACGGAAACCTGCAATAAGGAAAGAAGAACGCAGATGTGAACGAGCCCTAATTGATGAATAGGATTTATAAAATTGTTTTAAATGTTAAGTCTGCTAACTTTGCCTAGTTTTGTTTCTAATTTTTCTGCAATTGTGTTTAAGTTTTTGTCTGTTTGTTTTTTGTTAATAAGGGCGGGTTCACACCAGCACCCGAACTCCGTTTTCTGTTGGCAGAAGACGGAAACCTGGCAGACAGTGTCTGGCCATGAGCGCCTGTGAGCGCTTTGTGCTCTTCGCGCCGAAACCGTTTTTTTTTTTTTTTTAACCAGACACAAAGTCAGACATGCAGGACTTTGTGTCCGGTTAAAAAAAAAAAAAAAAAAAAAAAAAAAAAAACATTTTCGCCACGGAGAGCACAAAACAATCACAGGCGCTCACGGCCGTACTCTTTCCAAACCTATTCAAATGAATGAGTTTGAAAAATGACTGCAGGTTTCTGTCTCTTGTCTAGTTTTGGACAGGAAACGGAGACCGGGGTGCAGATGTGAACCCGACGTAAGGCACAAATAATAAATCTGGCTAACACGTGTTTGCCTATGTAGCCACACCTACTTTTCTTTCTAAAAACACAAATGCGCAGCTCATGCCAAAATCAGGCCCAAACAGGTTGATAAATGTACCCCAGTGTATGTGAATGGGCGGTATTCACCTGACCAATTTCTATGAAAACAGGTGCCCCTTGTGTGCAAAATGGCCATTAAAAAAATGTAAATTTTTTTCACACTGTTTATACCACATTTGTCTGAATATAGGCTTTGAGAATTGCATTTGAAAAGGGCCAACACAGTGGCTCAGTGTTTAGCACTGCAGCCTTGCAGCGCTGGAGTTTGAATCCTGCCAGGAACAACATCTGCAAGGAGTTTGTATGTTCTCCCCGTGTTTGCATGGATTTCCTCCCAGTCTACAAAGACATACTGATAAGACACAAAAAAAAAAAAAAAATTGCATTTGAAAACTACCCCAGTCTTAATCCACTTCCTGCGTGACCGAGATTTGCCTGGATTATTAGAGGTTCCTGTCTTTTAATAAATTTGGTATACTCCTCTGTGCCACAATTGAAGTCTATGCCAGTCAGGGGCTGGTGCAGAGTAGGGGTATTGGGGTCCATTCACACATAGAGGAAAATGGTGAGGAATTTGGTGTGGAAAAAAAAAAGCCTCCCATTGATTTCAATGGGTTCTGCTAACTGGCACTGCTAGCTAGTGGGGGGAAAAAAAGCTAGCAGAACCCATTGAAATCAATGGAAGGGAGCCTTATCACGCGCGTATCACATTGAAAGGAATAGGTAAAAAAGCCTCCCATTGATTTCAATGGGTGGCGCGCGTTTGCCGGCACCCATTGAAGTCAATGGGATCTGTTTGTTACGCCGCTTACTCTGAACGAGTTTTACGTTCAGAATGAGCAAGCGTAAACTGTGTGAAGGCTCCCGACAGCTTTTTTTTTTTTTTTTTCTCCAGCGTGTAAAATTCCACACCAAATTTTTCACCATTTTCCTCCGTGTGTGAATCGACTCTTACTCATACCAGTTTTTGTAGTAAATATATCAGGGTCAGGTGTCACCCAATGACCCTGCTCACTTTTACCAAAAGTAGTGAGCAGGGTGGAAAAAAAAAAGTCATGTGCCTACTACTTCTCTCTATGCCAATTTTCTGTTGTAGAGGGAATGCTACATTACTCCTATTGTGGCATTAATATTAACAACATGACCAGAGCGATCTTCCATCAATGTTTTTTTAATTTTGTAACGGAAGATAGTCGTGCATGCAGGACTTTATCTTCCGTTACAAACATGGGGGGGAACCCCACATTTCTGCTGCCGATTTCACTTTTATTTTTATAGTACCAACATATTCTGCTGCAATTTAGACATTCAGTTACTGTCCCAGGTAGAGCTCCCACAATAAGTTCTCTTTCAGTATGTCTTTAAAGTACTTGCTGTTTTTTCTCTCAGCATGCTACCCCATAGAAATTGATAGCTCTATTCACACAATTTATTTATTTTTTTACGGTTTGTGTGAGCAATCCACTCAAGGGTTTTCCAAACTCCCTCTCTGAGCAGCATTGCCTGTTATCTCTTTTTCTCACTCCCTGTATTCTTCAGCAAGTTGATGGGTAGGCTTTGCCTGTTTGAACAGAACACTATGAATCACCTTGCTAGATTTAGACATTGCATTTACCATTATTTATCATTGCTAGAAATCTAATATAAATGCAGATATCTTACATCTATAAGATGTATATTACACTAGCATTTACCCGCGACTTCGTCGGCGGGTCGCGGTTGGGGATGATGTCGCGGTGCCCGCGGACCCCCGCTGACTCACAAATCCCTCTTTTGCGCCGGCCCCTCTCACACAGCACACCGTGAACTCCTCCCCCACAGGCCGCGTGCCACTGTAGTACGTGCGGGCCACCGAAAGTTATCTTGCGCGGCCCTGAAAACCCTCCTCTGTGTCCTCCCTACTCTAAAGCCCTGTGCACCCCACTGTCCCCCCCTAATCCCTCTCTCCAAAGGCTCCACACATGCCCCTCAGGCGAGGCCAGAGCTTACTCTGGGTGGTGTATAAGAGACGGAAGTTGGCGGCATTGGGAGACAGGGATTCCTAATATGTATTTAAAGGGATTCTACCATTAAAAAACTTTTTTCTGTGGCTAACACGTCGGAATAGCCTTTAGAAAGGCTATTTGTCTCCTACCTTTAGATGGGATCTCCGCCGCGCCGTTCCTTAGTAATACCGTTTTTTACCGGTATGTAAACTAGTTCTCTGGCAGCGATGGGGCGGGCCCCAGCGCTGAAAATGCGATGAGGGCATCCCCACTGCTGCCCGAGAACAGGATCCTGCGCCGCCTCTGTCTTCTGCTGGATCCTCCCCTTCTTTCTTCAGCAGCGTCACCTCTGTCGGCTCTTACACTGCGCATGCACGGCCATAGTTCCGAGGCCGCAATTGCGAGCATGCGCAGTCGGCTCTACTACTGTAAGAGCCGACAGAGGTGACGCTGCTGAAGAAAAAAGGGGAGGATCCAGCAGAAGACAGAGGCGGCGCAGGATCCTGTTCTCGGGCAGCGGTGGGGACGCCCTCATCGCATTTTCAGCGCTGGGGCCCGCCCCCATCGCTGCCAGAGAACTAATTTACATACCGGTAAAAAAACTGTATTACTAAGGAACGGCGCGGCGGAGATTCCATCTAAAGGTAGGAGACAAATAGCCTTTCTAAAGGCTATTCTGACGTGTTATCCACAGAAAAAAGTTTTTTAATGGTAGAATCCCTTTAATAACTTTTGTATGTGTTCTAGGGATAGGGGTGGTGAATGTTTTTGTGTTTATTCTTGGTTGCTGTTTTTATTTTTTATTTTTTTTTAAAAAAAAAAAATTGTTTGTGCATTTCCTACACTGTGTTTTGTGGTCTTGAACCCCAGGGTGTGTGATGAGCAACGCAATGCATTACAATGCTTATGCATTGTAATGCATTTCATAATACCGGAGCTTCTATTGCAGGCCACGTAGCATAGTCCACAATAGAAGGATCGGTTTAATGCAGTGCATTGCATAATACCTGCCGGTGACCAGCAGGGTTACTGAGGTGCAGGAAGGGTTAATATCGCCGATCATTGCGGCCACCGACAGGTTGTATGCAGTTCCTCCGGCAGCGCGTGGGCGCTGCCGTGATCGCTGTTATCGCCGGCTCCCAGAGGTTGAGGCGGGTCGCGGCGTCACGTTGCTATGGCAGCCGGGAGCCTTGCGCTGTCTCCCCAGCCTGTCAGTTTTTCACTTCGATTGCAGCCTATGGCAGGTAGACTGCAATTGAAGCGCCGGTTTTATGCAATGCACTGCATAATACCAGCGCCTCTATTGCAGACTACGCAGGCTTGTAATAGCAACCTGACGCCGGACTCGGAGACTCCTCCGGGTGGAGAGGGGACATGGCTGTGCCGACGGAGGAAATGTGTTCAGGGTGAATGTGGTTGATCCCTGGGGACACCGGCCGGCCCCCCATCCATCTCCCTGTATCCGCTGCACTGATCAGTTATGTGGTGTGTCGGGTGCACCAGCCGCCGGCATGTGCGCTCCTCTTTAGCCGTCCGTGAAGTGACAGTGTTTAGGCAGCCAAAGTTAGTCCAGGATTAGTGCAGTCCAGATCCAGCATCTAGTTGCTGAGAAAAGAGTTCCAGCATCAGCCATCTTACATACACTCTGCTGTGAGACTGATAGAATTCAGTCATCAGCCCAGGTTCTAGAAGTGAAGCTATTTTATTCCAAGGTACATCCGAAGGCTGCCCCGGAGTCGGTGAGAGAACTTTGGGGTTGCCCGAGTGACATCTCTATCCGTGCCAATAGTAGTTACAGAAGTAGTGAATACGGGTCTGCCTTCCAGGAACCCGGTTTCACTATCAGGACTCTTAGCCCTGCTTCATCCCCTAACTAATTTAGGGAGTGGTACGAAAGGAGGAGAGGAGAAAAATACGTCGAGTACTAAAGTGTCTACGAGTGTATTGCCTTGTCTAAACTCTTAAGTCCTGGACATTTTACCGTATTTACGGACTATAAGGCGCACTGGACTATAAGCCGCATTGCCCATGAGCGCCTTATAGTCCGTCTCGGTTCATATATAAGGCGCACCGGACTATAAGCCGCAGTCCGGTGCGCATTATATGTTATTGAAAGCGGCGGCAGGCAGACTTTGCCAGCGGCCGCTTAACCCCCCGCGTGCCAGCCGCTTCTATTGGAAGCGCTCGGCAGGCGAGGAGGGGCTCTATCAGCAAAATCATGCTGATAGAGCCCAACCGTAAAAGTTAGATTAAACTACCCCCCCCCCCCCCCCCCCCGTTTTAAAATAAAAGCCTGAAACAGAATGTGAAACTTACCGAGCGGTGCAGGGTGGGCGGGCATTCAGGCCTCCTCTTCCTCTGATGTCCTGACCACTTCCTCCGGCGCCGCTCGCTCATAATGGCCTGGGCGCATGCGCAGTAGTAGAAGCATTATGATATTGCGCATGCGCCCAGGCCATTAGTTCGCGAGCGCCGGAGGAAGTGGTCAGGACATCGGAGGAAGAGGAGGCCTGAATGCCCGCCCGCCCTGCACCGCTCGGTAAGTTTCACGTTCTGTTTCAGGCCGGCGTGACAGCAGGGCTGCCGGACACTTCCCATTCATTTCTATGGGAGCCGGCATGCGAGCGCTCCCCATAGAAATGAATGGACTGCTTTTTTCCATTCATTTCTATGGGGAGCGCTCGCATGCCGGCTCCCATAGAAATGAATGGGAAGTGTCTGTCCATTCATTTCTATGGGGAGCGCTCGCATGCCGGCTCCCATAGAAATGAATGGGAAGTGTCCGGCAGCCCTGCTGTAACGCCGGCGTGTACGGCTGTGATACACGCCGGCGTTCCGTAGTGTGAATGCACCCTTACGGTGCCTTTTATGTATGTATGGAAGTGGCACGCAGACTTTGCCGCCGCTTCCATCCATATATAAGGCGCACCGGACTTTAAGCCGCACTTACGATTTCTGAGGAAATCGTAGGTTTTTATGTGCGCCTTATAGTCTGGAAAATACGGTATATTGAACTGTATGCTGTATTCATCTTGCAAAGCTGCTGGAGCATCTGTTGGCGTTGTTCAATAAAAGTTATTTGGTTTACCATGCAATCCTGGACTCCTCAGTTATTGCCTGCATCTCCTGAACAACTTCCACACCAGCTCAGTATTGAGAGGTCCCCTCTCCAACAAGGAGTACATCGGGGGGGAAACGAGGACTCTACTAGTAGGTGGCTCAGCAAGTGTCGTCTCATTCCACACTCTCTGATCTCCTCCACTGAGTTGCTGCAATGCTACCATTAATTATTCTGTACAATGTACTAGGAAGCTGGAAAAAAAATCAGAATGGGGTGGATTAGAAGAAAAAGTGCATTTGTGTGACTTTCTTACGGGCTTTGTTTTTACGGCGTTCACTGTGCAGCCAAAATGTCATCTGTAGTCTGTTTCATTACGAATCTGGGGATACCAAATTTGTATAGTTTTATTTACATTTTAACCCTTAACAAAAATCCAAAACTGGGCCAAAATGTTTTATTTTGTTTTTTAAAGTCGCCATATTCTAAGGGTGTCGTTTTTTTTTTTATCTTTTTTTTTTTTTGTAGGTCTGGGTGTACTTTTTAGTTGTACCATTTTGGGGAATTGCTTTTGCTTTGATCACTTTTTATTCAAATTTTTATTAGAGGCAAAACTTATTAAACTTTTCCGTTATGGCGTTTACTGTACGGTACCGTACCGTACGTGTGTAAGCAGCCATTATTCTTGTGGCCTGTGGGCATGCGCAGTCGGCTCTGCCTGAGGCCTAGAAGTTTGACCCCCAGCGCCGGAAGAAGACGCGTGAAGAGGCCGTTCGTGAAGATGATGGAGGCGGCGCTGGAGAGTTCTCTCGCAGCATTGAGGACACCCCCAGTGCTGTGAGAGAACTCATTTGTATACCAACAAAAACTGGGATTTCTACCGAACGGCAGTGTGGGGAAGACATCTAAAGATAGAAGAATAGCCTTCCTACGTGTTAGTCACATAAATTTGCGTTTTAATGATGGGATCCCTTTTAATATTATATATATATATATATATATATATAATTTGTTACAATTTTTTTTTTTTTTTTTTTTTTCATTTATTAGACCCCCCCTAGGGTTTTTGCACTAATGCAATGCATTACAATGTTGATGCATGACAAAAATCCAGCATTTCTATTGCAGGCTACATGGAGTAGCCTGAAATATAATGTACTGAAAGACAGGCCTGGGAGCCTTCACAAAACCTGCTCTCTCTGTGACAGCCCTATAGATTATTACAGGTATTATTAGTGAGTGCCCTCCCTGTGGGGGCCCCAGTAGACTATTATTTATATAGCACCATTAATTCCATGGTGCTTTAAATTTGGGGTTTTACATACAATACACAAAATATACTAACAGATATAATACTAACAAGGACTTACTGGCAGAGTGGGGTAGAGGGCCCTGCCTGCAAGGACTTACAATCTATGAGGGAAGAGGGATAGAGACAGAAGGTGAGGGGAGAGACTGTTCAGATGGTGGTGCGGTGACAGTAATGTTATTGGCCTTCCTGAATAGGGGAGTCTTCAGGGCCTTCTTGGAGCCTGTGATTGTAGGAGTCAGTCTTGTGTCTTCGTAAGGAGTTATGGGGGATGCACAAGAGAATTCTTGGAGACTGTTGTGTGCGGAGCAGATGAGAGCAGAGCTGAGTAGAAGGTCTTTGGAGGATCTGAGGTTACGTGTGGGCAGGTAGCGGGAGATTAGTTCAGAGATATATGGAGGGGACAGGTTGTGGGTTGCTTTGTATGTCGGCGTTTGTAACTTAAACTCAATTCACTGGGCAACGGGTAGCCAGTGAAGGGATTGGCAGAGGGGGACAGCTGAAGGGGGGGGGGTGAATTAAGCAAGCCGTGCAGTTAGGTGGACTGGAGGGGGGCGAGGGTGTTTGCTGGGAGTCCATTGAGAAGAGTGTTGCAGTAATCTAAGTGAGAGATTATGAGGGCATGGACTAGCGTTTTAGCAGTTTCAGGGATGAGGAAGGAGCGGATTCCATGGATGTTCTTGAGTTGAAGGCGGGGCAGCAGGAGGTATTGAGGGTTTGAATGTGCAACTTGAAGGATAGGTCGGAGTCCAGGGTTATCCCAAAACATTGGACAGGTGGGACAGGGTAAGTGTGGTTCTGTTAACTTTGATAGATGGATCAGGTAGAGGGGCCGTACGGGGTGGGGCGAAGATGATGAACTCCATGTTGAGTTTGAGAAAGCGGGAGGAGAGGAAGGAGGCTACGGTCGCTAAACATTCTGGAACTCTGGTCAACAGACAGGTAATATCTGGTCAAGAGAGCTATATTTGGGTCATCAGCGTAGCAATGGTATTGAAAAACATAGACTATTACAGGTATTATTACTGAGTGCCCTCTCTGTGGGGGGCCTATAGACTATTACTGGTGAGTGCCCTCCCTGTGTGTGTGTGGGGCTATAGACTATTACAGATATTATGGGGGAGTGCCCTCTCTCTGTGGGGGAGCCCTATAGACTATTACTGGTGAGCGCCCTCTCTGTGACGGCTCTATGGACTATTACAGGTATTACTGGTGAGTGCGTGCTCGGTGGGGGGGGGGGGGCTATAGACCCTATTATAGCTATATGAAGGTGTCAGACAGGCACACAGAGCAGAACTGTTTACAATGAGCCGCGTGAAGCGTTTACACCGCCCACAAAGGGGCGGAGCCTGCTTAATATTTCTGAATATGAGCAGTTTAATACTGGGCGTGTTTTACTAATGTCACTTTTGTCGGTCTCGCACAGCAACAGCCAATCGGGAATCAGAATGAGGAGACGGGGGCGGCCGTTAGAAAGTCTGGTAATGAGCTGCAGGAAGGTAAGCAGTATTTCCAAGATGGCGTCTCCATCAGCATCGCAGCCGGAGCCGAATCTATGCGAGTCCCCAGTCCCAGCTTCAATGTTCTCCCCAGAACCTGACGCGGAGGATTCGGACTGTAGCCTGGACGGGGAGCCTCTGAGGAATGGAGAGTCTGAAGTCGACCTGACTAGTAAAGTAAGCACCCAGATATCCCGGGATTCTGTATGACAGCAGGGCCCCCGGCTAAGTGTAGGGGCAAGTGGACGTGTCACATAAGAGAGGGCGGGGATGTGGGCCTCTGGTTACCATGTGTACCTGCCAGCACTGCTGTGTATGGTGCCGGGTCTGTGCTATGGATGTGACTCCTGGGTAGATGTGGCAGCTTTGTGTGAAGTCTCTTCTATACTTGGTCACTGCTCCTTTCTGCTCTATGGGCATTTTTGTACTTTTTAAGTCCATTTTGTCCCTTGGTACTGAGAATGAATAGAGCAGCCTCCCCTGCAGGTGGAAGACCCAGAGCACATCATGGACTTGTCTTCTCCACAACTTTCTTACACTCCTCTGCCATATCTGGGTCAGTGGGAATATTTCACTACTATAGACAGGACCGCGGCAGTGTCACGTACATCTGATGTGCCACAGACGTGGGCTCACTTACCAATATAGATGCCCAGTCTTGTGGCCAGCTCTAACTTGTATTGGCTACTTCTCTGAACATAAAAGGTTTATCTCCTACAGGACAGGTCCGCTGCGGGATGTCTGGGATTTGCCACCATCAGCCGCACATACTTGGTCGTCTGACCTGGCTTTCACCCTTGGCAACATTTCACACTGCAAGTTTTTTTGTTTTTTTTCAGCAGTGTGTAGATGCTGTCCCATTCATTATACTGCTACCATACTTCACAGCAGCTAACCTGAGGAAAATACACAATGTGTCCCTGGCTACATTTTGTCATTTTCACAAACTCCATCTCCATCCTTCAATAGGTTCAGCTCCACTAGACCCCAATTTTCCTGGGCAATCGTTTCTACTAGTGTCAGCATCCAATATGCTAAGTAGACTCTTAGCCGGACACCCAACAATCTTATAGTGATGACTAGTCCTGAGTATAGGTCATCTATATTAAAGAGGATATCTAAGATTAACAGCAGGACATTTAAAGCTTCTCACCCTTTTAGAAATTATTTTAAATGGTTTCCTATTCTACCTTTGAAGTATTGTGTGGGTTTTTTTTTTTGTGTTAAACTTGTTCAACCCCTATAATGTTCTGAAAACCCAGTTCATGAAACCAGTGGCCATATTCTTTTTTTTTTTTTTTTTTTTGGGGGGGGGGGGTCAGGATTCCTTATTAGATGGTATTAGTACTATATATCCAGTAATCCATGCCTGTAATATCATGGTATGGAATGTTTTGCTATCTTTGGTGTGTACAGTTCATCTCTTAGCATCTGTTGTAGGTTACTTGCTGTGTATGAAGGTGTAATTCTTGTTCCCATACTATAGGTCACATAATGAGAGAGCTGACAGGCACCATGAAGCCGCTCACTGCTGGTTGACATTGTGCTTTATTCTATGAATGGGCTAGAACCTGAATGCCTGTCATTTCTCCTGAGCCGTGCACATTTCCATTATATGGCTCTGCTCGTCCATTATATATGATGCAGGAAGCTTTATTTGCTGCTGGCAGTTTCCTACATGTGATGGACAATCCAATATGATTGACTCGATAGGCTGATGAAATGTGCCGGCAATAGGATGACAGTGGTGGGTGGAGCGCTGTTCACATTCCTCCTGTAACTTAGTTTCTAAACAAACCTTTCTCTATTTATATCTCCTAGGTCATAAATATCCTGAAAGTGAGACTATTGTTACTTTTTATGATTCATTATCAGATAACTTATTTACAGTCTATTAACCCTTTCCCACCAGCTGTTCGGTTGCTTTTCCAATAGCTGTTTTGTTTTTACAGTATTAAAACTTTTTTTTTTTTTTTTCTTCTGTCACCCATTATTTTTTAATTATGTTCTTTCACTTTTCATGGGATGAGCTGACCTTTTTCTTGGTATCATTATTATTAAAACTACAATTTCTGAATTATGATTTTTTTTTCTTTCTTATGGTTATGTCATTCACCATTTGGAAGGAAGTCTTCTATATTTTAATAGACTGGGCATCACCCTAAAGCAGGGCATAATAGAAGATCTATGATGTCAGACCTGGGAGAGTTCTGGCTGTCTGGACAACTCCTTAGCGCCCCCTATTTTCTTTAACTTTTCATGCATATTGGTTTGAATGTGTTTGTGTGTGTGTGTGTGTATATATTATTAGTACGTGTCTGCACTTGTCAGTGACTAATATTAGATTACATTTTCTCTATATCAGTCTGACCTAAAGCTGTTTGTCATTGAGGTTGTCATTTATAATTTCTGTCCTTGTGTGACTTCTGGTGTAAACATGGTGTCAGTCCTGAAAATGCACAACATTGTTACTTTGAAAGAAAATACTGAAATGATGATTTGAGGGGGTAAGAGACTGAAACTGAATAAAGTATTGGGTACAAAAGAAACTTTCTGGAAAGGACGCTGTGGAAGGGAAATAAAAACTACTCCTGATTCAGGGAATAATAAGTTTCTCTCTTTTGAGGCCGAATGGTGCTGAAAGAAATGGCCTCCTGTAGGGTTGATGTTTGTGGCTTGGTGGTTCATCACCAACTTCTGAAATGTTGCCGCAGCACTAGAACTGTTATGAATGAACTGCTATGGTGAAGAGCCTGTCATGGGGAAAGAAGCCTGGACTGTGATATACACTTGTTGTGTTTTTGTTTTTTTTCCTATTGACACTAGCATTAAAGTCCAAGGGCATAGGTCAAGGTATTTTCAACACTCACCTAGAGACCCTAACTAAATCCACAAACCCCAATACACCCCATACATAGCAATGTTTTGGCATGCATTTACAGCTGTTAGACCAGAGACGCCTTATGTTGAAGGCATGGCCAAAAATATTTGGCCATTCTGAAAAGCATTAACCGGATTTTAACCCCATAGACTACTTGTGGGCTATTACAAAATCACAAATAAGAAATGTGGGGGGCAACACGGTGGCTCAGTGGTTAGCCTTACAGCGCTGGAGTCCTGGGTTTGAATCTTGCCACGGACAACATCTGCAAGGAGTTTGTATGTTTTCCCCCTGTTTGCGTGGATTTCTTCCCATACTCCAAAGACCTACTGATAGGGAAAAACTGAAAAGAAGAAAAAAAAATAGATGCAACAAAAAAATGATTTTCAAGTAAGACAAAGAAGTGAATGAGATTCACAGGACACTGTTGACTATGATGCCTAGGCCATGAATAACTAATTGTAGCAAAAAGAGGACTCCTCATGTACTTAAAGGGGCTCTATCACTGGATTTTCGCTATTTTAGATAAACCTATACCCGAATAGCCTTTTAAAAGGCTATTCAAGTCCTGCTAATCGTTTGTTAAAAGACACCCCCCCCCCCCCCATTTTAATGACTTACCTTTTAAACGTATATGTAAATGCACAGTGGGCGTTCCCGTGCACCCCTCTGTTCACACCCGCCTCTCTTGGTTCTTGTATGTAAGTCCCTCCTCCTGCTTTCGATTCACAGCCTTCACGTCTCTTCCCTGCTAGTGGCACAGGACCTCTGATGATGTCACTACTGCTCTGTGATTGGCTTGTCCCTGTGATGACATCACTACAATGTCCTTCTAAGTAGTGATTATGCAGCGCAGGGGCTGCAGCTCCCTTTTTCTATCATAGCATAGATCTACTATACACATGGAGATCTATGATAGACACAGGGAGCTGCAGCCCATGCTGTGCATAGATCACTATTTAGAAGGACCTTGTAGTGATGTCATCACAGGGACAAGCCAATCACAGAGCAGTAGTGACATTATTACAGGTCCTGTGCCACTAGCAGGGAAGAGATAGTTAGAGGCTGTGAATCGAAAGCAGGAGGAGGGATTTGCTTACAAGAACCAAGAGAGGGGGGCGTGAACAGTGGGGTGCACGGGAACGCCCACGGTGCATTTACATATACGTTTAAAAGGTAATTCATTAAAACGGGGCGGGGGGGGGGTCTTTTAACAAACGATTAGCAGGACTTGAATAGCCTTTTTAAAGGCTATTCAGGCATATGTCTAAAATAGCGAAAATCCAGTGATAGAGCCCCTTTAAATATGTGGAATGAATGACTGACTGTACCGTGATTATCTTTTATTACATAGTTTGTCTCCATTCATTTGCAGTACTTTTATACTTGGTAATATGTTCGACATCCTTAAATCAGGAGATGATATATCATAGTCAGATCTCTGAGATTGGGAATGTTGAAGCCCAGGCTTTCCCCCTAGTAGTAACGGCACATTTACATGGGACACTGAGACCAGTGCTAGGGCAAAACCTCTTATACGTTTAGAAAACCACTAAGAAAAATAATAGATTGACCCTACCTGACACAAATCCGTATTCCTATACGTAAAACTTGCTGCCCACCTCTGGCTCAGCTTCAAACATGGCGGAGCTCTGGGAAGGATGCTGGAAGTTGGAAGGGCCTTGCAAAGTGGCTTTAAGTTGTACACCTTGTATCTAGCTCCAGAATCAGTGGTATATGCCTCCTCAGGAATTGGGTGCGTCTTTTGTCCTCTGTTCACAAGAAACTCAAATCTATGCCAGCTAGGAACTGGAGTGGATCTCTGCCAATTTCTGGTGTAAGACATAGTAAATCTTCTAGACCACAAGAGGCAATGTGCCTTCCATGAACGGTGCACTTTTCAGAAAAGTGGTGTGTATGGTGCAAATATGCCAAAGTCACATATTTTGGTACAAACAGTCATATGCTGTAGGCCACATACATTATATCCTACTAATATTATAAAGGTGAAAGTTTGTGGGTTTGTGTGTTTGGATGTTTGTTCCTCAATCACAGCCAAACGGCTGAATGGATTTTGGGGAAATTTCACACACACACACACACACATATTTGCCAGGAAAAGGTAGTAGGCTACTTAAAATGTGGGCCACTCACCCCCAAATCGCCACCGTGATCCTCCAAAGACCCCTCCAGGCTCGGCTGTAGAAGTTGGCATTCCGCCAGCGCTGGTCTGTCCACACACCTCCTATTGGTGCATGGCAGGCTGTGGGCGGGCTATAGAGCCAGGGCTGCGGCACCATAGGTTGGGGGCTGAATGTGGGCGTGCCGATTGAGCAGGGACACAGTGAACAAGATGGCGGCAGCCCAAACTGGGGGCAGGGATGGGGGGGACAAGAAACTGGGGGCAGAGATGGGGGACAACACATATAGGCGGTTCAACGCCACCGCCATCCCACAGACGAAGTCGCGAGTAACTGCTAGTGTAGGATATGCCAGCGTTGTTTACATGAGTCTGTCTTCTTGGTATCAGCTCTATAGAGTATTTCAGCTTTGTCTCATGTAAATGAATGGGACACGCTGTAATTCCCTGTGCTAACGCTGCAAGTCGACAGGGTGTAGGCAGACTAACCCATCTAAACAATAAAGAGGCTGCAGCACTTGAGCTTCACAGCCCCTTCAAACAGATGGGGTGCGGAGAGTTAGTCTCCACAGGATATGATATTTATAAGGATGGTCATTCGCATTAAGGGGGTTTTCTGCTTTAACAATACTTAAAGGGGTTGGCCACTTTCAGACCAATATTGACAAACAAATGTACAATAAAAAGATATATACATAGATATAAAAAGATATTTTCCAATATACTTTCTGTATCAATTCCTCACGGTTTTCTAGATCTCTGCTTGCTGTCGTTCATTCTGTTACTTCTAGAGGATAAAACTCTTACCATGGTCATGTGATTTGGGGGAGGCAGACTGGCAGTCATACAGAGTACCAACTTTCAGTATAGTGTCAATGTAATGCCATGTAGAATATTGTGTGTGAATACGGCCTACAGTTCCTTTCACAATAATGTTTTGGTATTTTGCATTAGTATTTGCAAGCCAAAGTGGGCAATTTCTCTCTGCCTCAGTGAAGTTCCTTCTCCAGCCGCTGTGGCCTTTCTTACTTAATCTAGAAGATAAGTGCTTGTACGTGAAGTTGTGACGTGGCCAATTGGTTTTCACTAAAGTGAGTGAAAAATTCCTAGAAGTGAACCGTGGGAACCAGTAGTAAGTCAGAAACAGGTGACAGTTCTTTTCAAAGCCTGGACAAATACTGTATATGTTTATTCACCCTTTACGATATATTTTTATATATGCTTCAGCATGGGACCTTTGAACAAGTTGGGGGGATGGGGATACATTATTGTTGGTCTTGCTATTTGGTTGTTTTAAGATTAAAACCAAGCTGCACAATGACACACGGACTATAGTTTTTGGAAGTTTCCTCCTAGTAGAATTTTTATATAGGACGTGAGTGTCTTCTAGCCCCACAGAATCAGTGTTTCATGGTGTGGTTTAATTTATTTATTTTTTTGTTTACCCCTCCCCCCAATGATTTATAGTAACACTTTTAATATTCTACTTGTGCCTTTAATCTTAATCTATAAAGCTCCAGCATTTTAATTTGTCTTATCTACGTTCTGTCGAAATGTTCTGCTTGTAGATTGCCCTCCTTTGTGGATTCTAAAATTCACAGCATGGTGCTTTTATTTAGCAGATTTTGACTGGAGATTTAACTCCTTTCAGAATGAAGAAATTTACACTAAAACCTCACCTTTCCAACAGAGAAAGAGCTTTCCTGAATGGCCCAACTCAGTTGGGTTCTGGCCCAATCCTCGATATATTAACCAGGGTTATTGTGAAATACTGACTTTTTATGGGGTAGTGAATATACTGTGCCTGGAGAGGAGAAGGAGGTGGTAACCGTGAATACGAGGGGTTCACTGGGTTGGGATGTCTCCATGTTTTGCCATGCAGATGATGCTTATGGGGTTGCATCACGCTATTGGGGAGGGATGAACACCTCTGTAAGGCTGGGTTTAGTGGTACCTGAGGTGGCTTAGGGTAGATGGAGAAGCAGGTCTCCCTCCCCCGGTTGTTGACAGTGTGAGCTAGGTCATGAGCACATCTTGAACCCTAGTCTGCTGTGAAATCTTTGGCTGATAGAGTCCTTGCTGATGCAGACAGTAACCCAAATATACACCATAAAGAGAACAAGGAGCCCTGGAAGTGATCTGGCCCCACAGAACCCTGATCTCAACTTCAGTCTGTCTGGGATTATATGACGTCAGAAGGATTTGAGAAACACTTTGAAACATTTTCCCTGCCGAATTAAAAAAAAAACCTGTCTGCAAATGTACAGAGAAGAATTGCTGTTTTTGAATGCAAAGGGCAAAAGTCACATCAAATAGTGATTTTTAGATTTCTGTTTGTACATTCACTGTTGAAAACTAGCAGAAATAAACTATTAAAGGGGTGTTCCAAGACACATTTTATTTAAAACTGCAGCAAGTTGACAACCACAACAAACCATTATTCCTCTCTCCCTGAGCCTTAGTTTCCAGCAGCAGGAGCACCATTCTTCTGTATACAGGTCCCTTGAAGACGTCACCAGTCGCGTCCCATTTGTGCAAGGGCACCACTGCAGCCAATCGCAGGCTTTGGCAACAACCTCTTCACAAACTGCACGAGACCTCTTTGATGTGCTGTTTGTGATGAGGTGACTGCTGAGGACCGAGGCCTGTAATTGTCTGTGCGGGCACCAAGCACAAACGGCCAAAGGACTTGTATACAGACAGACTGCTAAAGATGAAGGCCAGGGGACAGGTGAGTGCTTCTTTATGTTTCCTGGTCCACTAGCTGCCATATGAACAAATAAAATAAATAATAATAATGTCTTGGAGCACCATTTTAACACTTCTATTTTTGCAAGCATTCTTACTATACAGAACTTTCTTCAGACCTGACTAAAACTGTTGACTTTCTGCTTCAATCATATCTATAGGAAAATCGCCAGTGTTGACGTAGGTTTAATTGACTTGCTGCAATTTCCAAAACCGCAGCGGTTTTGGAAATGGCAGCGTGTCTGTTGCCTGTATTTTACAGCTGTGTGGGGAGGGGATACACTAGAATCCAATCTACTACATAGTGACTGTAAAACGACACTTTTTAAAAAAAAAAAAAAAAAAAAATTTGTCTGCCTTAGTTAGGATTTTTCCTATGGTCCCTGGTTATATCACTACGCAGTTCAATCTCTGAACAACAAGCACACAAGACAGCCCCACCAGGGCCGTGAGTTGGGGGATCAGGTTGCCAATTCTGTGTTCAAAATGCCACGATCAGTCTTTTTTTTTTTTTTTTAACTCGTTTTATTGAAGAAGATATAACAAAATAAACAATACAATCAGGAGAGTGCATACACAATACAAAATTAAGGAAAAGAAAAGGGTTACAAACAAACAAAGATCTGCCACCGCGCCACCCCAACCCAGGCCTGACCATTTCGCACAAAAGAAGTGAAACAGGAATGAAGCACCTCGGCGGCCGCATAGAAACCCAACAGAAGGGGGCTACAGCCCATTCAACAAGTCTCCCTCTCAGGATTAAAAGGCGCCCAATGCTGAGTGCATCAAGGGGGCAGAGTACTGGGTAAGAGGAGAGTCACACCACGCTCCCCAAACCTTGACCAATATCTGGGGGCAGCCCCGACCTTTTATATACACTCACCGGCCACTTTATTAAGTACACCATGCTAGTAACGGGTTGGACCCCTTTTGCCTTCAGAACTGCCTCAATTCTTCGTGGCATAGATTCAACAAGGTGCTGGAAGCATTCCTCAGAGATTTTGGTCCATATTGACATGATGGCATCACACAGTTGCCGCAGATTTGTCGGCTGCACATCCATGATGCGAATCTCCCGTTCCACCACATCCCAAAGATGCTCTATTGGATTGAGATCTGGTGACTGTGGAGGCCATTGGAGTACAGTGAACTCATTGTCATGTTCAAGAAACCAGTCTGAGATGATTCCAGCTTTATGACATGGCGCATTATCCTGCTGAAAGTAGCCATCAGATATTGGGTACATTGTGGTCATAAAGGGATGGACATGGTCAGCAACAATACTCAGGTAGGCTTTGGCGTTGCAACGATGCTCAATTGGTACCAAGGGGCCCAAAGAGTGCCAAGAAAATATTCCCCACACCATGACACCACCACCACCAGCCTGAACCGTTGATACAAGGCAGGATGGATCCATGCTTTCATGTTGTTGACGCCAAATTCTGACCCTACCATCCGAATGTCGCAGCAGAAATCGAGACTCATCAGACCAGGCAACGTTTTTCCAATCTTCAGTTGTCCAATTTCGATGAGCTTGTGCAAATTGTAGCCTCAGTTTCCTGTTCTTAGCTGAAAGGAGTGGCACCCGGTGTGGTCTTCTGCTGCTGTAGCCCATCTGCCTCAAAGTTCGATGTACTGTGCGTTCAGAGATGCTCTTCTGGCTACCTTGGTTGTAACGGGTGGCTATTTGAGTCACTGTTGCCTTTCTATCAGCTCGAACCAGTCTGGCCATTCTCCTCTGACCTCTGGCATCAACAATGCATTTCCGCCCACAGAACTGCCGCTCACTGGATGTTTTTTTCTTTTTCGGACCATTCTCTGTAAACCCTAGAGATGGTTGTGCGTGAAAATCCCAGTAGATCAGCAGTTTCTGAAATACTCAGACCAGCCCTTCTGGCACCAACAACCATGCCACGTTCAAAGGCACTCAAATCACCTTTCTTCCCCATACTGATGCTCGGTTTGAACTGCAGGAGATTGTCTTGACCATGTCTACATGCCTAAATGCACTGAGTTGCCGCCATGTGATTGGCTGATTAGAAATTAAGTGTTAACGAGCAGTTGGACAGGTGTACCTAATAAAGTGGCCGGTGAGTGTATATAATCTGGTTGAACGGAAGGATCAAATTAACCAATTTCCTCCATTGAGACACAGACTGGGATCGTGAGGCCATCCACTGCAGGGCGATGGCCTTCCTGGCGTAGAATAAACACTCCCGAAGGAAAATCCGAGTATGATGCAGCCACACCTCCTCATCCAGTACACCAAATAGACAAACCTTGGGAGAAAACGGGACAGGGCAATTTAGGACAGCTGTCAGGAGATCTACCACCTCCCTCCAGAAGTCATGTATAACCAAGCAACTCCACAAATGTGCCTCGGGGCCCCAGAGAGGCTCCAAGGTGAGCCAAGGCCTAAGGAAGACGATTAGTCATTTTAATAATATTCTAGTATTATTGGTATTGTATAATTAGATATACAGCTTGTCAGACATTTTTGCTTTTTATAAATCGATCACTAGTTATCTCATGAATCAGAGCTGTGAAGTTGGTAGGCCAAGAGCCATGGTCAGAAGGATGAAGTAAAATTCCTCGGGGTGTATTTGCCTACAGTGTGAGGGAAATGGGCACAGACGTCACACTCGATTTTTGAAAGCATTCTTACTATGCAGCATTTTCTTCCTACATTTAAGTAAAACTTTTGCACAGTACATTATATATGGGACTGGGGGATCAGAAGGCATTTCACTACTAGTTTGAGTGGTCAGTGAAGTCAGATCCTCGTCTCTAAGGCTTAGGTGAGTGAAATCTCTGGGTCTGCCAGGTGGAGCACATTTATTGCTTGTGTATTTCTCTTGAATGACTTTCTTGTAATCCATTATTCTTGGTAAACCTGTTTGTATGTTATATGGAACATGTAAGTTGTAAAATATATGGGATGGGTGACCAGTAATTCTGTTATGCGGTTTAAAGACCTGTTAAGAGATGTTAAGACAAATCAGTTTATCCTGGTTTTATTGTCTAAGGCAGAGAGCTTTGAATATAGAATCCAAATAGGAAACAATTAAAGACTGACTGATCATACATGTATGCGTATGTACATACATTCATACATTCATTCATTCATTTTTATTTTTATTTTTTGTCGTTCATTTTACCTTTCCCCCTGGTCTGGAAGCTCAGTGCTGTCATTACCAAAATTTTCTGAGGTTGAGGCCCTGTGCAAGCGATGATGTTTCTGAATGGATATTGATGAAGTTGTGGGATACATATTATAATGGAGACCTGCTAGAGGATCATGAAAGTCACGGCCTTGTGGTCTGTGTATTTTGAAGTTCACACATTGACCCTGTCTATTATTTTCAGCATGTCTTGGTGAGCCCCAGCGCAGAGCAGTATGACAGTCTACTACATCAGCTACGAGATCGAATGGACGAGGGAAGGGGAGAAACAATATATGTAATAGGACAAGGGTCTGGTAAGTTTCTGTCCTCAGAGCAATACATGTATTTTCCCTCTTGCTACTGCCCACCTCCATTATTTTATCAGTTTTCTTGACTGGGGGGGGGAGGGAATAAAAATCTACTAATGGGAGCTCCTTGCATCTTCTGCATTTGTTTACTGGTGCTGGCTTCCTTCTGTGTACCTTCCACACTACCTCCCTGTCACTACTCCATGTGCAGTAGAGATGGATTGCCATCTCTACTGCACATGTTTCGCAGACGCAGTGTCTCCAGTCTCCAGCAAGCACTTGAAGAGGGGAGGAGCCATTCCCAGACATGAAGGCACGTAAGTATTGATGATACCGGATTATCAGAAAGTGTCCCTGGGGCGGTAATATGACTGCCCCAGGGATATGGGTAATTATACTTTTATACTTTGTTGGGGCTTTATTTTATGGAATAGGTGACCTAAGGTGCTGCCTGATTTGCTGAGAATCCACAAGAGGGCTCTGCATGGTGAATGTTAGTATGAGGCACCACCTGGCAGGTTGTTTTCCTTTGAGAGGCATATTTGGCTTCTAGTTGGACCATATTGTACCCAAAAATGCTGGGGTGGCCTGTGTGTTAACAGTGACTGGCTAGCAGGTTTCATCCACCAGAAACACAGCTAACACCCACGGAGCTGAGACAGCGTCACCTACTGAGTCCATGCCATACCTTATTTTAACCACTACATGCCAGACTCTACCTTCTCTTACCTTATCCCTCTGTTGTGGGGATGTCCCTGACAGTGGGTGTTGGGGGGGGTATATTGGGGAAAATTTGAGGAGTTAGAGGTTGAATGGAGGAAGACTGTACTGGTCATACGCAGAGGGGAGGATTGGGGGGGCAATACTGCTACAAGTGCAGCTGTACAGTGGCATCTGGAGCTTCTGTGGAGGTATTTTGTGGTGCTCAGTAGTATTAGTTTGGTGCTGCTGGGGTGCAATCTAGTGCTGCATTGTAGTGTTTGGCACATTCGGAGCAGTATTTTGTACTTTGGTGTCTGGCTCTTCTGGGAGGCATTTTCTGCTGAACACTGGTATTGTGTGTCCTGTACTGTAGTATTTGGTTGCCACTGGAGAAGATATTGTATATACAGCACAATGGCATTTGGTCGGCACTATGCGGTATTATTTCATTGCTGGTAAAGACTGTGGCATCACAACAGATGCATTGATGAGGCCGGAGGAGAATTCCTGTTCTATAATATACGTAATGCGTTTTGCTGCATTTTGCAGTAGTTTTCACCTTTGGTATTGCTGGAGATCAGCATGTAGTACAATAGTCCTTTACAACTCCCTAATTATATGTCCATACCAGCTCACGCGTGTGTGAATAAGACATTGCTGAAGCGGTCTTTTTCTTTTCTTTACCTAATCACTAGGCCATGACTTCTAATCTCAAAGACCATGTAGGGCTGGTCCTGCTGACCTTGTCCTATTTACAGCCTGTGTTGGGAATTGATAAAGTACAAAGTACTTTTTATGCGTATGATCCTACTAATGTAAATTTTAACATCCAGATTATCTGTTTCTTAACACAGTGTCACTAAATGTTGCTGTCCATGTGTACTTCATTTAATAAGATCTTCCTGTAATTTTCCTTTCTGTTTATACAGTATGTAAATACAGCCCACTTTCCTATAGAAGGCTGTCTGTGCATACTATACTGTTGTGGAGTAATAATGTGTACAAATTCTAGCCTCCATATTAATGCCACAGATCCCGTCCCAAAAAACAGGTCTTAAAATGAGAACTTACAGCATCATTGATCCTTGTGATTCTGCTACTTGAGTCGTTAGACTTGCAGTAAAGATGCACATACACCCTCATACACATGCAAACTTAGATGCACCAAGCCTAAGGCTGAGGCCCCACGTTGTGGAAAGGCGGCTATTTTTTGTTGTTGTGGATTAAGCGAAAGGGAGATGTGTAAGAACTTCCAAGATATTTTCCTTTTTGTAACCATTCTTGGCATTAGCTCAAAAGAACGCAGCTGACTCTAGGTTCACACTTGCGTTAGGATTTCCATTCTTCGGGTCTGCTTGGGGAACCGAAAAACAGAAACCCAATTTGCTTACAAAACGGTTAACAGTGTACCCCATAGGCTATAATGTTGGCCACTGGGTTTCCACTCGTTAGAATCCCCGAACGGAATTCAAGCCTAAATCTGCAACAACAACAGCAAAAAACCCTGGGGCCTCAGTCTAAAACAGGAATGTTGCTCTCTGCTGGGACTTGATGTATGAGCCTTACCAGAGAGTCAAGTGTCCCATTTGGAGTAGTGCAAATGCTACGGTTTATTATTCTTTCAACTGTTCTTTATAGACTAGGTTCACACTACATTTGGTCACTACATCGGACACCTGACTCGCAAAGTATTGAGACTTATACAGTACGGTAGTCTACGGTAGTCATAGGTGTATATGGGTTAGCTTTATGCCAGTATTGTCCATTTGGCATACTTGCATACTTTTTCTTTATTTATATATATATAATATAATCTTACATGGCCTTATTGTATGAGCACCATGTTTGTCTTTGGGTACTGAACATCTCAAAATATTATGTAGCTGTCCCATGGCATATGAAAAATATAATAACGGGGGGGGGGGGGGGGGTCAAACTAGCATGTCCACGATTCACGTCATATGTTTGATCATGTAACAATTTTTTCCTTTACTCAGATGGGACAGAATATGGCCTAAATGAAGCTGATATGGAGGCATCTGTTGCTACAGTAACTAGCATGGCAGAGCAAATTGGTGCTGATATGATCCTACTACGAGAGCACCAGGAGGCTGGAGGCAAAGTTCGAGACTATTTGGTGCGCAAATGTGTAGGAGATAATGACTTCTTGGAAGTAAGGTGAGACTTGTGGGTGAGGTGGCTTCTGCTAAATTATATTTGTGTGTCTTTATAACTGTAACTGTGGCCTGGTCACATTTTTGACATGAAGATTTTCCTAATTGATGTTTTTAGTGGTTCTCCCAATATGAACAGTAGTTAAAGGACTCCTGAGTTTTTTCATTAGAAGTTTAAATATTTGCAGGGTTTTGTTGGGCAATCTGTTCGCTGGCTGTATAGGCCTTGTATATTTAATTTTTTTGCTATGTCAATTAAGTCTGCTGCACATTTTCAATTTTTGTCTATGGCTGGGGGTGTACAGTTTGCCCCCACACCCCACCCCACCACCACCACCACAACACACATCCATTATAAATACTACATACAGGTACAGTAAGTGAGTTTTTTTGCTTGTAAAGCTAAGTTTACACTTGCATCAGGCTCTCTGTTGTTCTGGTCCACCATGTGGACGCAAGTGAAAGAGGGCCCATCCGCTAAAACAGTGGTCACCCACGGAACCCATAGACTATGGTTAGGTCTAGTGGGTGCCATTTTTATACTGTGCAGGACTTTTATTCTCTGAAATTTTTGGCAGAACCTCCAGACGTGGAGACTCCGACAAATATGCAAACCTAGCCTAATTTTGCTAGGAGTTACCATAACTAGGAAAGTGCCGTAAAAAGCCCTAGTGGCTCTCATATAGAAGATCCATGAACACTGGACTTAAGATCCAGGTTATGATGCAACTAAACAGATCTCTGACACAGAAAAAGAGAGATTTGATAACAATAAGGAAAGCTGCATACTGTCAATGACTAAGATATCATCAGTAATAACACAAGCATCTATCTATTCAGAAATAAAAGTACTCAGTATGACCTGTGAGAATCTTCTGCGCAATGTAGAAGCTGGGAAAGCCGTGTGGAATCTTTCCTTCTCCAGTCACTGTGTGAAGAAATCCCAGCCCCTCCCTCCCCTGCATTCACTGCGAACCTGTCTTGCTTTTTTAATGGTATCTATTGACAGATCTTCCTTAGTAACAGGGAGTGAGCAGCAAATTAGCTAGTAGGGAGACTCCTAGTTGCAGGATCTTTTACAGAAGTTTTTCAAGCAGCAAACAAGTACATGTTTTAATAAAGTGGATTATATTTTCATTTAGAATCACTAAGTTGTCTCAAAACAGAGTGTAAGGGGCTACCTCCCAGTCACAGATTGAGGTTTGTAAAGCATAAAATATTGTTACAAAAGAATTATGTCTCAAAATATAAGAGGTTTTCACTGGTTGGATCAGGGTTCTAAACGCCAATCTTTGGCAGACCGTAGCAGCTAAACTGCTTGTTCAGTTTGTATTGCAGCCTTTCCAGACTTTCTCGGAAGAGCTCAGCATTACCTCTCTAGTGTACAGGAGAAGCACAGAAGCCTATAGAAAGACAGCTGCTATACTCAGTACCGGGCACCCTGCCAGCTTCATTCTACAGAGGTTGGGAGTGGGGTCTCGGTGTCTAGACCTCCAGACCAACACTAATGAAAGAAAGCTTGTTATAAGTTCTGATTACCTATTAGAAGTTTCTGTAAATCGGGATTCTTTTAAGCATAGCTTATCTGGCATAAAAAAAGGCTGTAAACCAGAGAGCCTAGAAGTGTTGTGGGGGGGGGCTATTATTATAGACAGTAGAAAGAATTGCTTATATTTTAGGTGTAGGCTCATGTGTTCTTGAAGCATGACGCGGTGGCTGGAGAGGTGATGATGTCATCAAGTTGGAGCAGAAGCCGAGGAACAGGAGTTGTGGTTTCCCCTGTTACCCTCTGCACTGTTATAATAAAGCATAACCAGTGCAAATAATGTGCTTTACCCCCTTTAAGACACTTGAACCTCTTTCTGCAGCTCTTTCTGTTCTTCCTGCTGAGATAGTGATACTGTATGTTACAGAAAATAACATAAAGGGAATGTGCCGCGAGAAGTGACCTAAATTTTTAATCAAGTTTTATGTTAAACATATTGTTAAATAATTTTTGGTGAGGAGTCTGAATTAGAGGAAAAAATCCCTAGAAAGCCTGCAGTTCTGACTTTGGCAACTAAGCCAAATAATAAGCTGAGACTTCCTATTTTCTGTGGAGAGGTGATTTTACAGCTTTTCTACTCCCCCCTCTGTGCAGTGACATTTTGAGAATTTGAATTTGTTTTTGGAATTGAAAATTGAAGAGTATCATCAAAAATTCTTGCAAAATATGTTTAAATTACAAATGTAATTTAAACATTTAGTCATTTCCTGGTGACCCTTACCTTTTAACTAATATAGCCAAACTTTGAAATACAAGCTTTCTGTAGTGAGAACTTGCTCATTGATAAGGTCTTGTGATTACAGCAGCATTGCCATTGATTGAAGCCAGATTTTTCTATAGACTCAGTGGTCCAGATTTGGTAATAAACAGTACAAGCGAAGACGGTCTGAAAATACCCCACATTTATCACAGTGACTGCTGCTGGATGATAAATCTGGGGTATCTTTATACTGCCTGTATCTGTAAAACTGCAAGCAACGGTAGAAAGTTCCTGTTAGTTGGGTGAATTTGGAAGAAAGCAAAGTCTGCAGCACAGTTTGAGGAGCAAGCCTCCATGTACAGCATGGAGAACTGTGAAGCTTATTTAACTCCAGGTACACTTTCCAAGGGGTTTTGCACAGTACTGTTGGTGTATTACTGGGATTGGCCATCACCTAGTGATTCAGGGAGCCCCTACAGAAACCTGGTTAAGCACTGCTGTCGTTTCACTGTTTTTTCCCTGCACAGTGAAATTCCTGGCTACCTGCTGAGCTGAGAACTACATTACTGATGAGGTACAGTTGATCCCTGGAGTCCAAAGATGTCAGTGCAATGTAATGTCCATTTCAATAGCTTCATGACTACAGTATTCATATAGTGGTAAAGCTGTACCCTTTTATTTTCTCTAATAGGGTTGCTGTAGTAGGTAATGTGGATGCTGGAAAAAGCACACTCTTGGGAGTTTTGACTCATGGAGAACTGGACAATGGGCGTGGCTTTGCCAGGCAGAAGCTGTTTCGGCACAAACATGAGATTGAGTCGGGTCGCACCAGCAGTGTTGGCAACGACATTTTAGGATTTGATAGCCATGGTCATGTTGTCAATAAGCCAGACAGTCATGGTGGAAGTTTGGAGTGGACCAAGATATGCGAGAAGTCTTCAAAAATCATTACTTTTATTGATCTAGCTGGACATGAAAAATACTTGAAGACCACTGTGTTTGGAATGACTGGCCATCTGCCAGACTTCTGTATGCTCATGGTGAGAATATAATGGGTGTCTGTGCTATTCCATTTATTTATATTGTTTTTATTGAACCTAATTTTTACCCTATTCTTATTTCCTTTCTTACTGGACACCTTTTGAATATAGTTTGCTGTTCGTGAAATGAGTCGGTTTTCTGGCATAATTAAACTGTCTCCGGAAATCATATCTTTCATTGTTCTATTTATGCAGCCTGCGTCACTTTTTCCGATTTTTATATATACGAAATTGTGAGGATTTTAATCCCAATCATTTGTGATACACAGCACTGTTAGAGGGGGGCTCTGTCTCCTCTCCTGACATATTTTGGCAAATATTTGTAAGCTCCATAAAATAATCTTGGGTCACCTTTTGTGTCTGATCTGCATTGTGAAGTTCTACTGTTTATATCTATGCATAACAGCAAATGGAGAACTGGGTGATCTTCAGTGGCACAATGCACGTGTACTGGCAGCCACTGGAGAGGTGTCCAGGGCTCGTTCCTGGTGTCTTCTAAGGTAATAATCCTGTTGGAGCTGAAGGTACCGGACTTGGGGCCCTAAATACAAACAGTATACGGGCACAGGATTATTAATTGTAATTTTTCAACAAAATTCTGACGCCTCCAACAAGACTTGGTGCTGTTTTATTTCTAATGTAAGGTATGCGACTATTTCATAATAATAATAATGATGGCCTGTAATGCAGAATTGTTTTAAATTTTTTAGGTGGGCAGTAATGCTGGTATTGTGGGTATGACAAAGGAGCACCTGGGTCTGGCATTGGCTTTGAACGTCCCAGTCTTTGTAGTAGTAACAAAGATTGACATGTGTCCATCAAACATATTGCAAGGTAAAAAAAATAGTAATACTTCATATCCTACATGAATTTCCAGTTGAATTTTAACATAATGGGGTCTTTGCTGAGGTGACAGTTTTGAAGCATTAGATCTCAGCACCTCCATTAGATCATACATTGGTTATGTCAGGAAACAACAATTATTATTACCCCGTACTCAAGGACTGTTTCAAGGACTGTTGCTCCCGTGGATCAGCTATGTATGGTTTAGTGGACTAGGCAATGGTCACATGGTTTTAACCATTTGAACACTGTGTACTAGCTGAATGTATTCAGCCAGATACAGGCAGCAGAATTTCCTGCACCTGCTCATGTACTGAACATGTGTAAATTGCGTGACCGCTGCCACATGATCTATGGTAGCAATGAGTCGTGAAATTCAGCATGGGTAAGCTGTTGTTGGCTATTAGGAAGCCTTCACACGATGTAAGAACACGTTCAGAATGAGCACGTAAAAAGCAGCTCCCATTGACTTGAATGAGAGCCGGCATACGTGCGCTCCCCATTGAAATCAATGGGAGGCTTTTTTTCCCCTATGCTTTCAATGTATTACACGCATAATGCATTGAAAGCATAGGGAAAAAAGCCTCCCATTGATTTCAATGGGGAGCGCACATATGCCGGCTCCCATTCAAGTCAATGGGAGCTGCTTTTTACGCACTCATTCTGAACGTGTTTTTACGATCAGAATGAGCACAGCGTTACATCGTGTGAAGGCTCCCTTACATGTAAGAAAACCATATTTTAGAACACTTGAGAAATTTGACTAGGAAGTTGGTGACCTCTTCACTGCTATCATATCAAACTGTAGAAGCAATCATGTCCTGTAAAGCCTCATTCAGACATGTGCCCATATGGTGGGGAAAAAAAATCTACATTTTACTGTGGAATGAAAAAGGTAAAAATCTGCTGCAAAATCTTCATGTATCACAAAATCTGTGTACCAACTGGATTAAAATGCTGGTGTTCAGGTCAGGTTTTCCAAGCACAGAATTCCTGACATGTCCCTTGATTTCTGTATAAAACCAAATGAAAAAAAAAAAACAACTTTTCATTTGCTGTAAAGAAATTACAAATAAAGTTTTGGGTTGTTTAACTTTGTAGAAACCCTGAAGCTGCTGCAGAGGCTTCTTAAGTCTCCTGGTTGCAGAAAGATCCCAGTCTTGGTTCAGAACAAAGATGATGTTATTGTCACCGCTTCCAACTTCAGCTCAGAAAGGTACAAGTCTCTAGTAAAAATGGATATTCCCCATGTGTTGAAATTCGGAGGGAACTTTGGGATTTGTAGCATTTTTAAACTTTATTCACATTCTCTTTAGTCTATTTTATTGGGTTTGTTGGTAGTATTGTCTGCAGTGCTACAGTTGCATTTTTTTGTTGTGATGCTAACCTATACTTGTTATAACCTTCTTCACAGGATGTGTCCGATCTTTCAGATCTCAAATGTAACAGGGGAGAATCTGGATCTCCTTAAGATGTTCCTTAATTTACTATCTCCACGTACTAGCTCCAGGGAGGAAGAACCTGCAGAGTTTCAGATTGATGATACTTACTCAGTACCGGTAAGGTCAAAGAGATCTCTGTACAGAAGAAGCAGGAATGTGTTATAGACTCCTCAGAGATGTGTGGGTACACACACCAATTATTTAAAAATAAAAAAAATGTCCAAAAAATAGAGCACCTAGTACAGTGCATGTAATGGTTATTGGCATTGTGTGTTAACTATAGAAGAATAATTGTAAGGCTGTGTTCTCCGTGAAGTTTTGGGGTCAGTTTTGTTTGCAGTGGCTCTTAATGTATCTTTCTTTAGGGTGTGGGCACTGTAGTGTCTGGAACGACCTTAAGGGGCCTGATTAAGCTAAATGATCTGCTGCTGCTAGGACCAGACCCCCTGGGAAACTTTACATCAATTGCAGTGAAGTCAATACATCGAAAGCGAATGCCTGTTAAAGAAGTACGTGGTGGCCAGACAGCATCTTTTGCTTTGAAGAAGGTGAGTATCCAGAAAAGAAAAACTTAAAGGGGTATTCCCACGTCACATACTCATCAGTCTTTACTGCTGTAAAATCTTCTTTTTTCCTGGTTTCTTGCATCATTTGGTGGGCGGGGTTTCACATGCAACCTGCCGTTTAGCTCCGCCCACCCATATTGGACTATGAAGTACAGGCAGCAGCAACTCCATTCTGTGTTACATACAGAGACTGCCTGTCTCTGCCATAATGAACACAATTGAATTAGCTAGCCTGATAACTGGGAGAACAGAAGAAATGAAAGCAGCTCCTCTCCTCTATCTGCTAACAGGAAGCTAGGTCACGTGGTGTAGACACAGGAATAGCTAGATACACAGGCTCGCTCCCCTGCACTTAGCCCCTCCTTCCTCCCCCCTGAGAGCAGCAGATACATCACTTGACTCATGAGCAGCTAAGTCAGGGCTGTGGCCACAAAGAATTGAATAAAGTAAGATAATGGACAAACAAAGCAGTTTTGCTGAAGCAGTGAATTTAGGAAAAGTCTTACATCCATATTAACAAGCAGTATAGATAGGATCCTTGTGATGGGACAACCCCTTTAAGGCGGGAACAGTCCAAAATAGTTAAGGCTATGTTAACCATTAAGAGACCCCATTGCAATGTATTCCTGAAATCTGCAGACGAAAAAGTCCTGCACACTGCATTGTTTAAAAACAATGGACACCCATTGGGTCCTCATCCAAACCAGAAAAACAAAGCGCGATGTTAGTGTGAACTTAGTGTTCTGCTTATTGGTGGCACTGCATTGATATCCCAGGCTTCTAATACTGTGTTTCATCTTCTTTAGATTAAACGCTCTTCTATCAGGAAGGGCATGGTGATGGTTTCCCCACGGCTTAATCCTCAGGCATCCTGGGAGTTTGAAGCTGAGATCTTGGTTTTACATCATCCAACCACGATCAGCCCGCGATACCAGGCAATGGGTATTATGTTTTTTCCATCTGTAAAATATAAGTAGTATCAGTTATACTATATAGTCTGCTTAAAGGGATCCTATCTTTCAAACCCTTTCTTTTCTAACACGACGGAATAGCCTTAAGAAAGGCTAGTCATCTGCTACCTTTCATTGTCTTCTCTGCGCCGCCGTTTGTCTAAAATCCCGTTTTTTGTCGGTATGTAAATGATTTCTTTCACAGCACTGGGGCGGGCCTCAGTGCTCAAACAGCACTGGGGGCGGCCCGAATGCTGCGAGAGAACTCTCCAGCGACACCTCCATCTTCGTCTGGAACGAGGTCTTCACTGCGTCTTCTGGTGGTGGCTTCTAACTTCTAGGCCTCAGGCTTAGGGCAAGCCGATGTGTTAGGAAAAAAAAAAAAGGGGTTTGAAAGATAGTATCCCTTTAAGTGATGCTGAGGCCAGAATTATATACTTCAATTGTCTATATCTGTTTTCATTCCTTTCACTTGTTAAGTGAAAAATTAACCTTTTACTCAGTTGGTGACCTTTATGTGTTATATATTCTAATACACACTAATGAGATGTTCTCTTTTAGTACATTGTGGAAGTATTCGCCAAACTGCCACCATCTTGAGCATGAGCCGCGACTGCTTACGTACTGGTGACAAAGCTACAGTTCACTTCAGATTCATTAAGACTCCTGAGTACTTGCATATAGACCAAAGGCTGGTTTTTAGAGAGGGACGAACCAAAGCTGTGGGCACCATAACTAAGGTATTATTTCCTGAGCGAAAGTGTCTGAGAGGTTTCATATGGCTCCTCTTCCGCAATCTATCATGATATGAGACCATGATTACTTGCTCTTTCTTATGGATTACCCATGTGTGTTCTAGGGCCCTTACTCAAATTCTTTTGCTTTGCCTGAAGCACTAAACAAATAAATGTAATGAGTATAGGAAGCTCTGTTCACCCATTAAGAACATGGCCTAGTTTGATACTAAAGGATATTCCACCCCACCCCCATACACACACCTTTTTATTTCTTTGACATTTTTCCTTGGCCCATGCACGACTTGAACACTAGGTGGCGAAATTGCTACTAGAATACATTGCAATGCTACTCCAAAATGAAAGGAATTTAAAACTTTGACAAAAAACTATGTAGATTTTCACATGAAATTTGAAGAGCACCACTATATTTTGCCTTTATTGGGCAGGACCAAGTTCCGTGCCAATGGATAAGATGTATTTTTTACCATCCATTCATTTCAGTGGGAATTCTGAATAACAAGCGCATATATACACTCACCGGCCACTTTATTAGGTACACCTGTCCAACTGCTCGTTAACACTTAATTTCTAATCAGCCAATCACATGGCGGCAACTCAGTGCATTTAGGCATGTAGACATGGTCAAGACAATCTCCTGCAGTTCAAACCGAGCATCAGTATGGGGAAGAAAGGTGATTTGAGTGCCTTTGAACGTGGCATGGTTGTTGGTGCCAGAAGGGCTGGTCTGAGTATTTCAGAAACTGCTGATCTACTGGGATTTTCACGCACAACCATCTCTAGGGTTTACAGAGAATGGTCCGAAAAAGAAAAAACATCCAGTGAGCGGCAGTTCTGTGGGCGGAAATGCGTTGTTGATGCCAGAGGTCAGAGGAGAATGGCCAGACTGGTTCGAGCTGATAGAAAGGCAACAGTGACTCAAATAGCCACCCGTTACAACCAAGGTAGCCAGAAGAGCATCTCTGAACGCACAGTACGTCGAACTTTGAGGCAGATGGGCTACAGCAGCAGAAGACCACACCGGGTGCCACTCCTTTCAGCTAAGAACAGGAAACTGAGGCTACAATTTGCACCAGCTCATCGAAATTGGACAATTGAAGATTGGAAAAACGTTGCCTGGTCTGATGAGTCTCGATTTCTGCTGCGACATTCGGATGGTAGGGTCAGAGTTTGGCGTCAACAACATGAAAGCATGGATCCATCCTGCCTTGTATCAACGGTTCAGGCTGGTGGTGGTGGTGTCATGGTGTGGGGAATATTTTCTTGGCACTCTTTGGGCCCCTTGGTACCAATTGAGCATCGTTTTGAGGCAGTTCTGAAGGCAAAAGGGGGTCCAACCCGTTACTAGCATGGTGTACCTAATAAAGTGGCCGGTGAGTGTGTGTATGTATAATATATATATATATATATATATATATATATATATATATATATATATATATAATTTTTTTTATTATTTTTATTTTATTTATTTTTTTTTATCTAGTGGAAGAAACTGCTACTACCTCCCATAGAAACTAATGTAATGCTGATTTTAGGCGGAATTTGAGATGGATTCCACCTCAAATTCAGCATCAAATTCCTACGTTTGAACACTCCTAAAACTTAAAACCCGTATTGAAATACATATGAGTGACATGGGGTTCTTCAATTACCCTGTCCCCATGGCCACCCATCAGCACCCCGCAATTGCAGCAGTGCTGATGAGGGGAGCAAACTCAAATCAAATCTTCATGATGTACTATTGTCAATACATGGGACCAAGTTCCTACTGCTGACATAATAGTATGTCAGTATATAATGAAGCATATAACTAAGAAAACCATAATATAACATCTCTGATTTGTATTCTCTAGTTGTTACAGAGCACAAACAACTTGCCGATGAACTCAAAGCCACAACAAGTGAAGATGCAGTCCACCAAAAAGAGCCCGCTTGGAAAGAAGGATGAACCAAGCCCAGGGGCAGCAGTAACGGATGAGGTTCCCCCCACAGCTAATGCTGTGGCAACCTCCGGTGCAACCCCACTGCCAGCACAGGTACAGGGGAAAGATAAAAACACTTTGGGGGTCACTTATTAAGACCAGCATTTCATTAATTCATTCATATATATGTAAAAGAAAAGAAAAACCAGCCCTCCTGGGATCTTCATGAGATGAAGTCTTTAAAATCGTATATATTTTTTATTATTGTGAGCCCATGCTCCAATGCTGAGAAATTCTGTTTTCTGTAAGTATTGAGTCTTGACATGCGGTTGTGGTGCTACGTTAGATTCAAGTGTGCTGACTCTTATCCAATTTCTGAGCATTGGAGCACCAGAACACGATAACAAAGGTACCTTTGGAATCAATCAAAAACTGATTTTAAGACTACCTTTTAAGCAGCTCATGTCTCTTAATAAATCTGGCACACCTTATGTCTGTCTGTCAGAGCCCTCTCTTACCAAGACCCAACTTAAATACAAACTGAATGTTGTAATGTGACATATTAATTGTATATGATATCATATATGATTCACATGAGCAAGTTTAAGCCATTAAACTAAGTCTGTCTGTTGGCTGGATTTACCCGCCTGAACCTTATGGCACGGAAGGGACTCCTAGCATTATACTTATCTATGTTGCCAGGAGTTCCTGGCTGCCAGAAACATGCGCTCCCATACTGTAATCAATAATTATACTTCTAGGAGTCTCTCCCCTGGCATAAGGGGCAAGCTGGCAAATTCGGCCAACACCCGGACTGCGTTTCACGGCTCAAACTTGGTCGTGTGAATTGACATGCAAAACTGCTCAGGGACGGCTTGCCGGCAGTCATTTTAAAAACCCATTCATATCAATGGGTTTTTTAAAGCAAACAGTCGGTGTCTGTATGCAGCCTCTCCGCCATGAAACCATTTTTTTTTTTTTTTTTTTTTTTTTTTTTTTTTTTTTGCACAGACACATAATCCTGCATGTTCAACTTTGTGTCCGTGAAAAAAAAAAAAAAACTGTTTCACAGCGTAGAGGCTGCATATGGACACCGGCTGTTTCCTTTAAAAACCCATTGAAATGAATGGGTTTTTAAAATGACTGCCGGCAAGCCGTCAGTCATATGACCTATCTAATCTGTAAGGTGAAAATATAGCAATATATCATAATTTAGCAAACAGCCTTCTTTTATGATTCCCCCCACCCCCCTATTATAATTAGTACCCTCCTTCTTGACCAAACAGACTAAATAGGGGTTGTCCAGGAATTCCAAATTTCTGCCAGGAGGCTGGGGAAGGTTGGGTGGGGATGGAGTCCGCTCCAGGAACTTGTTCTGGCAGAAATCCTCAGCACACATGACAGATGAGGCCAATCGGCGACCAGAGGAAAGGAACTAGAACGTCACTTGCCTACTTTCCTTAGGCTGCTGATTGGCCTCTGTAATCACGTTCGGCGAGGATTTACATCGGTACCATGGGGGACAGGCAAGTATAGGTTTATTGTTATATTTTCATTCTCTGGTCTTCTGGCAGAAACCTTTAATTCCTGGACAACTCTTTTAATGGAGGTGATTTTAAATGCCTTTTATGCCAGTTCTCTGCCCATTGCACTTTCCTGAGAAGTGGCGTGGTAAGGGAGGACTTGCCAGCCCTACCAGATGCCTGGAATCTACACCAGCTATGAGCCATTGAAATTGATGCATATGCACTGCCCAGACACCTATTGTGCTTATTTATTTGGAGGGTAGGGTCACATTACAGTTGTACAGATTGTGGTCCAATATATACAGCCAATATTTGTCACCATATACTTGAGGTTGTTAATGGGATCCACAGACACAAATCTCATGTTAGTTGAACTGAACATTTATCTGCTGTTTTCCCACAGATTACATGAGCTTGTTACATTTAAAACCTTTCTATTTACAGCCGAAGACAGGAGGAGGGGGCAGACGTCGTGGTGGACAGAGGCACAAAGTGAAATCTCAAGGGACATGTGCCCCAGCAGGGGGTTGTTGAATATGACTGCTTGACTCCTGCGTCCTTCCAACACCTTGATCATCATGCCCCAGTCATTGTTTAATGGAAAGCAGCAGACACTCCCAGCTATCCTGCAATTCCATATACATCTTCCCAGTGAATCCCCACCGATTTACTACCGATCAATGGCTATTCCAGTAGCCATTGACAAGTTTTTGGTTTTTTTTTGTTTGTTTGCTTTGGTCCTGATTCGCTGTTGACTGGCTTCAGGATGGTAAAGAGCACATGAATTTCAGGCACAGTCTGATTGTAGCTGTATAAATTCAATGGGATTTTAAGGAATGGTCTTAATGTTTTTTTTGTTTTTTGGTTTTTTTTCCTCCTTGAGAAGCAGATTAATCGTCCTGTGTAAAATGAGGCAGACACCTACTGTGACAGCATGGCAGCACTTCTCCACTCATATGGTTAAAAATGTTACTTTCCTAACATTTCTAAGCGAAGAGACGTTCAAAAGATTATTTAAGATAAATATAAGTGTTTTAATTTTACTTCCACCTCTGTTTTAATTTAATTTTCACATTCAGCCTGGCTAGTCTGTTTTACTAGCAGTCACGTGCAGAAGAACAGTTTACTCTTTAAACACTTGTGTCATGGCAGCTTCTGTAACTCTCGTACTTTGTGTCTCAATTTTCTGACTACGGTAAACTGTAGAAGCTAATAGATCATAAGGCTCAGTCAGGTAAGCTGTATTTATTTTTATTCTGTTGCATTGTTTTAGATGGGAGGTAGTCATGTGGCTTGAAACACTATTTGTTGTTTAGGCAGAAACCTCTACCATTTGACTTCTGTAGTTTGTATGTTGTAGGCAACTCGCTAATCCTTAGAATGATGGCGCCATAGTGCTGGTTAAACCTTGTAGCTCCATTGTTCCATGACCTACCCAGCAGTTCTCCTGGCCACACACCGTGCAGGAAACTACAACATGACGCTAAATTCACACCTGCGTTCGGGTTTCCGTTATTCAGGTCTGCTTGGGGACCCTAAAAACGGAAACCAAGCCACTTAAAAACTGGTTACCCAGTATACACTATAATGGGGTCTGCCAGGTTTCCAGCTGAAAAATGGGAAACGGAATCCCCAAGTGCTCGCTGAGTTCTAGGACCCCTGCTGTTCATAATGTGATGGCACATCCTATAAATATAAGGTAATGGCATTAATAGATGGGGCTACCTCTTATAAACATGGATTACGCAGCTGGAATATATCTTAACTATATGCAGATCGTATTACAGCAACAAATGCTATCCAGGCCATGGATCTAATGAACCAACTTTACAGCATCCCTATGGTACTGTAGGTTCGGATCATTAGGTCCATAGTTTTGACAGGTTTTGCTGCTGTGATATGGTCCTTATTATAATACAGATATATTATAGCCATGATATGAATATAATGCCTCAGTTCTAATGTGTGAGCACCGATTGATAAGACTCCAAAAAGACACCATGTGTCCTGCTCAAGAGGGAGTAGGCCAGAATGTGCAACCCTAGAACACTAAATATCCCGACCCCTTTATGGAGGACTACATTGATTTACTGGGTAGCTCTATAAAGCCATCTCCTTTTTGGCTTACTGCGACCTATTTGCATAGAATTAGTCTGTCAATGAAAATGTAGAAATTCCTTTACAATTTAGCCTTTTTTTCTTTTACGTAACTGCGCTTGGTGCAAATGAATGTTTTCTGTAACATTTGTACAGATTGCTGTTCTGTAAAGCAAGGTCACCTCTGCCTTCAAATACCAGTTCTCGTTTAAAGGGGATGGCCACTGTCAACGTCTTTTACTTTATTATATTTCAAGGAAAAGAGGTCTGTAAGCAGATTAAAATATTAATAAAGGTTCTATTGAAGTCTGCTCATGGGGGCAGCACTACTGAATGGTAGTCTTCTCAGACTTCAAGGAGCTCTCATATCAAAATGGCTGCCAATGGAGCCAATAGACCTGTCCATCTTCCTCCTCCATTAAACGAAGTGAATGGCAAACTAGCACGTGTGGTGGATGGGTCTGATCATATAACTTCTCCCCCCTCCCCTCTCCCCCAAACCTTTAGCTGCCATTTCAACATAGGAGCTCTCTGCAGTGTAAGGAGACCCAGGACTCCCCTTCTGAGTAAGAGACATCGGCATAGAACAACACAACATTTTTCCAAGTTGCTTACAGACTGTTTTCCTGCCAGTGTGGTAACATAGGGTTAAATCAATGTTTCTTGTTTGTACAGGATTAGAAGAGAAGCAATGTTTGGTTGTTTCCACTTATAATGTTTTAAGGATAAATAATGGAGCATCGAACATGAGTCTACCCTCAAAATAAACAGTCCATGTGATTCTGATTGACATGCAAATTAAGAGGGAACCCACTGTTTTTGTTTTTCATTGGCTTAGTTCAGATTTGGCAGTTAATTCCCAACACATTGGTTAAAGGTTTTTTTGCGTGTTTCTGAAACAGAATAAGCCTACAGCAGGTTAAGGGTCCCCGCACAAGGTTAGTTCCTCTCTGGAGAAAAAGGTCTGTATATTGGCCATATTTCCTGGACTACACTATAGACCCAGATTCACAATACCTTGGTGATTGTGAAGGGATAGCAGTCCTGTGGCGAGGCAGTGCCTCCCATTGTCCTAGACAAGTATGGTACTTTAAGGTCTCCAGGCAGTGTAGGCTAGGAAATAACACTGGTATATGGGCTCTATATGGAACTATATTCTATATTTTCCAGAATGTAACTGCTGTGCACAGGTGCCCTTAAAAATCCACATCGTGTTTCAAATGCCATACTGTTTCTGCACTGCAAATGTGCATTAAATCCACTGAACCCCAGCACCTGTACTCGTGCCCAGCACCTGTACTCGTGCCCAGCACCTGTACTCGTCCCCAGCACCTGTACTCGTCCCCAGCACCTGTACTCGTCCCCAGCACCTGTACTCGTGCCCAACACCTGTACTCGTCCCCAGCAGTCAGTTCTGCTGTGTCGTTCTTTCCTTAAAGGCAATTGTATTGAAGAAAGAAAAATAGGTTTTCCTATATTATTTCAAATGTCATATAACCATATAAATATTTTTTTTTTTTCTTTGCCACAATTTTCTACAGTGACCTAGTGACTATTAGATAATTTGAGGGTCTTTTTGTGTTGAAGCAGCTCATTGTTAAGCAGGGAGAACCGTTTAATATGTTTGTATATAGCTCTATTTGCACTAGAGTTCTGTCCCTGTGGGTCTCTGTATGTTGATCCCAAGACTTATAATGTGCTGTGTAGAACATAGGGTCTCATAAATTGCCTCAGAATAGGGAGTTGGTGGTAGGTTATAAATTGTGCCCAGTATTAGGCTGCTTTGAGAAAGCCATTATCCGGCCACAAGCTCCATTCCAGTTGTAGATCTAATGTTTCGAACTAGCAGCATTTATGGTACTGCTAGTCTCTCATTACACCTGTGGTCAGGTTTGGATTTGCAGTAGAGATGAGCGAACACTGTTCGGATCAGCCGATCTGAACAGCACGCACCCATAGAAATGAATGGAAGCACCTGTGACGCCGGCCGGCCGCCGGCAAAGTCAGCGTCACAGGTGCTTCCATTCATTTCTATGGGGGCGTGCTGTTCGGATCGGCTGATCCGAACAGTGTTCGCTCATCTCTAATTTGCAGCCATTATACTGCTATCTGAATGCAGCCAAACTCATTGCTGTAGTGCTCTTAGAGTATGTTCACACGGCGGAATTTGCATTCCATGTGTGAACATTACATGCAACTAGCCGCGACGGCATCCCGTTGCTGCATACCGCTCCGAATTAGGCCCAAATGAACAGACCTAATCAGGAGGGGGCCTCACGCCACGGACGCCGTGGCTGATTCAGCCGCGGAATCTGCGGTAAGAGGGTCAGGTCTCCTCTTTTTTTTTTTTTTTTTTTTTTCTTTTTTTTTCCGCTACTAGGTAGCTGATAAAAGAAGTCAATAGGAGCCTGTTTTGGCAGCGGAGTTTGAGGCGGGCCCTTATAGCATTGGGCTTTGTTTTACATCTGTTCTTGACTGAAAATTGATAATTCATGCTAGCAATGTTTTCTGATGCTGATCCAGGTGATGTATTATCACCTTGGCAGGTTTTAGTTCCTAAAAGGAGTTGTCCAGAAATGTTGTTTTTTTTTCTCAATGAATATGGAAATTTGTGGGGGGAAGGGAGGAGGGGGGGTCACATCTTTTTAAAATCCTGAACAGCTTTATTAAGAATTGTTACAAATCCATAAAAATAAATTGCCCCAGTGATATCTGCTATGGTAACATCTTGCTATAAATGTGACATGTTGTTTTAACCATTTAGTCTCAGATCTGTGGTAATAAATTACTTTTTATTTCTATTTACAAAATTAATATAGTTCCTTTTTGAATATTTATATTCCATTATAAAAATTATTTTGGCAACCATTTTTTAACGCATCTGTTGTTGAACATTTTACATATGGAAAATAATTTATCAAAAATGCTTTAAAGACTTGTAATCATTAAATCTGTTTCTCAAGATTGACTGGCTATATCCTCCTTCCTGCTTTGTAATTTTTTTTTTTTAATGAAAATTTGACTCATGTATTAGTCCTTTTGGTCTTCTAAATTCTTGTTCACGTTTGGTAGGAAAAAAAATAGTGACATGTACAGCAACATAACGGGTACCACAGTGATACCCCATGGATTCCAAATATTAGTCACCAAAGTTCCGATGCTGCCGTTAGTGGGTGATTTGATAGAAGCCCCAAGGCAAGTAATTACCTGAACCTAAAGTGTTCCCTGAGAGCTGATTGGATAGGTCTGTGAGTGTGTGAATTTCAATATACTTCTCCTATTCATGCAGAAACCTTGCCCTCATGTGCATAACTTCAGTCTATGTATATAAAGATATGGTCTATGAGACTGGGTCCTGACACGTTTATCCAAGGGTATATATAGTGTTCTTGTCAACTTAAGTTAATGATATTTACAGCCCCTTTTTTTGTTTTTGTTTTTCACAGGAAGTTTTAAAACCAGGTCCTACTGTAATGTTTTCTTACAATTGACTATATGCTATAAAAAAATGTCACCAATACCTCCCATTGTTTTTCTATCTGTAATTCTGCAGTCTTTTGTGCCATAATATGTAATGTAAATGTGCAGCATTGAAACAGTGCCTGTGGAACATCACCCAAAGCTTTGCTGCACTAAGATTATGGTTGGCGGAAGGCTGGGGAATGTCTTTGCTTCTCTAGCGGACTGATTCTTGGCATGGAATATTGAGAAATAAAAAGAAAAATTTTCTTCTCACTTGTTTGTCTGTTACATTCTGTATGGCTAATGAAGGTAAAAACTGCACTTCACTCTAAGGGAATGTATATTTTATAGCAGGAGCTCCTATGCATATATCCTATGCACTGCACTGGCATCCAGTTGTGGCTAACCGTATTTTGGATTGGAACCTGAGGCAGCCTCCACTTAAAATTCCGGACCAAAATACCCTGTCTGAACCCGGCCTTAAATGGTCCCTCAGTCTGGTTCAGTAGTATATACAATCATGGGGAAGGTTGCTGACTTAACAGTTGTCCAGAAGACCGTCATTGACAGCAACAACAAGGCAGGTAAGTGTCAAAAGGTGATTGCTGAAGAAACTGGCTGTTCAGAGTGCTATATTCAAGCATTATTCAAGAATTTGGGTGAGATTCTCAAGGAGTGGACTGTGGCTGGAGTCAGGGCTTTAAGAACCACCACACACTGACGTATCCAGTACATGGGCTACAACTGTTGTATTCCTTGTGTCAAGCCACTCGTGACCCAGAGACCATGTCAAAAGCGTTTTATCTGGGCAAAGGAGAGACAAGGCAGTGGGTCAAAGTCTTGTTTTCTGGTGAAATACATTTTGCCTTTCATTTGCCATCTCAGAGTCTGGAGGAAAAGTGCAGAGGTGCACAATCCTAGTTGCTTGAGGTCCAGCGTGAAGATTCTGCAGTCATCTGCTGGTGTTGGTCCATTGTGTTATATCTAGTCCAAGGTAGGCAGAACCCTTTACTATGAAATTTTAGAGCACTTTATTCTTCTGCTGACAATGTTTATGGGGATATTGATTTCATTTCCAGCAGACCTTGGCACCTCCCCACACTAACAAAAGTACCAATACATGGTTTAACCCCTTAACGCTCAGCTCAGTAATAGTACATCCTCGCAAGTGGCATGTTAGCGCTCAGCTCAGTACTATTACTGACCTGTTGTGCCCGCGCCATTACACCCGGCACTCAGCTGCGTTATACAGCCGAGAGCCAGGACGAGCTTCCCCGCTAAATTGCCGGTTAGAACTTCGCTCCGATTGGCGGTATTAACCCTTTCGATGCTGCAGACACATGTCCGTGACATTGAGAGAGTTGCACTATGTGTGGGGGGCGGCAAGATCAGGGGGTGCCCTGATGCATTTTATGCAACCCGGGATCTGGCTAGTGACCCCGGGCTGCTACGACCCCCGCGTACCTGGTTGATCCTGCCGTGATCCCGGAAGTGTGCCTATGCTTCTCCATAGACACGCTTCCTCTATAGCCTGCAATACACGTGTATTGCAGGCTATAGTACTGGACCAGCAATCAGAGTATTGCTGGTCCAAGTGTACTTATACAACAAATAAAAAGTGTGAAAAAAAAAAAAGTGTAAAAATAAATTAATAAAGTGTATGAAATATATAAAAGAATACATCCCCAAAATTCCTTTTCCCTATATCAAATGAGTTCTATAAAAAAAAAAACTAAAAATTAATAAAAACAATGCATATTTGGTATTTGCGGCGTCCGTAACAACCTGTACAATAAAACTAAAACATTTCACCTATATGGTAAACGTCGAGAAAAAAAAAAACGCCGGAAATAATTTTTTTGCCATCTTGCCTTAGAAAATATGCTATAAAAAGTGATCAAAAAGTCATATGTACACCAAAACAGTACCAATAAAAAGCACAGGTTGTGCTGCTAAAAATAAACCCTCAACCAACTGTCAACCGAAAAAATAAAAATGTTACGCATCTCAGAAGATGGCAATGCAAAAAACATTGATTTATGTCCCCAAATGTTTGTTTTGTTCTGCAAAATTACTAACTCATAAAATATATAAATGAGGTATCGCTGTAACCGTACCGACCCGCAGAATAAAGTTCACATGACACTTACGCTGTACGCTATGTGGAATAACATTTAAAAGGTAAAATGCAATGTCAGAATTGATTTTTTATTTTTTTTTTTTCTCCATCAAAAAAGTTAACACAAAAACACAACACAAAAATAAAAAAATATAGCTTGAATAATGTGAAGACAAAAAAAAACAATTGCCAAATGCATCAGGAGGGGAATATATAAGCGGTGCTAGAGTATATCAGTGTACAGACCAGTTTTGTAGCTTACAAGAGTAAATACAATAGAAGAGACCCCCCCCAAAAAAAAAATAAATAAATAAATAAAAAATCATAGGCGTTACTGGGGCGTAGTAGGGAATTGTGGTGCTCCCAATGTCCTCCGCACAGCTTACGTATTACCTCTTCACCATCCGCTGTGCAGTCACGTCTGGGATACTAATACTCACTACACCCCCTGATAAATTCTTTGAGGGGTGCAGTTTCCAAAATGGGGTCACTTGTGGGGATTTCCCACTATTGTGGTACTTCTAGGGCTCTGTAAGTGCAACATGGTGTCTAAAAACCATCCTAATGAAATTGCTGCTGAAATACCTAATGGTGCTCTTTGATTTCTGAGGACACGTACTGAGTCACGTTGCACAGTAGGGCCACATATGGGATATTTCTACAAACTGCAGAATCAGAGAAATAAATATTATGGTATGTTTTGCTGTTAACCCCTAGATTGTTACGGAAAAATGTAGTTTAAAATGGAAAATGTGCATAAAAAAGTGACATTTGGAAATGTCACCTCCATTTTGCATTAATTCCTGTGGAACAACTAAAGGGTTAATAAAGTTCCTATATACAATTTTGAATAGTTTGAAGACTACAGTTTCTAAAATGAGGTCATTTATTGGAGTTTTCTATTATATTGGCCCCTCAAAGTCACTTCACAACTAAATAGGTCCCTAGAAAACAATCTTTAAATTTTCTTGAAAATCTGACAATTTGCTACTAAAATTATAAGCCTTCTAACTTCCTAGAAAAGTAAAAAGACATTGAAGAAACAATGACAATACAAAGTAGACATATGGGAAATGTTAATTAGTAAGAATTTTGTGTAATATGACTGTCTGTGTTTTTACAATAACACACTTTCAAAATTGATAATTTTATGAAATTTTCAGTATATTGTCCTTTTTTTAACAAGCAAACGCAAAGTATAATGACCAAAATTTATCACCAACATAAAGTACAATGTGTCACGAAAAAACAATCTTGGAATCACTTGGATAGGTAAATGCAATATGAAGCTATCCTCAAATAAAGTAAAAGATGTCATATTTGAAAAACAGGGTCTGAGCCTTAAGGCCCAAACTACCCTGCGTTCTTAAGATAAGAAAATCCTTTAATAGTCCAACAGTGGGGGAAATTCAGCATGTTACAGCAGCATAGTAATACAGATATCGGATAATACACAGTAATATATTACAGATGTAGGCACACATATGCTGAGAAGATATACTAGGAGTCTTTAGCAGCTAAGGAGCGGAAGAGAAAGAAGGAAGACTTCATAATCATTAGTTCTCTGTGCGGAGTGATCTTCGCTTGTTCTGATGTAGATTATACGCCTGATCGCGGTTGGAAGGAAGGACCTGCGATTAGCGCTCCCTCTCACACTTGGGGTGAAGCAGACAGTTACTTACAGTGGTCCCATACATGGGGTGGGATTTGTTCTCCCGCATGGAGGTCACCACGGACAGTATCCTTCTGTCATCCACCACCTGTACTGGGTCCAAGGGGCTCCCCAGGACAGAGCTGGCCCTCCTGATCAGCCTGTCAAGTCTATTTCTGTCCCTGGTTGATATACTGCTCCCCCAGCAGGCCACACCAAAAAGATGGCTGAAGGGATTAATAACAATGGTGCTTTATTGGTCAGTGCACCCAACTTGAATCTATTGGGTATTGTTAAGAGGAAGATGAAATGCCAGACCCAACAATGGAAATCAGCTGAAGGCCGCTATCAAAGCAACCTCAGCAGTGCCACAGGCACTCAAATTGGTGCAGTAATTCATGTAAAAGGAGCCCTGACCAAGTATGGAGTGCATATATGGAACATACTTTTCAGTGATACAATATTTCTGTAAAAAATTTTCTTCATTAACCCTTAGATCAAGGTGTCTGGAATTCCTCTATTGTCCCACTTTTTTGAATTTAAAAAAAGTTCTCTATTTTGCTGTTAGACTTCCTACATTCATATAGAAATCTTACTACTGTATCTTGAATGGTCTCTGACTCCTTCTGCTTCCCTTCCTCCCCCACCCCCTCATTTCCACTCTCAGGTTTTTGTTATGTGTATACATTCCCAGTCTATTTGACGGTATGTGCATTGCTTCACGTTCATGTTTTTTTTAATGGTTTCAACTCTTGTGTTGTATTTTACAAAAATCCTTTCAATAAAAATTACAGTTTAAAAAAAAAAAAATCTTACAATATAATTTGCTTTGGCTTTGCATTATAAAAACCAAAAATGTTATAAAAAAATTCATTTCTGGCTCATTCAGGCCAAGAAGGACCAGGTTGTATATTCATTATGGTGCAGAGTTCAACAGTTTCTAATGTATAAGTGGAAACACAATCATTTAAAATTCATTCATTAAATGAGTTAATTAGTTATGCATTGGTTATGGGGGGTGACAGTGGCCCCGGGCTCACTAACCTTGGGCCCACTCCGGAGCTGCTGCAAACACACAGGTATTTTATTGGCGTCTCCAGGACACCAATACAGTTGAAATACATAGTAGAGCAGGAAAACCAGCCTCCTGCTCTACTATTCCGTTAACTTGGAGGCCACATGCCAATAGGAGCTTGTGGCCTCCAGTTATCCTAGTAATGCCAGCGCAATCCTAAAACGTCAGCGTCTGACCCGGGACTCTGGTGCCAGGAGAAGTGACAACTCTGTGCACTAGGTAAGTGAAGGCAGGTAAGTGGTTTTTTTTTTTTTTTTTTTTTTTGGGGGGGGGGGCTAAGAGTAGCTTAATTTTAGGGACAACTAAATAAATGGGGTGTTATTACTATAAGGGGTCATTGGGCCAAGTATTGGTAATACAAATAGATCATTGTTAATATAAGGGGGCATTGGTAAGTTAGTGTTGACCTATGGAGTATTAGGCTATATGAATTAAACGTGCACATTATTTATTTAACCCCTTCCCGACATGCGCCGTAATAGTACGGCGCGTGTCGGGTCTGTAACTATGGCGACCGCCCGGGAGCCGGGCGGCCGCCATAGCCGCCGGGTGTCTACTGCTTTAAGCAGTAGACAACCGGCTCTAATGCCTCCGATCGGTCCCCGGACCGATCGGAGGCATTAACCCCTCCGGCGCTGCTGTCAAAGGCGCCGGAGGCGCCATCTTCCCGCCGGCGCATGGGCGCCGCCATTTTGGCAGGGATCGCCGGCTCCTGGAGCATGCTCCAGGGCCGACCCCCCCCCCCCCGTTGCCATGACAGCCGGGAGCCTTGTTAAAGGCTCCCAGCCGGTCTGCAAATTCTCTCTTTTGCAGGCTGGTGTATACAGCCTGCAAAAGAGATGATGATTTTTTGCAATGCATTGCAATGCATTAGCATTGTAATGCATTGCATTAGTGATCAGACCCCCTGGGGTTCAACACCCCTAGGGGGTCTAATAAATGCAAAAAAAAAAATATAAAAAAATATAAAAAGTATTAAAAGTTCAAATCACCCCCCTTTCCCTAGAACAAATATAAAAGTAGTTAAAAACTGTGAAACATATACATGTTAGGTCTCCCGGCGTCCGAAATCACCCGCTCTACAAATCTATAAAAATATTTTTCCTGTTCGGTAAACGCCGTAGCAGGAAAAATAGTCAAAAGTGCCAAACCGCCGTTTTTTCACTGTTTTAATTCTGATAAAAATTTTAATAAAAAGTGATCAAAGCAATAACATTTCCCGAAAATGGTAGAACTAAAAAGTACACCCGGCCCCGCAAAAAAAAGACGCCCTATGCATCCCTGTACACCTATGTATAAAAAAAAGTTACGGCCGTCGGAATATGGCGACTTTTAGAAAAAAAATTTTTTAACACCGTTTTGGAATTTTTTTTAGGGGTCAAAATGTAAATAAAACCATATAAATTTGGTATCCCTGGAACCGTACCGAAACACAGAATACAGGGGACATGTCATTTTGGCTGCACAGTGAACGCGGTAAAACCAAAGCCCGTAAGAAAGTCGCAGAAATGCATTTTTTCTTCAAATCCACCCCATTCTGAATTTTTTTCCTGCTTCCCAGTACATTATATAGAATAATTAATGGTGGCATCATGAAGAAAAAATTGTCCCGCAAAAATTAAGACCTCATATGACTCTGGGAGCGGAGAAATAAAAAAAGTTATGGGGTTTAGAAGGAGGGGAGTCAAAAACGAAAAACGAAAATCAAAAAATGCCATCGGCGGGAAGGGGTTAAAGGTGTTGTCCAGGAATTTCAGGGAGGAGGATAACCTGTCTCTGGAGTTCCGGTGTCTGCCGCCAATGTTCAGTCCAGTGTGCGTTTTGCTTTTGCCATATGGAAGTCTTGTGCTGCACATCACTGCTGACACTAATCATCGATAGGAAAGGTCACTCACATACATCAGCAGTTCCTCTCCTGTGGCCAACAGTTGGCTTAGTTGTCACATGTGGTGCGAGACTTCAGCTGGCAAAGGCATGGTGCACACTGGACTGGAGCACTGGAAACGGGGGAGTATGTTTTTTATATCCCCGACCACCTCCCTGAATTCTGAAATTCCTGGACAATTCCTTTAATTTTTGGTGAGGTGACAAAAAAAATCTAAATCCAGAGCCATACTCGCCTGGCTCCAGTGTGTCCAGTACAGCAGCACCGCAATTCCTCTTCTAGCAGAAGCCTTAACCACATGTGACCACTTAGGTCGATAAGTGGCCTAGGGAAAGAAACCGTAACGTCTCATGTACTTTTCTTTAGGCTACTAATTGGCCTCAGCGGCAGAGACTTCTACAGGAACAAGACCCTGGGAGCAGCAGGACCGGACACTAGGGACAGGGGAGCGTGTTGTGTTTTTCCTTTCTCTCTGGCCTCCTTGCCAAAAACGGTTTATCGTGGCCAACCCCTTTAAGGGGATACGCAGGAGTATTATTAATTAGGGGGAACACAATGCACGTTATTAGTTGATGGCCAATCTTAATTTAAAGTGGACCTTTCATGGTTTGGGTTGAATTCAGTGCACTGTCGGCTTTTCCGATCTGTGCCCCGGGTAAAGAGCTTTCGGTCCCGGTACCGTAGCTCTTTACAGTCAGAAGGGCGTTCCTAACAGACAATCAGGTACGTCCTTCTTCAAAGCAGCGCCTATCGCGCTATACAGTGTGAGTGGGGTGGAACGCCCCCTCCCCTCCTGATAATACTCGTCTATGGGCAAGCACTGTGAGCAGAGGGAGGGGGCGTTCCTCCCCGCTTACACTGTACAGCGCGATAAGCGCTGCTTTGAAGAAGGACGTACCTGACTGACTGTCAGTAATGCCCTTTTGACTGTAAAGAGCTATGGTACCGGGACTGAAAACTGTTTACCCGGGGCACAGATCGGGAAAGCCGACAGTGTGCTGAATTCAGCGCACTGTCGGCTTTCCAGCAGTATATAGAACTGCCTGCGCTTCAAACCATGAAAGGTCCTCTTTAAAGGTGTCTTCCCAGTTCATAACCTTTAATGCAGACAACAGGGGAGGGATATAATGTATTGTTCCCTCTTTACCTGCGTTGGGTCAGCTGTCACCTCGTATGTATACAGAACCACTGCAGTGGTGATGTTGACAAGACCATGGGCAGGAAACACTGTATGTTACTGAACTGCTGAGCATAGGGATTGGCTGTAGAGGTCCCATTAGCTTGACGTTACTGCTGCAGTTGCGCCGTACACAGAATAGTGAAGGTGATAGGTGGTCCAGTGCAGGAACAGAGTGGCGCATGCAGGTAATGCATTAAAATGTATGATCATCGAGACCTCTAAGGGTATACAGGAGGTATTATTAACTGAGGGGGCACACGGGGACAATATTAATTTACAGGGGACTTTCGTTCAGTATCTTTTATAATTAGGAGTAATAGCAGGATGGGGACATTATGTACGTGAGGATAATGTGGGTTGGGTGTCTAGAAAAGTAACGATCCAAAGCTGTCCGTGCTGCAATTTTTACAGAGACAAGTCGCTGCTGGAAGAAGTGGTCATGGTGGCCTAGAGGGAAGAGTCAAGAAATGTGAACGAGTAGTCAGACACGTCACCTGTAAGTCACAAAATATTACTGCACTGTATTCACCTAAATGGTCTGTAAAGCCCTGTGTAGAGAGAATACCTTCCACTATATGGTCACCGTATAGTGATAGTATCAGTATAACTGTGTTGGGGGCCCGCTTGGATATGTTTGTCCCCACCTTCCCTGTACTGAACCCCTAACTACACCTCTGCTTGGAGTCCAAACCTAAAGGAGCCTTCCCAATGCACCAACTCTGTCATTTTCATATTGAATCAAAGTGAAGTTTCTCAAAACCAAAAAAGTGCAAGATATTACGGCGGTGTGAGGATTTTCTTGCATACTAGGAGAAACTTCTCTATTCTCTGATAGATTTCTGCTTTGAGCTATGCCATAGACAGCTCAGCAAAAAAAAGTGTTAAAGGTATGTGAAGTCTGTCAACTCTTCTAGAGCTTTGACAAATTGTATAAGATTCCTCACTACACAGAACACCTCTTCACTGCTCCAGACTCCACTGCGGCCTATAGCTTGGCATTGTGCTTGGTTATGTTAAGGCTTTCATGCAGCTGCTAGGCCTTGAATACCCATGCTATGCTATACACAATATTTCTGTTGATGTTAATGCCACAGTAGGTTTGAAACTGCAGTTTGTCAGTCAGCAGAGTGTTGGTGACATTGATGTAATATACATATCGGCACACGCCAACCCTACTCTAACTTTGTGAGTTGCTGTGGTTCCTAAATGGTCTACTTTTCAGTAATCTCATTCACTGATAAAGGGGTTGTCTGGGAAGTATTAATATACTTACTTGATCCTGGGAAGATGATGCAGATGATGGACCCATGGGTTCAGGTGATTGTGATACAAATCAGGGTGTTGCTTCCATCTCTCCTGCTCTCAAAGGAAACTTACCTATGCTGTGGAGATAGCTGACTATAAGAAAGGCAATTCACTAAAACATAACTTTTACTAATATATTCAGATAAAAATAGAGCTCAGTTCACATTTTAAATGAAAGGTGTGCCAGATGAAACAAAAATATTGTTCCTTTAATAATGTTCCTCAATGCATTTTGCTGTAGCTCATCAGGAGGATAATATAGGAGTACAAATGTAATGCATATGAGTCGCCCCGGCTCGGCCTATGTAGATTCACGGTGCGAGCAGGCCCGACACCGGGGGCGGCAGCGCCTTGAAAAAGGGGAGTTTTAAGCAAAAATGGATTAAAGAAAAATAAAGAAAAATAAAAGTTTGTCGTGACGCCAGTTGGGGTTTGGGCTTGAGGTGAAGCCGGGCACTGTAGATAGGGCCTCTGGGAATAGGTGGTGATGCAGTGCCAGATGTTATACCCTCCCCAACCAGGGCAGGTCCCAGGGCCGGATGATATATGATATAGGTGAAGAAGGGGTGATTTCCAGGAGGAGTAACAGAGGATCGATGCAAGAATACAGTCCAGACAGGGGTTAACCAAACACTTACAGTTTACTTCTGTAGTCAGCAGGAGATAACAGATGTTACAGGGGGATTCACCTTGCTCCAGTATAGTGAGATGCCAGTTTTCCCTTTTAACACTAGTATGATTCAGCCTTCCACTGCTGCTCACACTCTCCAATAGACTTCCTCTGGTCCTGGGTTCCAGGAGCTCAAAGGTTAATTACAACTGGGTAGATCCCCCTTCTGGACAACAGGTAACGCGAGTTCTTTGGGATGCTGGATACACTCACACCAACTCTGTATGTTACTGAGCCTCCAGGAATCTTGCATTCACTAGGCCTCGGTCCAGTGAGTCTCTCAATGTTCTTAGTGTTTCTCACACTAGTTAGGAATTGATGGTCCTATAACTGCAGCTCCGTGCCTGTGAGGTCTCATCTCACCTCTGCAGGTCTCCGGCCTCCTGTGCTGTTCTATCACACCATGAGGCTGCAGCACCCACTGCACATCCACACACCTGCTCCTCTCTCCTGCACACTCTGATCTGGAACTGAAAGAGAGAGACCCTCTTCCAGTCTGTAGCTCCACCCCTTTTCTTAAAGCGATAATGGCTGTGGAACTTTGTGTGTGCTAACAGGTTGACTGAATCTCACTATACCTTCACAGTACACAGTGTAGATCACATAAGATGACATTTGTAGTGACCCACTCTGTGGGGCGCTACACGTAAATGCATTTATTTTACCATAATTCATCAGGAAGATGATACAGGAGTATGAGCATAATACATAAATGCACCTATTAGATCCCAGATCAATCACATAAATAGTGTTAGTTTCACACTTCAAATGGCTACTGCTTGTCTGATATTCTGGAGGGTTTATGAGTGGATATGCCTGGAATAAAATCCACCACTCATAGCTATTCAGACATGTATATTCTCATGGTCAAAGAATTGTAGTCTCATACTTCTCCATAGGTAAAACTATTTTGTTCTTTAAGTGCAGCCTAGTAGCCCTGGGATGTGCCCACTGTCATAAAACTATCCTCATGACCCATCCAACCCAGATGAATTGCCTGATCAGCAGAATAATGTCAGATGGAAAACTTGAGTTTTATTTCCTTTTAGAAGCAGTTATAGGTTGTTAGCCGCACTCCAATGCTCAGTTATTGTAAAATCCTAAAGTTTTGTGGTTTTTACTCTGGGTATGAAGCTTTAGAATAGGCTGACTCTTCCTGTTCTGTAGAGATCATTTGTCATTAGTCGTCCCATTATCAACACAGACAGGATCACAGTGAAAAATAACACACAATTCCTCCATTCACAATATAGGTGGTGGTTACAATCTTCTCCATATCTCTGAAAGCAAGATGGCAGCCTGCAGCCACCCTCATCCCCCGCACTCATGCCCCTTCACGCCCCGCTGCCCCCGGCTGCCCTCTCTCTCCCATGGCCTTGACCAGACCCCCACAGCACCCCCTACGCCCTCATCCTCTCCACTGCCCCTCTCCCCCTGCAGCACGCCAGACCTCCTCTCCCTCGGCCCCTGTGTCAACCTCCCCCCCCCCCCCCATGTACCCCACCTGTCGGACACCCACCCCAAAACCCCCTGTTTAGCCCCCTTCGCAAAATCCCCTAACTCCCCTGCCGGCACATGCACTGTCCCGCTGCCGAATGACATGGCGTACTCACCATAGCTAAGCTGAGTGCGGCGTCGGGGACTGTTGTGTGCTGCCGAGAACTTGTGGCGCTGTGACCTAGGCTACAGCCGCAAAGTTGTGGCATCCCGGAAGACGTTGTATACGTCAGAAATGTGCGCATGCGCCTGCAAATACAGTGTAGTTGCTGTGGCAGGCCGGGCGGTGTCACGGATCCCGATTGCGCTGGTGTTCGGCAAAGATGCTGGGTTCAGAGCATGGAAGAGGTAGGCCGCTGGAGTAACCTTAACGTGAGCGGGGAAGTGTGAAAGCATATGTAAATGTTATTGCCTGGTGTTAGGGGCTAGCCCGGAGGCGGCAATAGGGAGTTTGTGGCTTGCTATGCTAAGAAGTGTGTTGGATTGCAGGCCTGCTGCTATGAGTTCTGGTTTTCGGCGGCCCCTGCCAAGAACGTATGTCCGTGATTGTTTCGAAATCTTTCAATCCTGCACATGAACTATGTTTTTGGAAAATTTCATGCGAATCGGTTGAGCGGTTTTTGCGTGATTGAGGAACAAACATCCAAACACACATACATCCAAACACACAAACTTTCTTTATAATATTAGTAGGATACCATTCCATTTCAGGAAAACAGTGACTTACAGTTACTGCAACAGACACTAGGTGGCACTCAAGCATCAACTGAATTTATTTTCCAGAAATTTCAAAGTAGAGCCATATTACAAAAAAAAAACAAAAACATTTTGCTCGATTTATTTATTTATGTATTTTAAAAGTAACACCGCAAAATACTCATGGGTACAACTTAAAAGATTGCACCATTTTTAAATGGCCTTTAAGGATAGTGCGTAGATGCCTCATTGCTGGGGATGAGGATAACTGCTGGGACCCCAAGTGATCATGAGAACAAGTACTCTGACTGCTGTGAAGGGAATCACCCTCTGTGCATAAAGGCATGTGTATACTGTGGGAAAACCCCTTTAAGTTAAAGGAGATATATAATTAAAATAACATTTCATCTTTATAGTGCCTACAAATTGCTTTTACATTTTATTTTATTTTTTTTTATTTACGCTAATTTACCAGTTAGGGTGCATTCACACTGAGTAAACGCTAGCTTATTTTGTAGAGTAAAATTACACTTGTAAATTTTGCTATCCCATTGACTTCAATGATATTTTTTTACAAGTGTAAAAATACGCCTGTAAAAAATACGCCTGTAAAAAATACGCCTGTAAAAAATACGCCTGTAAAATGTCATTGAAGTCAATGGAATAGCAAAATTTACAAGTGTAATTTTACTCTACAAAATAAGCTAGCGTTTACTCAGTGTGAATGCACCCTTAAAGGTCCTCTGTCCCAGCATTGGCAACCTGGTCATTTCTGTTGCTGAGTGCTGTAGCTAGTTTGCCTCAGCAGGGACCATTCAACATTCACATGAAATTTGTGTACAAGTAACTACTTTTCCGGTATGGTCTGGACTGTAACTAGTAAGGGGGAAAAGGGCATTGGTTGCGGGGTTTTTTTATTCCCCTTTCTCAACAATCACCAAGAATTTGAGTTGATGGTCAGTAATCTTAAAGGTGAACTACATGTTCATTGTGTTGACCTTATTGAGCTATTCAACACAGTTTCCAAAGTCCTCAGCAGACCCCAACCTGACCATCAAGACCACGTCCACATCTCTCAAATACATTGTAATATATTCTTCCTTTGTGTACCTAGTCAAATATAAGAGACTGGTCTAAACTCACAACTGCACCTTTTTTTTTCCTCCGACAGTTTTCGTAGGTCCCTGTGACAGAGTCTCTAGCCTTACAGATATAGTACAGCTGCAGCCCAGTCATGGACACTGTTCAAGCATTATGCCTCCCTCTATCACACTACAGATAGAGAAATTTTGCATACAAACATTATTAGCCAGCAAATTCCTTCCAGCTATCAAAACAAGCTTACAATTTATTTTTTGAGTGTGGGGGCAGTGATGGGGGTCAATATCCTGTGCAGGGAATATTAAATTGTGTGTGGCATTAGGGGGTAATATTAAAGGGGTTGTCCATGAATTGGAGCATGGACACAGAGTACGTACAATAATAGACTATAACAAGGGTAATCAATATCTCTGTTTTGTAAAACATACTGTTCAATAAGTCCATGCTTCATGAAATATACAATATTACATAGCGATAGGCATGCCAATATCCAAACATAACATTGAACAATCACCAACTGTTGTGTTGTAACTCATCTGACGCTGCTAGCTGGGAAAGGGGATTCTGAGGGGGCCTGAAGAATGAACACCTCGCTTCCGGAAAAAGCTCCTGCGCGGCTCCCATTGATTTCAATGGGAGCCATCTTTTTGGTCAGGGTTTTGAGGCGGATACGGCCTCAAAACCCTGACCAAAAAACTGTGTGAACTAAGCCTTAGTCTGGAATATCTGGAGGATTTGTCCAAGGAGGAAGTTTAGCCTGACATTCTGTACAGTCAGTGCCCTATAATGTTCTCAGATGTGATCAATTTACTTACTAAAGACCTCTGTAAAAGTGCAAGTCAGTGGCCTATTATACATCCAACCTCAGTGCCCGCATAACAGTGTAAACCATGGTGCTCCATATCAATACGTACCCATATCTCCCAACTTTTGAAGAACCGAAAGAGGGACAAAATGTGCGGCGCGCATAGCGGCACATTTAGCCCCACCCACTTTTGTGTTGACTCCGCCCACTCGTTAATTTTTCATGTGCCGCACACAGTATAATCCTCCTACAGTCAACCGTAAATTATATGTCCCCCCTCTATCTCTCCCCCAGTTTTATATACACCCTTCATCTGCCCCCAGTTTCATGTCCCTCCATCTCTGCCCCCAGATTCATGTCCCCTCCATCTCTGCCCCCAGATTCATGTCCCCTCCATCTCTGCCCCCAGTTTCATGTCCCCTCAATCTCTGCCCCCAGATTCATGTCCCCTCAATCTCTGCCCCCAGATTCATGTCCCCCCATCTCTGCCCCCAGATTCATGTCCCCCCATCTCTGCCCCCAGATTCATGTCCCCCCATCTCTGCCCCCAGATTCATGTCCCCTCCATCTCTGCCCCCAGATTCATGTCCCTCCATCTCTGCCCCCAGATTCATGTCCCCCATCTCTGCCCCCAGTGTCATGCTGTCCTCTCCATCTCTGCCCCCAGTGTCATGCCGTCCTCTCCATCTCTGCCCCCAGTGTCATGCCGTCCCCTCCTTCATCTGCCCCCAGTGTCATGCCGTCCTCTCCATCTCTGCCCCCAGTGTCATGCCGTCCTTTCCATCTCTGCCCCCAGTGTCATGCCGTCCTCTCCATCTCTGCCCCCAGTGTCATGCCGTCCTCTCCATCTCTGCCCCCAGTGTCATGCCGTCCTCTCCTTCATCTGCCCCCAGTTTCACGTTCCATCTCCACATTACACTTACCTTCTCCTCCGCTCCCTCGCAGCTCTCTGCGCACCTCTCTCGCTGACACATATGCGGCTGAAGCAAGGAGCTGACACAGGTCAGCTCCTCCTGCGCGCCTCTCCCGCTGACACATATGTGGCTGAAGCGAGGAGCTGACCTGTGTCAGCTCCTCGCTTCGCCGCTGCCACCGGCTACTGGCTTGTAGACGCGATCATCACATCGCGTTTACAAGCCAGTAGCCGGCGGCAGCGGTGAAGCGAGGAGCTGACACAGGTCAGCTCCTCGCTTCAGCCGCATATGTGTCAGTGGGAGAGGCGCGCAGGAGGAGCTGACCTGTGTCAGCTCCTTGCTTCAGCCGCATATGTGTTCAACTCAGATCTGCGTCCTCTGGACGCAGATCTGAGTTGAAATCGGGACATACCTCCCTCCAACCGGGACCGCGGGACATGTCACCCAAATCGTGAATGTCCCGCGGAAATCGGGACGGTTGGGAGGTATGCGTACCACAAGGCCCATGTAATACTAATCACTTACTGCCCCACAATCCTGCGCTTCTCTCCTCCTCAACAAGGAGGAATTTGTATAAATTAGGTCACCTATACCTATATGTGCACCCATATATTTAGTGTGCAAGTGATGTTATGAAGCTGAAGACATCATTATGCTAAACTGCTCCTCTGAATAAGGGACATTTGTGCGAATCTAAAATTGTCTTGTTGATAATGGAAAAAAATTATAACCACCTTTTAATATTTGTTTTTTGGTATATAATAGTTATTTCCTAGACAGTAATGTTCCAACCAGTTTCTATAATATGCAAGCAGTAAAATAAATAACTTGACAAACTACGCAGGAGCTCAGGAACAACTGACTTGTTTTTGTACAGTTCAAGTTTCTTTTGGTAAAAGAGGAGTTAAACTGCCTGGTAACTTTAGAAAGGTTCTCCCTTGCGACCGAGCTCTATTTCATGGCTGGTGCTCAGTTACAGCAGCTGTATCTGGAGTACATGACCTAGTGCCTCATATATCGATGACGTACAAAGAAATGTGTCTAAATCAGGAGGTAGGGGGCAGAGACACAGTGAAGGATGTTACTGTTTAGAAGAGGATGTGAAATGAGCCGCCTTGGTGTCATGAAAGAAGGATTATTTTTGCTACTTATTAAAGAGGACCTGCCATCTCTTCATTTTCATGTAAGGCTACATTCACACTGTAGCCACTCAAGTCTATTGTTCTAATTTCTCACCAACAGAATGACTGATGCGGATAAAGCATCTTCCATCTACATCCGTATCTATTCACTAGCCTACTAATATTATAAATGTGAAAGTTTGTGTGTTTGGATGTTTGGCTGAAATGATTTGAGTGAAATTTGGCACATAGATTATAACCTGGATTAACACATAGGCTACCTTTTATCCGGTAAATGACATGGCTTCACAACTGTTATGAATTTATGTAGATGTCTGACTGCCGAGAGAAGAGGATCGAGGGAGCAGCAGCAGCTCGATCGGTAAGTATAATAAAAAATTGTTTTGTTTTATAATAGGCCGCTACCTGCTGGAGTATCTCCAGCAGGTAGCGGCCTATTTACCAACCTCCCCGGACTTGCTCACTGCTGCCCCCGCTTCCCCTTGTACTATAGGCCACTGAGGCTGGCAGTGAATAGGCCCGGGCCAGGCCGCGATCCCACTGCCGCTATTATTATACTCTGGGATCTTTTCAGACCCCTGAGTATAATAATCGGAGCCCCAGAGGAGGTGAGGGAACATAATAAACAGTGTTACTTACCTCTCCGGGATCCGATGTTAATCATAGCAGGCTTTGGGCCTATATACCGTATTTTCCGGACTATAAGGCGCACATAAAATCCTACGATTTCCTCAGGAATCGTAAGTGCGGCTTATAGTCCGGTGCGCCTTATATATGGATGGAAGCAGCGGCAAAGTCTGCGTGCCGCTTCCATACATACATAAAAGGCACCGTAAGGGTGCATTCACACTACGGAACGCCGGCGTGTATCACAGCCGTACACGCCGGCGTTACAGCAGGGCTGCCGGACACTTCCTATTCATTTCTATGAGAGCCGGCATGCGAGCGCTCCCCATAGAAATGAATGGACAGACACTTCCCATTCATTTCTATGGAAGCCGGCATGCGAGCGCTCCCCATAGAAATGAATGGACAGACACTTCCCATTCATTTCTATGGGAGCCAGCATGCGAGCGCTCCCCATAGAAATGAATGGAAAAAAGCAGTCCATTCATTTCTATGGGGAGCGCTCACATGCCGGCTCCCATAGAAATGAATGGGAAGTGTCCGGCAGCCCTGCTGTCACGCCGGCCTGAAACAGAACGTGAAACTTACCGAGCGGTGCAGGGCGGGCGGGCGGGCATTCAGGCCTCCTCTTCCTCCGATGTCCTAACAACTTCCTCCGGCGCTCGCGATCTGATAATGGCCTGGGCGCATGCACAATATCATAATGGTTCTACTACGGCTACTGCGCATGCGCCCAGGCCATTATCAGTTAGCGAGCGCCGGAGGAGGAGGACGGAACATCGGAGGAAGAGGAGGCCTGAATGCCCGCCCACCCTGCACCGCTCAGTAAGTTTCACATTCTGTTTCAGGCTTTTATTTTAAAACGGGGGGGGGGTAGTTTAATCTAACTTTTACGGTTGGGCTCTATCAGCATGATTTTGCTGATAGAGCCCCTCCTCGCCTGCCGAGCACTTCCAATAGAAGCGGCTGGCACGCGGGGGGTTAAGCGGCCACTGGCAAAGTCTGCCTGCCGTCGCTTTCAATAACATATAATGCGCACCGGACTGCGGCTTATAGTCCGGTGCGCCTTATATATGAACCGAGACGGACTATAAGGCGCTCATGGGCAATGCGCCTTATAGTCCAGTGCGCCTTATAGTCCGTAAAATACGGTAGTAATATCCCAGAGGTCACGTGGTCTGGGATATTACCATATAGGCCCAAAGCCTGCTAGGATTAAAGAGGACCTTTGATGGGTTTGGGCACAGGTAGTTGTATATACGTATATATTGCTGGAAAGCCAACAGTGTGCTGAATTCAGCACACTGTCGGCTTTCCCGGTCTGTTCCCGGGGTGAAGAGCTATCGGTGCCGGTACCATAGTTCTTCACAGTTAGAAGGGCATTCCTGACAGTCTGTCAGGAACGTCCTTCTTCCTAGCAGAGCCTATTGGCGATAGGCACTGCTGGGAATAAGGACGTTCCTGACAGAATGTCAGAAACACCCTTCTGACTGAAGAGCTATGGTACTGGCACCAATAGCGCTTCACCCGGGGCACAGATCGTGAAAGCTGACAGTGCACTGAATTCAGCGCACTGTCAGCTTTCCAGCGATATATAAAACTGCCATTGCCCAAACCCATGAAAGGTCCCCTTTAACATCGGATCCCGGAGAGGTGAGTAACAGTGTTTATTATGTTCCCTCATCTCCCCTGGGGCTCCGATTATTATACTCGGGGGTCTAAAAAGACCCCTGACTATAATAATAGAGCTTGAAGGGTCCACTGTGGCCCCCTGTAACCTCTATTATGCCCCACAATCTATTGTGCCACTGTGGGGAATAATATAGGCTGCAGGGACCACTGTGGGATATAATATAGGGGTCGGGTGTGTGGAGAAGTGAGGAGTCAAAGATGTCTAAGTGTCAACCTTTACAGCAGGGGTCCTCAAACTGCGGCCTACGGGCCACATGCGGCCCACCAAGAACTTCTGTCTGGCCCCGCCGACAACGCCGGCAGGCGTGCATTTATAATGAAGCTCCTGGGGAGATCGGGCAAGGCCATGGAGCGCACTTCACTTTACCTATTGGAAGGCACCGCTCCCGATGTCTGTGCGACCTGCTCTGCCTCCGGCCCACTGTTTAAAAAGTTTGAGGACCCCTGCTTTACAGAGTCAAGACACAGCTGAAAGAAGTGGTCATGGCGGTCCAACGATAAGAGACGGGAAATGTGGGGAGACGTCTCCTGTGAGTATTACTGCATTGTATTTATTGTAATGTCCCGCCCCCGCTGTCTGAGGCGGACGATCAAAAGATGAACACCCTCCCTCCAAGACTAAATGGGGGGGGGACGTCTTTCGATCATCCGCCTCAGGCAGCAGAGAGGCTAGGTTCACCACTGGTTGGGATCCTCACAGCATAGATTTCCAAGGTGAAGAAGATGCACGCAAGCCAAAAACCACCAAGCAGACCACCACTATACTCTGCAGCAGTGGAAATGTTGCTGTTATGTGGAATAAAGCATTACGCTTCTGTGGCAGTTTGATGGACGAGTCTGGGTTTGGCAAATTTTAAAAATAACATTACCTGTCTGTCTGCATGGTGCCAAGTATAAAGTTTGATGGAAGATGGCTAATGCTATGGGGTTGTTTTTCAGGCATTGGTCTAGGACCCCCTAGTTGCAATGAGGGGGAATCTGAATGCTTCAGCAAACCAAGACTTCCTGGACAATTGTAGGCTTCCAACTTTGTGGGAACAGTTTGGGGAAGGCCTTTCTGTTCCTGCATGACTCTGCTCACAGAGCACAAGTCAATGTCCATATTTGCCAATTCTGTCTCTATTTTTCCTGGAAAATAATATAAATATAATGACCTTATCAGTGGTGTAACTAGGAATGGCGGGGCCCCGTGGCGAACTTTTGACATGCCCCCCCCCCAACCGATACCGACGCCGAAGACCTCGACCGACCCCCTCCTCCGCACTCTATTATGTCCCTTAGTGGCCCTGCACACAGTATTATGTCTCATAGTGGCCCCTGCACACAGTATTATGTCCCATAGTGGCCCTTGCACACAGTATTATACCCAATAGTGGCCCCTGCACACAGTATTATGTCCCCATAGTGGCCTCTGCACACAGTATCATATCCCCATAGTGGCCTCTGCACACAGTATTATGTCCATTAGTGGCCCCTGCACACAGTATTATGTCCCTTAGTGGTCCCTGCACACAGTATTATGTCTCTTACTGGCCCCTGCACACACTATTATGTCCCTTAGTGGCCCCTGCACACACTATTATGTCCCTTAGTGGCCCCTGCACACAGTATTATGTCCCTTAGTGGTCCCTGCACACAGCATTATGTCCCTTAGTGGCCCCTGCACACAGCATTATCCCCAATAGTGGCCCCTGCACACAGTATTATCCCCAGTAGTGCCCCCTTCACACCGTATTATGTCCCACTGTGGACACCCATAAACAATTATTATACTCTGGGGTCTTTTCAGACCCCAGAGTATAATAATCGGAGACCCGGGGGAATAAAAACATTTAAAAAAACAGTTGCTTACCCGTCCCCCGGCTCCTATGCTGTTGGCCGCCGCTCTCGTCCTTCTTTTATGACGTCGGACGTCACATGACACATGGATATGCTAATTAATTGATTGTTGATAAATTTTGTTTGCACTATATGTATGTGCATACTATTACTATTGTAATGCTTGAAACAGGCTCTTGGAGCCGAAACGTCACAGTATGAGACAATAAACCTCCTTCACTTTTTTTCACAATTTTTAGTGAGCCGCCTGCATTTTTGGAGTTCTCTTTTTTTGATAATATATTGCATGCATTTATATGATTCTATACCGGTGGTACTACTTTATCTATAGTTTCTACTAGAGATGAGCGAACACTGTTCGGATCAGCCGATCCAAACAGCACGCTCCCATAGAAATGAATGGAAGCACCTGGCACGCAGACTTTGCTGGCGGCCGGCCGCTTAACCCCCCGCGTGCTGGCCACTTCCATTCATTTCTATGGGAGCGTGCTGTTCGGAACGGCTGTTCCGAACAGTGTTCGCTCATCTCTAGAAATGTACACCTTGCCTCTTTAATTTGCCCCATGTATATAATTTCATGTGGATCTGTATTGTGCTATGATGCTTGTGATTTTGTGAATGGCTAATAGACTTAGGTCATACATAGGTTAGTACATAAGTATACTTATACACACGTCTGTGAAATTCCTCATATCTGGGGGTAATTTATTAACACTGGCATTTCCTACACCATTCTTAATCAGTTGCTTTGGTGTTGCGAGATGGGCCTGAATTATTAAGAGGCTCCATCTTCTTAAGAATTCTGGCGTTCTCCAGTGCATCAGAACTGAAATCTATGGCCGTCAGAGACTAATGTAGTTTTCACGTATAATAGTTCCAATTTTCTGGCATGACTTGTAGTAGAGCTTTCAGACCCAGGTGCCTCCATCTACTATCATAAAAAGTGACAACCAACAATATGGTCAAGCTTTGCCACAAAATAGGACGGTGTGTCCAAGATGAATGTAGGAGATTGTATTCATAGATAGTAGGGCTGCCAAACCTACAACATAATGCAACTGTATTGCCAAAACACACTGGTTTTATTTCTTTCTACAGAATCGAACTAGGAAATAAAGTTCTATGTGACATGACAATATTATTATTTGATATGGGAACATGTCACTGCATCTGTATCCCATCTGTTAGACACATTGCGTATGTCTAGCCTGTGCCTATAAAAGAGAATTGAGCGGCATGTTATGTCACATTGTGATGGCGCTGTCACAACACAGTCAGCTGTTTAGCTTATGGACTTATAAAGGAGAGAGCCGGTATAAAGTTCTTTTCTAATTCTTTATACCTTTTGCTGCTGTAGATCACACTATATCCAGGGTATTTTTAGCATCATCCTTCATACTAACTTTTCCCTGCTGTTGTGTCTCAAAGTCCTGGAAGCTAAAGGATAATTACGGGGAGGGGACGGGAGGGACAGCTGTAGCAAAGGATTAAACCTTTCACTCTTCCTTAACATTTCCATCTCCTGCAAGGGGTTACCCAACCCCCTACGCCATCTGCTTTTGCTCAGTACTGATCTATATTTAACAGGTCTTACATAATGAAGCGTGAGGGGGACACACTCCTGATGACGCCAAAGGAACATTTGTACATATTTCCCTTGGAGGACAGCACATAAATGGATTGTTCTAACACCCAGCAGGTGACAGGCAGTGACAGGCGGACACAGACGTGTATTACCTCAGTTTAATTCTCAGAATGCCATAAGTATTAAAGGGTCAGTGGCTCAGAGGATGCAAGTAAATTGAGGACAAGTGGATTCAATCCTCCTAATCCACAATTTAATGCATAACGTGTATCTCATTAACAACTGGAGAAGTTACAGGGCCATGAAAGTGTTTGCGCCTTTCCATCTATCCCCTATGAATATACAATTACCACATTGATTTTACAAGCGTAGACGCAAAGCACAGCTCTGGAATTATTACTAAATGATATATAGAGATAACATTATCTAAAACCAGATCATCTCATCCTAAATTCACTTTCTGTTTCCAAAAAACACACCAAAAATATACCACAAAAATTACATGCAGCTGTACTATATATATATATATATATCTAGCTTTATATATGTATGACTAGAAAGTATATATACCGTATTTTTCAGACCTTAAGACGCACTTTATGTTTTAGAGGGGGAAAATAGGGAAAAAAAACTTGATGTAAAATATTTAATAACCTAGATAACATTTGGGAATTGTAGTTTTGCAACAGCTGTGACCCTGCAGTTGTACGGGGATGCATAGGGCATCTTTTTTTTTTACAGGGTCAGGTGTACTTTTTAGTTATAACTAGAGATGAGCGAACAGTGAAATGTTCGAAGTTCAAAATTCGATTAGAGTAGCCGCTCAATACTCGACTGTTCGATCGAATATCGAACCCCATTATAGTCTGTGGGGGAAAAATACTCGTTAAGGGGAAACCACTATTCGACTCAGGAGGGTCACCAAGTCCACTATGACACCTCAGCAAATGATGACAACACCTCTGGAATGCAACTGGGACAGCAGGGGAAGCATGTCTGGGGGCATCTAACAAGCCCAAGTCACTGTATTACCCCACTATCACAGCCTAACAACTACACACTTTACACACTCAATACAACCTCTATGGAAACTGGAAAAATACCTGGAAACCTTCTTTCCTCCCCAATTATATGGACAGAAACCCAAATTTTAAGCTAAAGAAAGATTAGCATGCGTTCCTCACAATTCCTGATATGACAGATGCATTAAGCAGGGTGCAGGGTACAACGCAGTCCAGGCCCGAGCACCAGGAACAGGTGTTACAATAGCTAGCAGATAATGCTTACAGCTCCTTATCCACCAGCCACTCAGCCACTACCTGAAGTCCTCTTCCTTGCCAAGAGTATGGTCCATCTTCCTCCCAACATGCCCAATCTTCCCAGGACAGTGATCCCACATTTTCCCACCTCCCAGGAGAGGTTTTCAGGTCCTTTAACTGTCCCTCACTCTGTCCAACCACTTCACCAATCCCAGGAGCTACCAGACGACATTGCGTGTCCGGATGCCCAAATACTGGAGCATCCGCCATTTCTTGTCAATTATGTGGTTGTGGACCCGCAACCAGCGTTTCTTGGCCTCAGTGATGATGACGAGACACTGTTGCCATCAGGGCAAGCGGTGGTTATGTGTGGTTTCCAGTATGAGGAGAGTGAGCAATTGGAAGAGGAGTTGGTGGCCGACGAGGCCACCGACCCAACATGGACAGAGGTGATATCTAGCAGGGAAAGCAGCGTTGATATTGAGGCAAGCTAAGCAGGAAAAAAGGGGGCTAGAGGCAGAGGCATGTCCAGGGGTTATGTCTACATGGGGAAAGCAGTGTAGATGTGGAGGCAAGCTAAGCAGGAAAAAAGGGGGTTAGAGGCAGAGACATGGACAGGGGTTATGTCTACGTGGGGAAAGCAGTGTAGATGTGGAGGGAAGTGCAGCACCAAAGAGGGTGGCTAGAGGCAGAGGCATGTCCAGAGGCACAGGACAGCTGAATCTCAGAAGCCAGGCCAGAGGCAGCAAGGCCCAAGATGTTTCCTCTTCTAGGCACCTGAGAAAAACCACCAGCCTGGACACCTCAACATCTGCCTCTGACACTTTCAGGAGTTTACCCTCATCTGTACCTTTTCCTGCCTCTGCTCCTCTCACCTGCACCATCATGCGCCTCTTCCCAGCAACTCCCCATCTCCCAAGGCCTGTAATCACAGGCACAAGTACAGCACAACCCACCCACATGCCCAAGGCTTCAACGGGCTCACCGTCCCAGCTTCTGGAGACTCAGGCCTTCTGTTACCTGCTGGCAGGTGCGGCACCTCGCTATGATGCCCTTAGACGTCACTACCTCTGTTGGTGTGCCATCCCCGCCTTGCGCCACCACGTGTCCCCTAGTGTCTCCAAGTCGGGCCCTGAGTTCCGCGCTTTTCTGTAAGGTCCACTTGACCACCGACGCATAGCCAAGCGCCTGCGGTCAGGGACACAGCTTCTCTGTAATGACAGGTCAGGTGAATGTAGTTGTAGTTGTGCTCCCAGAACACCGAGGAGAAAAAAAGCGGCTGGATGATAAAGCAGGGAGGGGACGGCTCCCTTATTCATCACTGACTTCAACTCATCAGCATTGGGGTAGCTCTGATCCATTCTCTGGACAACGGGACAGCAAATGCAGGACTGGCCCGCTACCATAGGGCCTGTTGCAAGGGTGCTGCCAGCCAGTACTTCCAGGCACATACATTTACCACATGTACTTTCAATGGGAAAGTACATGTGTATGCCAGGAAATAGCAGTAAATGTCTGTGTCCATTTAGTGGCAGCACTTCTGTGTTGTGGTTTGTGGTATATGACTTTAATATCGGGGTCCTTACAATTATTGCCTGGCACTCCACGTACCTTATCTTTGATTATTTTTTTTTGTGAACGCTGTACAAAAAAAGTTGCCAACCCCTGCCATAGATTATAATGGGATCTGCTGGGTGTCCGTTGTTTTTACACTGAACCTAACTTTACAAGTAAATAACTTATGGCGAGAGCTGAACATTTCAGAATATGTCATATCTTTCATTTCTGTATTACTTTTGCTACAGTGCTCTGACTTAACAGCATCGATGTGATAATTTTTATGTACCCTTGTTCTCTTTTGTGCAATGAAATGATTTTCTTTCTGAAATCTTCAGACAATTTTGCCCCATGCGGAGCCATTTTCATCAACATAAAGTCTGAAAGTGCTTTAGTCAGTTAAATACTCATATTAGGCTCGGTGTTTTCATAGCAACTGCGGGGCAGAAGTATGCAGCGGGCCCACGAAATGTGTGGCAAAACAGCATACACTGTTGTAAAAAAACAATGTACTTGTCCTTCCCCTGTATCTGCTGGGCACTGCAGCAGTTCATGGTAAAGTACATGATGTTTAAGCGCTGCGTTTCATTGGCCATACTACACACTACTGCCCTATGGCTATCATAGGAGAACCAGCCTTACGGCTTTTTCACATGGTTGTTTATCATTGATCCTATTGATTTTTTTGACGTGTTTTGTCTGTAGTTGATCTTTTTTCGTGTCAGTATAAAATGGATTAAGCATTTATTTAACAAAATTACTTTGGCATCAATGTGCTATTCGTGATTTTCACAAACCCATACACTTTAATGGCAAACAATGGTCCACAAATCTGACCAGCATATCTGTTTTTTTCCACGGACAAATGGTTTATTAAAAAACACATATGCCTACATGTGTCCATTTATAATCAATAGCTTAGGTATACTGGCCGGTAGCATACAGGTGAGATGCATAGTAATGTGTGTGATTCCTTACTGCCATCAAAAAAGTGTGTGCAGTTCTATAGCAAAAAAGCTCCTGTTTGATGGTAAAGCCTAAGGCCTCATACACGCGATCATCATTTTTATCCACATTTTTTTGTAAGAGTTCAGTCCCATCCATTTCTATGGGCCCATACACACAACTGCATTTTTTGCAGCCGCATGTCTATGGCATATCCAAGGACCACAAATTCGTCCATTTACGTCACAGAAGAGCCCATTAAGTTAATGGATATGTTGAAATTGTGGAGAAGCTACAGATGCACATTCCTGTCTGTAGGTCACCCCATTGTACAGAGCTGGTCTATACAGATTAGTAGTCTGTATGCAGCTGTATCTAGGGTTCCAGCATGTCTCATGAAATTGTGGACTATCTCATTGTCCTAGTGCAGGTGTATTTCCCTCCCTCAGTCCATTTTCCTCCCCTCCCTCCATGTTGCTACCACAATATATGTAACTGTCTTGTGGCCTACACAGCATTTATTTCTGTAAATTTAGGCAGTTCTCCAATTTGTTCCCCTGAATGTTCTTTATAGATTATTCTTGGTGAGTGTTTATAGCTTCCTACAATATAATTGTCCCCTGTAATGTTGTTACCATAGTATATGTAACCGCCATGTGGCTTACACAGCACGTCTTCATGTTTTAAGATGAAACTCAAAGAAAAGGGGGCAAGTGGAACAGGATGTTGGGGACAATGGCCATACATATACACCTAACAGCTGCTTTCTTACATGACATCATGAATATAGGGCCATTTTTGCAGATATATTGTTACTGCCTCATGTTCAATAATGTTGAATGGGGATGTGCTACGATGTATTTTCAGACTGGGAATAGACTCAAGGAGCTCACCCTACTACTCCTGACATAACAGGTATAAAAAAATAAATAAATTAAAAAAAGTCCCACCACTTTTCTGGCCAGGTCACATTTTAATAATTTATGACAGTTTTCTCACATAAATGATGCCTGAATTCTCCAACATCAAGGAGCTGTTGGTGAGTTCTGAGGTGCACGGACCCCGGATGATGTGCATAATTTATGAGGAATGTGAACTTCATTATAAAATGAGTTGCTAACTCTTACGGCATGAAAAATTTTAGGGCTAAATCAGCCCGTTAATATTTTCTATATTATGACTCAGAAATGTTGCAGGCTTCATTGACTGTGAAATCTGAAGGGTTACAGGACTGAGATTGTTTTAGCCATTACAGCAGGAATATCACTGCAGTTTAATGTAACAGTAGTTGTCAAGAATAACAACTCTCAGCAGGTCAAGAAGATCTAAAGGGGGAGGTGGGGGGTTATGAAAGCCTGTTCAGATGATGTTGAGGAGTTGATGCGTATTTCTGCATCAATTCCTCTTATTTTTCTGGTCCTCCAGCTCTTTGTGATGCCAAGCAAAAGTAAAGCTTCTGCAACTCATCAGCCCTTTACTGGCCCACACATGGTATAATACCCACCTTCATGCCCCCCTCACAGTCATGCAGAGTGTTCTCTGTCCCCCTAATATAAATGATGGCTCCATATACACTGTCTACTAATACCTGTGGTAGTATAGAAAAACAACATTTATTCATATTCAATAGTTGGTAGAACCCAGCAGATGCTTCCTTATGGATGGTACTGATCGACACAATACTCCCGGATGCCTGGTGAAACTCCTGATGTATGTGAGCCATCGGTTGGGTGCCATTTCTCTGGCCAGCACTCGTCAGTCTCTATCTCCCAGTTTCGGGGATCTGCTGACTCAGGGTACATTCTGACAATCACTGTTCACCTTCCACTTCGTAATCATACAGGCCACTGTCAATTTTGTGTAATTCAGTTTGCTTGCTATGTCCCTTAAGGATCAACCACAATTACCCCTTTCTCGAAATCAGACAACTCTGCACTTCGTGGCATCTTGTAATGCCAATGCACTAATGCCAGTGCTGTTTCCTATTTAACAGCGGAAGGCGTGACGTACATCACGACTGCAGATATTTTCATTTGCATGGGAGTGCAAATACTTATTGGTAGACAGTGTATTATTTTGGTTATTTACCTTTCTTTTTTTAAAAAAAAAAACTGTAATTTTTATCAAATTTTTAAACAAGATATACAACCATAAAAAATAGACATACAAAATACAATAAAACAAAGGAAAAGCCTGGAACAGTAATGGCCTTCCACAACCGCATAAAACAACACATTACAAAGAGCAGACAAAAGAGACTGACATAACCCTCAACTGAGTGGTTCAGCGTGGCTGTCATATATTCGAGGCTGCGCACATCTTTGAGACGTGCAATCAATTCAGGTTTGGTAGGGGGAAGCACATCCTTCCAATGGCGGGCAATAAGAGTTTTTGCCGCAGTACACAGGTACAAAAACAAATGAGAGGTCTTCTTACCCAGTTGCTTAGGAGGCAAATTAAGTAGATAAATCATTGGATCTAGCGGGACCCCCTGGATAAAAAGATCTTCCGTAATAAGTTGCACCTCCTCCCAAAAAGGGCGGAGAAGGGGACAATCCCAAAATATGTGAAAAATCGAGATCAATGAGGACTGGCAGCGCCAACATAAAGGAGAAAGGGCAGGGTTAAGTTTATGCAACAATACAGGGGTATGATACCAGGACATGAGGATTTTATACTGGGTTTCCCGGAAGGTAATACATGTGGAGGATTTAGCAGCCCGGGACCAAATAGTTTGCCAAGAACCCAAGGGGATTGGACGCCCCAAAACCTCTTCCCACCTGGTCATATACTTATGAGGTAGGGAGGACGACAACTCAGACACAGAGAGAAGCCTATATATGGCAGAGATAAGACCTCTAGTAGAGACACCCGCTCAACATAACTTTTCGAACTCTGTGGGGGGTGAGACCCGTAGAGAACCAAACTGAGCTTTAACAAAATGCGCTATCTGTCGATAGTGCAGCCATTCAGTAACTGGCATGCCCAATGTCGAGGTGAAATACTCAAAAGGCCTGAGCTCCAATGTCAAAGGATCCACCAAATCAGCAATACGAAACAGACCCCGCCCACCCCATGGACGCACCATTGCAGAGGAAAGCCCCCCTGGGAGAAGGGGATTAAAAAGAAAGGAGACCATAGAGGACGAATGAGAAGCCAAAGAGAAACATTTGGAGCACACATTCCAAATTTCCCTGGAGAACCTAATAGGACCAAGAAGTGGAGTGGCAATTGAGGGAGGGGATCATGTCCATAAGAGCGCATTAGGATGAACAGGAGCCATCCAAAGCTTCTCCACCTCGACCCACTTAGTATAAGCCTGGGGAGCTGCCCAGAACGGGATAACCCGAAGATGAGCCGCCCAATAGTATAATAGTAGATTCGGGACTGCATAGTAGATGCCAGTCCCCCCTCTCCCTTGCCAGCAAGCATTACGGACTTGGGAATGCGATGTCGCTTAGCATTCCAGATAAAATGAAATACACTCTTCTGAAGGGACCGAAGCTCACCCCCAGGGCCGCCGATAGGGCAGTACTACTGGTACTGGCGTCAGGGGCCCGGCCAAATTGAAAAATGGGGGGGGCCCGGTTTTGGCCCGCCACCGTGTGCCGGCCCCCTGGCGCCCGTAGCAGTCATTGTATGTCCTATTTCAACTCAGATCTGCATCCAGAGGACGCAGATCTGAGTTGAAGACATACACGGCTGAAGCAAGGAGCTGACACAGGTCAGCTTCTCGCTTCGCCGCTGCGTGCCTCTCTCCCTGACACATATGCAGCTGAAGCGAGGAGCTGACATGTGTCAGCTCCTCGCTTCGCCGCCGCTGCTACTGGCTTGTAGACGAGATGTGATCACATCGCGTCTAAAAGCCAGTAGCCGGCGGCAGCGGTGAAGCGAGGAGCTGACACAGGTCAGCTCCTCGCTTCAGCCATCGCGTCTACAAGCCAGTAGCCGGCGGCGAAGCGAGGAACTGACACAGGTCAGCTCCTTGCTTCGCCGCTGCGCGCCTCTCTCGCTGTCACATATGCGGCTGAAGCGAGGAGCTGACCTGTGTCAGCTCCTCGCTTCGCCGCCTCCGCTACTGGCTTGTAGACGCGATGTGATGACGTCTATAACTGTGTGCCAGTGTGAGAGAGAGGCGCGCAGAGAGCAGCGGGGGAACGAAGGAGAAGGTAAGTCAGTCAGTGTAATGTGGAACGTGAAACTGGGGGCAGAGAGAGAACGGCATTACACTGGGGGCAGAGATGGAGAGGACATGAATATGGGGGCAGAGATGGAGGGGACATGAATATGGGGGCAGAGATGGAGGGGACATGAATATGGGGACAGAGATGGAGAGGACATGAATATGGGGGCAGAGATGGAGGGGACATGAATATGGGGACAGAGATGGAGGGGACATGAATATGGGGGCAGAGATGGCGGGGACATGAATATGGGGGCAGAGATGGAGGGGACATGAATATGGGGGCAGAGATGGAGGGACATGAATATGGGGGCAGAGATGGCGGGGACATGAATATGGGGGCAGAGATGGAGAGGACGGCATGACAATGGGGGCAGAGATGGAGGGACATGAATATGGGGGCAGAGATGGAGGGGACATGAATATGGGGGCAGAGATGGAGGGGACATGAATATGGGGGCAGAGATGGAGGGGACATGAATATGGGGGCAGAGATGGAGGGGACATGAATATGGGGACAGAGATGGAGGGGACATGAATATGGGGGCAGAGATGGAGAGGACGGCATGACAATGGGGGCAGAGATGGAGGGACATGAATATGGGGGCAGAGATGGAGGGGACATGAATATGGGGGCAGAGATGGAGGGGACATGAATATGGGGGCAGAGATGGAGGGGACATGAATATGGGGACAGAGATGGAGGGGACATGAATATGGGGGCAGAGATGGAGGGCATGAATCTTGGGGTAGAGATGGAGGGGACATGAAACTGGGGGCAGAGATGGAGGGGGGGAACATGAAACTGGGGGCAGAAATGGATGGGCAGACATGAATCTGGGGGCATATGAAGGGTGTATATGAAGCTGGGGGAGAGATAGAGGGGGACATATAATGTACGGGTGACTGTAGGAGGATTATACTGTGTGCGGGCACATGAAAAATTAATGAGAATGGGTGGAGTCAACATAACGGTGGGTGGGGCTAAATTTGCCGCGCCGCACATTTTGTCCCTCTTTTGGTTCTTCAAAGGTTGGGAGGTATGGGTACAGGGGGCAGTGGAAAGATGTTAGAAGGTGGACGGGGGGGGGAAGGGGGATTGTTGGGGCATCGGGTGTGCGGCACTGAGGAGAGGGAACGTCTGGGGCAATAATATATAATATATAAGTTTTTAGCTCCAAAAGACCTCCAAAGGTATGTGTGCTTTGTATTAATAACGATGTAAGCGGCTATGCTACTAGCATAGCAGCCTGTTTGGGGGTGGGACTTTCACTTTAAAGGAGTGTTCACATTGCGTTTTTGGCCTCCCTTGCCGGGATACGTTGGTAACCAGTCACAATCAGCTCCCCACTTATCCCTGCACGGAGAACTGCAGGCCCCCCCCTTTTTTTTTAATGGCCAGTTCTTCGTGCAGGGATAAGTTGACAGCTGATTCTGACTGGTTACCAACGTATCCCGGCAAGGGAGGCCAAAAACGCAATGTGAATAAGCCCTGAGGATTTACTAGGAGGGCTCTTATAGATGGTGTTGGCTCTCTATAGGCGCTGTCACACGGAGAAGATTTTACCTGAAAATAGAATCTGATTAAGCCTTGTAATGCTGCTAAATAAAGGGAAATGTAATACAGAATTGGTATGTCGCAAAATAAAGTAGTTTTAAAATGGCGGCAGCCGGGGGGGGGGGCAGACACTTAGGCTGTATGGGGCCCCAAAATTCCTGATGGCGGCCCTGCTCACCCCTAGGTACTGCTACAGGAAGAGTCTCAAAGTAATAGAGGAGTTTAGGGAGGAGGGACATTTTACAGTCCTATGAAAAAGTTTGGGCATCCCTATTAATCTTAATCATTTTTAGTTCTAAATATTTTGGTGTTTGCAGCAGCCATTTCAGTTTGATATATCTAATAACTGATGGACACAGTAATATTTCAGGATTGAAATGAGGTTTATTGTACTAACAGAAAATGTGCAATATGCATTAAACCAAAATTTGACCGGTGCAAAAGTATGGGCACCTCAACAGAAAAGTGACATTAATATTTAGTAGCTCCTCCTTTTGCCTCTAGTCGCTTCCTGTAGCTTTTAATCAGTTCCTGGATCCTGGATGAAGGTATTTTGGACCATTCCTCTTTACAAAACAATTCAAGTTCAGTTAAGTTTGATGGTCGCCGAGCATGGACAGCCCGCTTCACATCATCCCACAGATGTTCAATGATATTCAGGTCTGGGGACTGGGATGGCCATTCCAGAACATTGTAATTGTTCCTCTGCATGAATGCCTAAGTCGATTTGGAGCAGTGTTTTGGATCATTGTCTTGCTGAAATATCCATCCCTGGCGTAACTTCAACTTCGTCACTGATTCTTGAACGTTATTCTCAAGAATCTGCTGATACTGAGTGGAATCCATGCGACCCTCAACTTTAACAAGATTCCCGGTGCCAGCATTGGCCACACAGCCCCAAAGCATGATGGAACCGCCACCAAATTTTACAGTAGGTAGCAAGTGTTTTTCTTGGAATGCTGTTTTTTGGACGCCATGCATAACGCCTTTTTGTATGACCTAACAACTCAATCTTTGTTTCATCAGTCCACAGGACCTTCTTCCAAAATGAAGCTGGCTTGTCCAAATGTGCTTTTGCATACCTCAGGTGACTCTGTTTGTGGTGTGCTTGCAGAAACGGCTTCTTTCTCATCACTCTCCCATACAGCTTCTCCTTGTGCAAAGTGCGCTGTATTATTGACCGATGCACAGTGACACCATCTGCAGCAAGATGATGCTGCAGGTCTTTGGAGGTGGTCTGTGGATTGTCCTTGACTGTTCTCACCATTCTTCTTCTCTGCCTTTCTGATATTTTTCTTGGCCTGCCACTTCTGGGCTTAACAAGAACTGTCCCTGTGGTCTTCCATTTCCTTACTATGTTCCTCACAGTGGAAACTGACAGGTTAAATCTCTGAGACAACTATTTGTATCCTTCCCCTCAACAACTATGTTGAACAATCTTTGTTTTCAGATCATTAGAGAGCGGGCTGTCCATGCTCGGCGACCATCAAACGTAACTGAACTTGAATTGTTTTGTAAAGAGGAATGGTCCAAAATACCTTCATCCAGGATCCAGGAACTGATTAAAAGCTACAGGAAGCGACTAGAGGCAAAAGGAGGAGCTACTAAATATTAATGTCACTTTTCTGTTGAGGTGCCCATACTTTTGCATCGGTCAAATTTTGGGTAATGCATATTGCACATTTTCTGTTAGTACAATAAACCTCATTTCAATCCTGAAATATTACTGTGTCCATCAGTTATTAGATATATCAAACTGAAATGGCTGTTGTATACACCAAAATATTTAGAACTAAAAATGATTAAGATTAATAGGGGTGCCCAAACTTTTTCATAGGACTGTAACCGCTGAGATTCTACCCAGAAGAGAAATAGGAAGGGGGCGCCATTTATCCAACATTGAGCAAAGCTTGCTAAACAGACGCAGGTAATTAGCAGAATATAAACCCGCATAGGAAGAGGAAATCTGAACTCCTAAGTACCGAAGAGATGTAACACGCCACTGAAAATCGAAATTACCCTTAAGCAGCTGTAAAGAAGGTGCTGGTATATTAATAGGAAGGGCCTCAGTTTTAGTAGGATTAACCTTATATCCCGAAAAACTACCAAACTCCCTCAGAGTGACTAAAAGGTTGGGAAGAGTAGTGTGAAGAGAGGTCAGAGTGAGAAGGACATCAGGTTATTTACCTTTCTTAATAGTCATTGGCTACCGTTTGTGTAGGTCTGAAAGCCTAGCCAGGACACCTGCAAACCAGCTGTACCAAGACAGCACAGCTACAGGTAATAACATGTCTGAAGCCATGCTTCTCACCCACCATAAGATGTTCACCAATGAAATACCTAAACCCATGACTACACATTGTATGAGCAGCATTGCTCATGGGATTTCTTACATTACCAGTTACCACACTGCCCTGGAAAAATTGATAAGAATCCAAAGGATAGGCCATCAATATTCAAAAGGAAGATAAACCCGTCAAAGGTGTTGCGCAGGATCTTTGAGGAACCATACTCACCTGTCCCTGCCGCTCCATTGTTCACTACCAGTGTTCATACAGTCTTGTGTCAGCCACATTTTGCTGGGAGTCCTGCTCCTCATGTGGGCAGCTAGCTGGTGATGCATATGAGTAATGTCACAAGTCACTCTCCAGTGACCCCTGAGCCCACTTTTTGCTTTCAGTGGTCACATGGGGTGCTGGAATTCCAGTAATGAGGAGTTAGCATGAGACTGAATGGACACTAGTGGTGGAGCCTGAAAGGCTCTGCTGTCACTTTGCAATTTTGGGGGTGCTGGGGTTGCTTACCTCTGGTATGGACACCAAGATGCTATATCACTACACCTCCGGTCTGCTGCCACCTACTGTACATTTAGGCATCAGTATATAACTGGGCATCACCTATAAGCACCAGCAGCCTACATGCAGCCCATATAAACATCAGAGCCTACATGCACCACTGTCATGGGCAGAAGCTTGAACTTCAGGAGACTTTTAGAGGGCTATCATGTCATGGCTGATGTTTGATTTTGTTGTTGCTTTACTTTCTCTATTTTACATGTGGTGTTATGGTTTTACATTATATATCACTTACCACAGTTATTGCAGTGTGTTGTGTTTTTTGCACTTTTAAAAATGTTCATTATTTAAAAAAAAAAAAAAAGAACTCCAAAAGGATTTCAGCAAGCACGACATGAGGTATTTGTTTGTATTTCTACATAGTAACCTTTTTTTTTTGGGGGGGGGGGGATGAAGCGATTAAACATTACAAAGTAAAGAGTGAAAAAGTAAAAAATGGAACACACATACATATTTACTCTTGCAATCCATATTAAGGGTCCTAATTTTTTTGTGAGTCCCTAACATAAACTACAATAGGAACAACTACACTAAACTTAAAAATAAAAAAAAAATGAATGCACACAACGAATAGCATCCATCTGCCATGGAACTACTCTACAAGGTTAAAGGGGTTTTCCCCGGGCATAAAATCTTAAAGGTCTGTTAGTGCTAGTGATGGGTTTATTAACACCCATATGCCTTTAGCAGTTATTGGAGTGATTTCTGGGTGTCTCCGGCAGCTGCTGCATCCTCTGTGTTTGTTTACATGGTGTAGCTTCCTATTGTGCAGCTTCCTGTGTAAGCTCCTGCACTATCTCCCTCTCATTCAGCCCCCCCCCTCTCACTCCATGACAACACCTTCTGTCTCATTAGCTTAGCCCATCCCACCCTCTCTGACTATTGATCCTGCACATTACTAGCCCCTTCCACCCTCCCCGTCTCCCAAGCTAACCTATTCCGCCCACTACTAGAAGACAGGAAGAGGGGAAGGCCTTGATACAGAGTGGGGAGGAGAAGGCGTGGGGGTGCGGGTGGGGGAAACGAGCAACCAACAAAATCAGGAGCAAGGCTCCTAAACTGCTCTTTTCCTTTCTCTTACAGGAAGAAGAGGATAACAGAGGACTGCAAAAATGTAGGCAGAAGACAGAAGAAGGAATAAAAAAATGGAGACAGGAGCCCAGGTAGGTACCCAGGCCCTGACCCCTAGGAGGACACAGAGTCCTCCCCACCTGTCCAGATACACAGGACAGAAAAAACATGCAGGGGGAGGTTTCTGTGCTCTATTATAGGGTCATAGCCATGCATATTTAAATGGCTGATTAAAAATTCCACCTGTTCTACCAGCACACAGGGAAAGAAAATACCCCGTATTGTGCTGTTGTAGGATGACAGGGAACCCTCATACTGCCCTGCCAAATCTCATGCATACACTTCAAAATTATGGTAGACTCTCAGGCTATAAGGTGAACTCTTCAAAACATTACTAAATAAGTGGCGCCCCTTGCATATCTCCCTTATTGGATGCACAATGGTGGTCAAGATGACCTTGCTTCCAAAGAAGATTATGCAAAGCCTGTACCTCTACGAAAGGACTTCTTTGGTGGGACGGACCCCCTTCCCTATAGGTATATGATAAAATGGAATGAGGCCCTTGGCAAGCAGAGCTCACCCAGTCAGTGGCACATTATATGGTCTTGTGTTTCAAAGTCCTGCATTAATTTAAGGGTTTAGAGAAACAGTATAAATCCTGATGCATTGGTACCACACCCCTGCTCTCTTGCATTCCATGAATTTCTCCCATCCCCTCTACTTGCTGGAGATTCCTCTCCGCTTTGGATACATTGTACACATTTTTTGGAATTGCCCTCGGATATGACCTTTTTGGACAGAGGTGAAGGGGCAGACAAAGCTCCTCTTTTTGCAGGGTGTCCCCCTGAACCCACTTACTTACATGCTCATCTTACCCCCCAGAGTATTTTGGGGGAAAAAAACACCTCCCAGATTATTCCTTTATTTGTGCACAACTGCCAAAACCCTCATAGCTTTGCACTGGAAAAGTGTAAATTCTCCTTCAGGTCCTGAATTTGTAGCTCATGTGAAGGACTTCCACAGCCTGCAATACTTGATTGCAACCCTCAATAACACAGCGGAGGCATTTCAATCCATTGGTCTCCATGGGATACCTACTGTGTCTTACAAGGTCTCTGAGGACTCCCCTCCCTGTGTCCCTCTCAGGGGTGAGCCTGCTCCTTTCGCCGCCCGAGGCTAACTGCAGAAAGCTGCCCCCCCCGCCGGGAGGAGGGGGCGGATCGGGGGCGTGGCCGGCGGATCGGGGCGTGTCCGAGTGAAGGGGCGGGGCTTAGCCCCGTTCGCCGGCAGAGAGTAGGCCCGGAGACTGCCTGCACTCTGCCTGAGCGTGAGGGGAGGCTGCTGGAGCAGCGCTGCTCCAGCGGCCTCCCCAAACCACCGCTCAGTGATAAGCCAGTCCAGGACAGCTTGTCCTGGACTGGCTTAGGTTAGCAAAAATGCCACCCTCCCTGAGGCCCTGGCATAGTGCCGCCTGAAGCGCTCGCTTCAGGTCGCCTCATGGGAGGTGCGGCACTGGTCCCTCTCCTATCCTCTCCCTTCTGTATGTTCCTCTGGACTCTTGTGGTCTGTGTCACTTGTTACTCTGGATTTTTTGTTTGTTTTTAACCATTCCTTGTGTTTTTCTGATTCATCCTGACAGTTTATGTTTTGCTGTACCTTTTTGTATGAACCTTCTTGAAAATCATAATAAAAACTACAGTTTAAAAAAAAGAAAAGAAATTTCCTTTGCAGCCTTTTCCAGACTAATAGATGTCAATGACTTTGTTCCTCACCTGTTCTTGAGTTCTTCCGATGGAGGCATAATGTGTTTGAGATCTTTATACTTACTTAATGTTGTCAAAGAGATTCCATTTAAGTGACTTCTTGATTCTTACAGGTCTGGCAGTAAACAGGCCTGGTGTGGCTAGTGAAACTGAACTCAGCTTTCAAAAAAATGTGGTTAATCAGAGTTATCTCATGGAAGGGGCAATTATTTTTTTGCATAGGGCCAGTTTATTAGGTATAGTTTTTACTCATAATAAATTAAATAATCCTTTACACAATGCATTTTGTATTTACTACAGTTATCTTTATCGAATATTTGTTTGATAATCTGAAGGATGAAAATATGACAAATGTGCAAAAACAAAATAAATCTTTAAGTAGATAAATACTTTATCACAGCACTTTTTATGCGCCTGGCGGTAAAAGTCAAACCACTGGGAGGGCATGGCCTGGCCATGAACATGTAAAGTCGGCTTTCACAGCAGCTCCTGGACCCCAAGCAGCCTTTACTCACCCTCGGTGGTCTGTATCTTCCTCTAGCCCCTCTGCCAGCGATGGTCCGTCGCCCTGGTCGCAGGAGCATCACTGCACCTCGGGTGGATCCACAAATGGTGCGGTTTCTCCTATCTTCGGTCCTTTCCTCTGTTCCTGCCGGCGGGACCAAGATGGCGCCGGTGCGTGCCGACGCAGAGAGAGGGGACTCACTCCTTCCACTGTCAGTGGCACCTCCGCTCTTCCAGCCGGCTCCTGCGCCTGCCTCAGCTCTCCCGGGCCTCTGCTGATGTCAACAGAGGGAGGAACGGCGTCTCAGCTCAAGGTACCGGTCCCCCTCCCTGCTGATACTCACTGTTTTTTGTGACCCATTCTCAGGCTAGCTGTGACCGGGATTAATTGTTTACTGTTGTGTTGTTGTTCTATTTCTTTACCTCTTCCATTACTTCAGCTCATTTCTCTTTTCCCTCCCCACCCCTTTTTTTTTCCTTTACCCTTTCCCATACCTTATACACAGTACGAAAACCTTACCCGCGCCTGTATATACCCACTACTACAATCACCGCAGACGAAGTCGCGGGTACCAGCTAGTATTAAATAAAACATATAAATTTTTATTAATAATACATTTAAAAATTGTACAAAAATAGAATGCAAATGACACAGTATTAATACAAAAAAAGAGTACGGCAAAGTACCAAGTAGCGCCACAAATGTCATTCATTAATACAAACATGTATGAAATAGCTACCAAATGGTGGACTAGTCCTCATGTAAATGGCAATAAGTTGTGGCCGATCCTACATACGTACAGTATTATTGAGCAGGAAGTAAAAAGATTTGTCACATAAAGTGTGTACACATACCATTGAAAAACCGGCTCAAAAGAAATTTATAGAACCATATACGGCCACACAAATGTTAATCAAGCAACATTCATAGCACAAAATAGGGCTTACCCATGATGAAGTAATATATGAGGATAAGGAAGGAAGAGCACTACAAGGAGCCACCGGCGGCTCCTAGTAGTGCTCTTCCTTCCTTGTCCTCATTTATTACTTCACTAGCTATAACCCGCGACTTCGTCCACTGTCCCCTCACCCTTACGCGAACCACCTGCAGCGCGGCCTGTGGCCTCCCACGGCCCTTTACTTGCGGCCAGCGCTGGGCCCTCCCACAGCATCATGGGCTGGGACCCCACGGCCCTGCTGCTGCACCTACAGCCCTCCCCTTTTCCCCCACCCGGGCCCCCGGCCCCCTTCCGGAGTACTTTGCCGTACTCTTTTTTTGTATTATTACTGTGTCATTTGTATTCTATTTTTGTACAATATTTAAATGTATTATTAATAAAATTCATGTTTTATTTAATATTAGTCATGGTCGCCCTGACTAAAAATACTTTGAGTGTCACTATACCTATTTTTGGCTATCTTATTATCTTGTTTGGTATAGACACGTTACCTGAGTTGGGACCTACTATTGGGATCACACTATGTGTATAAAACCTGCGTTTTTTCTTCCCTTTGTGTGTGCTATGTTTATTGTAATTTTGGTTGTCTTTGAGAGTATTCTGGCTAAGTTGGCCGAGTTTGCAGAGGGCACTCTCTTGGTGGAAGGGGACTTCAACCTAGTCCTAGATCCGTTGGTTGACGTTTCCAAGGGCCTGTCATACCTCCCTGGCAGGATCCTTTGGCGTCTCCATGGATTGCTCCGCTCCCACCGATTGATTGACGTCTGGCGCACGGTTCATCCTGATGCGCCGGACAATTCTTTTTATTCTCATCCTCGGGATGTATACTCCAGGCTGGACTACTTCTTCATCAAGCATGCCGACGTTCCCCTGATTAGGGGGTCGACTATCGACTTCATTACTTTTGCAGACCATGCGATGGTCCATGCTGTTCTGGCATCCCCTGCCACAAGACCTCGGTCCTGGCAGTGGCGCCTCAATGAGACTCTGCTCCAGGATATTCCAACTTCTCAGGCTGTAGCTTCTTCTCTCGACCTTTACTTCAAAGAAAATGATATGGCCAATGTGTGCCCCGTTACACTTTGGGCAGCTCATAAATGTGTGGTTCAGGGGGTGTTTGTCCCGTCTCAAGAAAGAGAGGTCCCGGGAAGTCATTGTCCTGATCGCTGATATTGTCTCTCTGGAGCAGTCCCATAAACGCACTCACACCTCTGACACCTGATCGGCCTTTCTTCTGGCCCATAAACGACTGCGTGAACATCTGGACATTCATACAAAATGTCTCCTGGCTAGGGGCTGCCGCCAGTGGCGTAACTACCACCATAGCAGCGGTAGCAGCTGCCACAGGGCCCGGGACATTAGGGGCCCGGTGACAGCTGCTACCGCTGCTATCATTATGCTCGGAGGTCTTTTCGGACCCCCGAGTATAATGATCGGGGCCCCCTGTTGGTGGAATACTTTCCACCAACAGGGGGCCCCGAAGCTGCAGCAACGGCTGAGACACAGGAGCTGCAGGTCTGGCTCCTGTCAGCGCTTCAGATGCTCCCCCTCTCTCCCCCCTCCCTTTCTCTGCTGTCCTCTGCCCACCAATGAGAGGAGGAGGCGGGGCTTATCCCTGCCGTCCAGCACAGAAGAGAAGAGGAAGAAGCTGCTCTAGGAAAATGAAACTGAAGCTACACAGGTACGTACTGGGGTTACTATACTTATTACTATCAGGCATTTGGGGGGATTACTTGTGTTTTAGTAACTCCATGTGCCTCATAGTAATAGCAGTTAACCCCATCATCTCCCTCACATTAACCCGTTTGTCTCACCATAAGAGTTACTGATATGTGAGACATTTGGGGGTAATAGTAATGAAGATACTTTATTATTACCTCCATGTCTCTCACATATCAGTAACTCTTATGGTGAGACAGACAGGGGTTAATGTGAGGGAGATGATGGGGTTAACTGCTATTAATATGAGGCACATGGAGTTACTAAATTGTAATGCACAGGACCAGATTTTTTTTTATCCACAATTTGTCCTGGTATAGCGGTCAGCGGTGACAGTATTTAGTCCTGTAGGGGCCACTAAGGGACATAATACTGTGTGCAGGGGGCCACTATTGGGTATAATACTGTGTGCAGGGGCCACTAAGGGACATAATACTGTGTGCAGGGGCCACTAAGGGACATAATACTGTGTGCAGGGGCCACTATTGGGTATAATACTGTGTGCAGGGGCCACTATTGGGTATAATACTGTGTGCAGGGGCCACTAAGGGACATAATACTGTGTGCAGGGGCCACTTAGGGACATAATACTGTGTGCAGGGGCCACTATGGGACATAATAGAGCGCGCAGGAATGCGTAGGAGGGACTCGGTCGAGATCTTCAGTGTCGGGGGGGCCCCATGTCAAAAGTTCGCCACGGGGCCCCGCCATTCCTAGTTACGCCACTGGCTGCCGCCATTTCTATAAATTTGGGAATAATTGTAGATGCATTTTGGCCAGGTCGCTCAGGGAGCAAAGATCCCGTAACTATGTCCCCTCTGTGGCTAATGATTCAGGTTGCCGTTTATCTGACCTGTACCCTATTGTGGAAGAGTTTGCTCGGTTTTACCACCAACTGTATAACCTACCTCCCTCCTCTACCACTTCCTCGATAAATTCCACTTTCCAGCAGTACGTCGAGGCGTCGGGCCTGCCTAGGATCCCTGACAAAGCTAGGTCTGCACTTGATCTTCCTATCACGGGGGAGGAAGTTGCTCTGGCGCTTAAATCGACGCAACCCAGCAAGGCCCCCAGACCGGATGGCCTCACAGCCTCCTATTATAGGAAGTATTCCTCTGTTCTCCTGGGTCCCCTGGTGCATGCCTTAAATACCCTGCTGGTGGGTGAGATTCTCCCGGCGGATCTTACTAGAGCCCACATTGTTGTCATACATAAGGAGGAAAAGGACCCGGCGCTTTGTGCAAGTTACCAGTCCATTTCTCTCCCTAATGTAGACTTGAAACTTTTTTCCAAAGTCTTGGCGACAAGACTGGCCTCTTTCCTCCCTGACCTGGTGCATGCTGACCAAGTTGGATTCATACCTACTCGAGAGGCCAGGGACAATACCGTGAAGGTGATTAACGCCTTTGACTTTGCTCACTCTCACACACAATCTTTCGCTCTCTCTCCTCTCCACTGATGCCGAAAAGGCATTTGATTGTGTGGGTTGGCCTTTCATGTTTGCCTGGGTCCGTCCATGCGAGCCTGGATCTCTTCTTTGTATACCAATCCGTCGGCTTCCACCAGAATCAATGGAGTCCTGTCCTCTTCCTTCCCAATAGGGAACGGCACGCTCCAGGGATGTCCCCTCTCTCCCCTGATTTTTGTTCTGACCCTAGAGCCTCTTCTCCGTAAAATTAGAGCAAATCCCAACATAGTGGGCATCAGGTTGGGAGGGTATCACTTCAAAATTGCAGCTTACACGGATGATCTCTTGTTTTTCCTTCGGGACCCGACCTCATCCCTCCCTCCCCTGATGTCTGAACTCAGTGAGTTCCATAGCCTAACTACACTCACCGGCCACTTTATTAGGTACACCATGCTAGTAACGGGTTGGACCCCCTTTTGCCTTCAGAACTGCCTCAATTCTTCGTGGCATAGATTCAACAAGGTGCTGGAAGCATTCCTCAGAGATTTTGGTCCATATTGACATGATGGCATCACACAGTTGCCGCAGATTTGTCGGCTGCACATCCATGATGCGAATCTTCCGTTCCACCACATCCCAAAGATGCTCTATTGGATTGAGATCTGGTGACTATGGAGGCCATTGGAGTACAGTGAACTCATTGTCATGTTCAAGAAACCAGTCTGAGATGATTCCAGCTTTATGACATGGCGCATTATCCTGCTGAAAGTAGCCATCAGATGTTGGGTACATTGTGGTCATAAAGGGATGGACATGGTCAGCAACAATACTCAGGTAGGCTTTGGCATTGCAACGATGCTCAATTGGTACCAAGTGGCCCAAAGAGTGCCAAGAAAATATTCCCCACACCATGACACCACCACCACCAGCCTGAACCATTGATACAAGGCAGGATGGATCCATGCTTTCATGTTGTTGACGCCAAATTCTGACCCTACCATCCGAATGTCGCAGCAGAAATCGAGACTCATCAGACCAGGCAACGTTTTTCCAATCTTCAAGTGTCCAATTTCAATGAGCTTGTGCAAATTGTAGCCTCAGTTTCCTGTTCTTAGCTGAAAGGAGTGGCACCCGGTGTGGTCTTCTGCTGCTGTAGCCCATCTGCCTCAAAGTTCGACGTACTGTGCGTTCAGAGATGCTCTTCTGGCTACCTTGGTTGTAACGGGTGGCTATTTGAGTCACTGTTGCCTTTCTATCAGCTCGAACCAGTCTGGCCATTCTCCTCTGACCTCTGGCATCAACAACGCATTTCCGCCCACAGAACTGCCGCTCACTGGATGTTTTTTCTTTTTCGGACCATTCTCTGTAAACCCTAGAGATGGTTGTGCGTGAAAATCCCAGTAGATCAGCAGTTTCTGAAATACTCAGACCAGCCCTTCTGGCACCAACAACCATGCCACGTTCAAAGGCACTCAAATCACCTTTCTTCCCCATACTGATGCTCGGTTTGAACTGCAGGAGATTGTCTTGACCATGTCTACATGCCTAAATGCACTGAGTTTCCGCCATGTGATTGGCTGATTAGAAATTAAGTGTTAACGAGCAGTTGGACAGGTGTACCTAATAAAGTGGCCGGTGAGTGTAATTTCAAAATTAACTTTCAGAAGTCAGAAGCGCTTAACGTCTCTTTCCCGAGATAGGTCCGATCTTCCCTGGAAACTTCCTTCCCTTTTAAGTAGTCCTAATCAGCTATTATGTACCTTGGGGTCTGGATCACTGGCTCCTTAGGCGATATCTATGACTTGAATTACCTCCCCCTCCTCCATTTGATTAGAACTGACTTGAAACGTTGGTCTAAGGGTTTGTACACGTGGTTTGGTCGGTGTGCCATTTATAAGATGAATGTGATGCCTCGCTTACTTTAACTGTTCCTGGCCCTCCTGATTCATATTCCACCCAGCTTCTTCAAATTATTGTAGAGTGACCTCTTGTACTTTGTCTGGCAGGGTAAGCGTGCCAGACTAGCCCGGTTGGTCCTCTTTTTGCCGAAGCAATGGGGGGTCTGGGTCTCCCTGACCTCAGTAGATATTACAATGCTTCCATGCTTCACAGAGTGCTCGACTGGTGCCGTCACTCCTCCTTTAAGCAGTGGATCTCCCTAGAAAACGCCTTCTCTGGAACTCCTCTCCATCTGCTCCCCTAGCGGGACTGTACATCCTTGAGAGCCCATCCTACTATTGGGCCAACTCTCCAGGTTTGCCAGTTGCTCTTCCATAAGCAGCAGATATCTCCCTTTCCCTCTCCTATGTTTCCAGTCTTAGGTAACCCAGCTTTCACACCAGGTCTTTCTCCTGGCCCATTCCAGAAATGGCTGAGGCGGGCAGGCAGAGGGCCATGCATTTTCGGGACGGGGCAGATGGTGTTCCCACCGTGAGCTCTCTAGGACCCAGACTTTCCTTCCCTGGGCCCATGGTGTGCTCTACAACTTTCCCATTTTCTCTCCTCACTCCCCGACTCCGCGGGCTTTGATAGATCCCTCACGAGCTTTGAAAAGGCCTGTTCCGGCTCTGGGCTGGTCAGGAATTCTGTCTCTGAATTTTACTTACTCTTGGTCTCCCCTCCTTCGAGCCACAGACTCTCTTTTTTGGCTAGATGGGAGGCGGATCTGAACATGTCCTTTACGGACTCGCATTGCACTAAGATCCTCAAGTTTGCTCATAAGAGCTCGGTTGCTAGCAAGTGCCAGGAGGCGGAATACAAACTCTTGACCAGATGGTATCATGTCTCATGTAAGTTACACAGGTTTTGCCCAACCTCTTCTCCCGCCTGTTGGCGCTGTGGCTCGGAGGAGGGAACGCTTTTGCATATTTTCTGGAGTTGCCCAGTGCTAAGGGAATTTTGGGATGGTGTACACAGGTTACTGGGTTAGATTTTCCAGACCCCCATCCCTTCTACACCAGCCTTCTTCCTACTCCACACTTCTTATTTCTCGTTCCGCGCCTATTGCAAGATTTTACCAAAGCAATTAACGTTCCAAAATGAAAGAGAAGAGAGTAAGTTCAAGGCACTCACCTCAAAAAAACAAACTTTTATTAAACTTAATAACTTATTTATTAAATCCCATTAGCCAGTGGCTGTTTTGCCCACACTTGTGCTTTCTCTTAATGTTGTTCTGAGTGACTCTTGATTTTATTCTGGTTCATACAGAAATATAGTGTAGAAAGTTGAAGTCATTAGATCCACAGTCAGGGCAAGTTTTGCAACTTTAAAATGGTCTGTATAATACCATCTACATATAGACGAATATTTAAATCACACAGACCATGTCCTCCCATCATCCTCCTGGCCCTATTAGAAAAAATAAATTCACCCAAAAAACCCACTTGATTTCCTACAACCATATGATAGTAAATACATGTAACGGATTATAACAATTTACTGATCAGAAATAGCAAATGAAAACAAACACAGTAAACAAATAAAAACATAACAATTAAAAACTTCCCATTTCCATAGATCACAACAAAAAATAAACAAAAGCAAATATAAACAAATTATGTGTCCGCACATCTGAAAATGCCTGAACTATAATAATGTTCTTTCTGATATGGCGAACACCATAGAAGTAAAAAAGTTAAAAATCACTGAATCACCTTTTTACCCGATATTGCCTCCCAAAATAAAGAGGGATCAAAACATCAGGCATTCCCCAAAATAGTATAAATAAAAACTATATCTTGGCTGCAAAAAATGATGCCGTACATACCTCAGGAAACGGAAACTTAAAAAAAAAAGTTTTGTGCCACAATATGGCAACTAAAATTTTTTTTTTGTAAAGGTATTCTATATAAAATTGGTATTGCTGTGATTGTGCCAACCCAAATGATGTAAGAAACTTGTCATTTTTACTGCACAGTGAATAAAACCAATATTTTTTTATAACTTCCCAGTACATTGTATGGATTATTAAAGGTCTTATCCGGTTTCTAAGATTCCTTAGATTAACCTTACAGTAGATCTGTGAAGGTCTGACACCCAGGACCCCTGCAGATCACCGGTACTGATGCAACATCAGACAGACACACTGCTCACTCACTGCTCAAACTGTAGCGACCAGTGTAGGCACTGCAGCACTGCTTCATAGTCTTCAAAGGGAATACTGTAGAAGGAAAAAAATCTAAATAGCCAAATCGCCAATTTTTTTGTTGTTTCGCCTCCCATATAAATTTGAATAAACAACAATCAAAATATCAGACATTCCTCAAAATGGTATAATAATAATAATAATAATAATAATAAAAAGTACATGTGGTCCTGCAAAAAAAGACAGCTTATGCATCCCTATACACAGAAATATAAATATTTTAAAGATGTCAGAATATGGCAAGATTGTTTTGTTTGCAAAATTAACAGGTGCCTGTTCTACGTTTGGGGTTTCTGTCCTCGAATCCACTAAAAAAATGCTGACGGCTTTTCTTTCTGCATTTTTCTGTCTTTTTTTGGGGCAGAAACTCAACAGATCCCATTATAGTCTATATTAATGTATCCCAATGGATCCCATTATAGTCTATAAGTAACCACTTTTTAAGTGGATTAGGTTTCAGTTCTTCAGGTCCACAAGCAGACCCAAAGAAGGGAAACCCGAATGCAGGCAGGGGTGAACCTATTATAAAATGTAAAAAAAAAAAAGCTATATAAACTTGGTAGCTCCAAAATAGTAGCGACTCACAGAATACAGGTGACATGTCATTTCGGTATAACAGTGAATGCTGTAAAAATAAAGCTTCTTACTCCTGCTGACTCTTTCCCTTTTTTTTTAAATTTTTTTAATGTAGATTGTGAGCCCCACATAGAGCTCACAGTGTACATTCCCCCCCTTTGAACACCAGGACTCCAGCGCTGCAAGGCTGCAGTTATCCCACTGTCCCGCTGATTCTAGGAAGGGTGGTCATGCCTTCCTTTTTTCCCTTTATTTGTAGTTGGGTTACGCACCTCTTATTCATCATTTGTTTTGATTGTCCGTTTAATTATTTCTTTTGATATAATGTTTTACTCTGCTGCGCCAGAGTATCTGCTTGTCCCCTCCCCCTCACCCCCTTGCCTACCCTCCTATTGACTGTACCTCTAACATCCTTCGGTCCTCGCTCTCCCCCTTCACATTCAGTTGTGAGTTTTGTTGGTTTTATCCCTTTGTGCAAAACTTTTTTTTTTTCAACTGTATTTTTATTAAAAAAATTTAAATACAAGAGTAGAAAATATAAGAAGGAAACGATGAAACAATAAGAAGGAAGGCGCGAACACCCCCAACCTCCAAACAGCAAATACAAATGAACCATCTAACCAAGAGGGCACTTACCTAAGAAAAAACAACAAAACAATGAAAGAACAGGGAGGGGGAATGACAAAAACAAGACGAAAGACAAGGGGAGGGAACAAGAGGGAAGGAGAGAAAGAAAGGGGGAGGGAGACCAAGATCAAATGCCCTGTAGGATATAATAAGCATCCTAAGGGATCCAAGTAGACTGAAAAGCATCGAGAGCGTTGTTATAACTCGCCGTAAGGAACTCAAGGCTCCGCACATCCTTCATCCTGGCCATCAATTCAGATCCTGTGGGAGGCACATCCCTCCAATACCTAGTTATGAGGGTTTTAGCTGCTGTGCAAAGATACAAAACAATCTGGGCAAGATCGTCCCCCTGTCACCCCTCAGATCCCCTGCAATAAAATGTATTTGTTCAGTATATCTATGTGTGTAAAATCCTCCCACTGTCCAAAAAAATTTATCCTGTACGGTGAATGGCATAACAAAAAAAAATTAAAAAATTACCGCAGTGTGCAACACGGGTGCCAAATGAAAGTACAAATGGACATGCAAAGAATAAGCCCTCACTTAGCTATGTCATCAGAAAAAATAAAAAAGTCATTTTGGAAGGCGGGGAAGGAAAATATGAAGAAAGTCGCTAAGCATTTATGTACAAACTACCCGAGCCGGGCAGCCGCCATAGACGCTGGGTGTCTACTGTTTTATACCACTGATCATGGGCATTAACCCCTTCAGCGCCTCGGTCAAAGCTGACCGAGGCGCCATTTTCCCATGCGCCGCCATTTTGCCAGCTATCGCCGGCGCCCAGAGCAAGCTCCGGGGCCGGGATCACGTTGTCATGACAGCGAGGAGCCTTGTGAAGGCTCCCTGGCCTGTCATTCAATGGATTTTATTGCCGCGTTTTGCAAGAGCCATGTTATTGCAATGCATTAGCATTGTAATGTATTGCATTAGTGATCAGACCCCCTGGGGTTCAAGACCCCTAGGGGGTCTAATAAATGCATACTTTTTTTTTTTTTTTTTTTTTACAAAAGTAAAAAAAATATATACATATAAAAAAAATAATAAAAATTCAAATCACTTCCCCTTTCCCTAGAACACATATAAAAGTACTTAAATACTGTGAAATTAGGTATCCCTGTGTCTGAAAATGCCCGCTCTATAAATCTGTAAAAATATTTTTCCTGTACGGTAAACGCTGTAGCGGGAAAAAAAGTCAAAAGTGCAAAACCACCGTTTTTTTCCAAAGTGATCAAAGCAATATCAATTCCCCAAAATGGTAGAACTAAAAAGTATACCAGGCCCCGCAGAAAAAGACACCTATGCATCCCCATACACAGAAGTATAAAAAAGTTACGGGTGTCAGAATATGGCGACTTTTAGAAAAAAACATTTTTGGCCCAGTTTTGGATTTTTATTAAGGGGTTAAAATGTTAATAAAACCATATAAATTTGGTATCCTTGGAATTGTACCGAAACATAGAATACAGGTGACATGTCAGTTTGGCTGCACAGTGAACACCGTAAAATCAAAGCCCGTAAGAAAGTCACACAAATGCACTTTTTCTTCAAATCCACCCCATTCTGAATTTTTTTCCAGCTTCCCAGTACATTATACAAAATAATTTATGGCAGCATCATGAAGAAAAATTTGTCCTGCAAACATTAAGACCTCATATGGCTTTGAGACTCGAAAAATAAAAAAGTTATGGGGTTTGGAAGGAAGGGAGTCAAAAACGAAAAATGAAAATCAAATAATGCCATTGACGGGAAGGGGTTAAAGGTTAAAAAATGTATTGAGACTACAATTAATATTTTCTACATATGATAACTGCATTTTGTTGTTCTGACAGAATGACATAACCAGACAGTGCACCCTCTCATTTGTATTCAATGTTACAAACAAGAAGGAAGCAGAAATAATGTTCTGTATAAATGGCAGCACTCACTGGATTTAATTGATTTTGCCTCCTTTTTTTTTTATTAAATAAATTCTTTATTTATAAGCAAAAAAAGCAAACGAAAATACAGGAAGTAAAAAACAATATAAAGCCAATCTCCAAACAAACCGCAGATGCTAAACCACATTATGGAGGGTCAATAACAAACAAACATATGGACAATGTGTGAGGCACTCGCAGTAAAATACATGATGAGAGGTAAATGTAGAAGCAGAAGGTAGAGTGAAAATAGAGCCAAAAAAGGGACCCTGTCTATGTCGTAACGTACAGGAAATCAACGCCGGCTGCAGACACTCCAATAGGGAGCCTATTCAAAATATATAGTAACATGCTGCTGTCACCACTAAATGATCCTATGCCATATGAGATAGCAACGTACCACTGGCCATGGTGACTACTAGATGGGGCCTAACATAGCACAAGCCACAGGCACCACTAGAGGGAGCCTATTCTATAGAATATACTAAGACGCCACCCTCCCTTTCAAAACAGTCCCTCTCTTTTTCCCTAGCTAGCCCGCCCACTTCACCACCAACAGTCATCCTGGTGACGTCGCCAGGCAGCTTGTGTATGCACAAGTAAGTATGACAGGGAGGAGTGTAGTAAGGGGAGGGAACAGGAAGTGAGGGGTGGAGACAGGAGAAGAGAGGGAAGGTAAATGGTGTGTGACCCCCGTCTCTGGAAGCATCACAGGATACTGCCTGGTGCAGTCATGTGACCATCCCAATAATAAAGGTAAATATGACGTTTTGCGAATTAAAGTAATTTATAAAGTAGATTGAGGGGAGTGGTGTCTAGTTTAATGTTAATTTTTTTTTTTTTTTTTATCCCGGACAACCCCTTTAAGTAAATTGGTTAACAGGTTACTTAATTTTAGCAACCAGTGCCAGGGAGCTGATGCCAAAGCAAAATAAAATGATGGGCTGCATTAAGAGATATAGATGCTCACAAGAAGAATATTACTTTACTGCTATACAAGTCACTGGTCAGATCACATGTAGACTACTGTGCACCTGTTTACAGGAAAGAGATAAAGTTGAGCTGGAGCAAGTGCAGAGGCGGTCAACCAAAGGATGGGTGCATTACAGTATAAAGACAGGTTATCAAACTTGGGGTTGTCTAGTTTGGAAAAGAGACATCTTAGGGGTCACTCAATTAAGTTGTACAAATTTATGAAAAGATAGTACAGAGAACTTTCCAATGATCTCTCTATATAGAGGCCAGAAACTGTGACAGGGGGGCATCCTCCATGTCCAGAGGAAAAAGGTTTTACTACAGTCATAGACCAGGATTCTTGGGGGTGTGGGGAGATCATGGAACTCATTGCCACATGATGTGGTGACATCTGATAACTTACACAAGTTTAAGAGAAGCCTGGAGGTCATTGAAAATAGAAGATCACAGGATATGGGAGCTAGAAATTCTTGGGATAGAGTTTCTAATCTAATGCAATTGCCATATTTGGAGGGTGTTTTTTTTTTTTTTTTTCCTTTTTGTTTTCTTTGACGTGCAATTGGCATCAACCATATTGGGTTTTTTTTTTTTTTGCCTTCCACAGGATCAACTTGGTAAAGTAGACTTGATGGATTTGTGTACTTATCCAACCTTATTTTTAATGTTACTATGAAGTGTCCGCCTAGTACTTCACTGTTGAACATCCTTATTCAGCGTGTACTATACATACCGCTCCTCTCGCTGCTGCTTCCATAAGAACTAGGTTTCCTGTTAGCCCAAACAAACTCACCGTATGCAAACCACTGATAGTCCTGCTTTCCTTCACAATCACTTAAGGACCAAAAACAAATATTGAACTGGGGCCATCGGTAGTGACCAGAGGAGAAAGGAAAAAAAAAAAAATTAAATATATATATATATATATATATATATATATATATATATACAGTCCTATGAAAAAGTTTGGGCACCCCTATTAATCTTAATCATTTTTTGTTCTAAATATTTTGGTGTTTGCAACAGCCATTTCAGTTTGATATATCTAATAACTGATGGACACAGTAATATTTCAGGATTGAAATGAGGTTTATTGTACTAACAGAAAATGTGCAATATGCATTAAACCAAAATTTGACCGGTGCAAAAGTATGGACACCCTTATCATTTTATTGATTTGAATTCCCCTAACTACTTTTTACTGACTTACTGAAGCACAAAATTGGTTTTGTAACCTCAGTGAGCTTTGAACTTCATAGCCAGATGTATCCAATCATAAGAAAAGGTATTTAAGGTGGCCAATTGCAAGTTGATCTCCTATTTGAATCTCCTCTGAAGAGTGGCATCATGGGCTACTCAAAACAACTCTCAAATGATCTGAAAACAAAGATTGTTCAACATAGTTGTTCAGGGGAAGGATACAAAAAGTTGTCTCAGAGATTTAACCTGTCAGTTTCCACTGTGAGGAACATAGTAAGGAAATGGAAGACCACAGGGACAGTTCTTGTTAAGCCCAGAAGTGGCAGGCCAAGAAAAATATCAGAAGTGCAGAGAAGAAGAATGGTGAGAACAGTCAAGGACAATCCACAGACCACCTCCAAAGAGCTGCAGCATCATCTTGCTGCAGATGGTGTCACTGTGCATCGGTCAACTATACAGCGCACTTTGCACAAATAGAAGCTGTATGGGAGAGTGATGAGAAAGAAGCCGTTTCTGCACGTACGCCACAAATAGAGTTGCCTGAGGTATGAAAAAGCACATTTGGACAAGGCAGCTTCATTTTGGAAACAAAAATTGAGTTGTTTGGTTATAAAAAAAGGCGTTATGCATGGCGTCCAAAAAGAAACAGCATTCCAAGAAAAACACATGCTACCCACTGTAAAATTTGGTGGAGGTTCCATCATGCTTTGGGGCTGTGTGGCCAATGCCGGCATCGGGAATCTTGTTAAAGTTGAGAGTCGCATGGATTCCACTCAGTATCAGCAGATTCTTGAGAATAATGTTCAAGAATCAGTGACGAAGTTGAAGTTACGCCGGGGATGGATATTTCAGCAAGACAATGATCCAAAACACCGCTCCAAATCCTCAGGCATTCATGCAGAGGAACAATTACAATGTTCTGGAATGGCCATCCCAGTCCCCAGACCTGAATATCATTGAACATCTGTGGGATGATTTGAAGCGGGCTGTCCATGCTCGGCGACCATCTAACTTAACTGAACTTGAATTGTTTGTCCAAAATACCTTTATCCAGGATCCAGGAACTGATTAAAAGCTACAGGAAGCGACTAGAGGCTGTTATCTTTGCAAAAGGAGGATCTACTAAATATTAATGTCACTTTTCTGTTGAGGTGCCCATACTTTTGCACCGGTCAAATTTTGGTTTAATGCATATTGCACATTTTCTGTTAGTACAATAAACCTCATTTCAATCCTGAAATATTACTGTGTCCATCAGTTATTAGATATATCAAACTGAAATGGCTGTTGCAAATACCAAAATATTTAGAACTAAAAATGATTAAGATTAATAGGGGTGCCCAAACTTTTTCATAGGACTGTATATATATATATATATATATATATATATATATATATATATATATATAAAACGTAGACTGTCATGGGGTGGACATAAAAAGCATAGTACTTATTGAGGCAAAGTGGAGGCGAGATAAGACACTTGCTGCTGTGTATATTGTTATTCATGGCACATGGCAAATGCAAATATTCCTCAGCCGCACTTCATGAAGTACAAGGTCACTTCAGGGGCAAATTTTCTCAAAAAACAAAAAATGCATGTCCCATTATAGTATATTAAAATTGATATTCAAATCCCTTTCACAGTACACAAAAAGTAAGCGATTGATATTTGAAAGGTGCTCCAAAGGGAAAGTGGTTCCTTAAAGATAAAAGGAGTTCTCTGTGACTAAAACATTAAGTCTTTCCTTAGGATAGGGTACTAATGTTTGAGTTGTAGAAGTAAATGTAAGACTAGCGGCAGTAACAAGCACTACTGTTTATATGGACCAGCTACTATGACGACTGGTTCCAAAAAATAAAAAATAAATCTGAGGTTTGTTTTCGTAAACGATTGTGTAGTTTGGGAAGGAATGGGATAACTTAAAGATAAATCTTATTTGATCAGGCTGATAATTGTTACAGCGGCAAGGGAATATAATGTCCCTGTTAAAGGGAGTCTTCCACTTCCCCAAAGCATATTCAACTACCACCACTACATTAGTGACATCTTTATGTAGATTTAAAGACTACTTTGAAGCCTCATGCAAATGATACAGTCAAAGCCCTGGGGATGGGTCTTCAGCACCCAGTTCTTGTTGTTGAGTTAGAATGGATGATATCCTAGGAATGGAAAGATCCCACTACATTGTTCCTGGTAGTTGACAGCCAACCCTCAGAGTACAACTACATGATTTACATAAGACTTCAGAGTAGTTTCCCTTTAAGGGATACAAAAGTTAAATAGTAGACTTTTGCTGTTCACTGTAATGTGATCTATAACATGGTGGTGAGATTAATATGTTGGTTTAGGGGGAGGAGACAGACATCCTTTAATTCAACAAAGGAATGAATAACGCCACAAAACTACAGATCTTAATATCATGCTTTTAATACAAACTTAAAAAACCTTGGAACAATATAAACTGTACATCTGAAACTTAACACTCCATTAGGCCATCAAATATTGCACAATGTTCCAAAACAAATTACACAAAAAAAATCAAGTTAATTTTATAATTTTATTTTTAAGTAAATAAACTAAAAATTTTCCCTATCCCACCCATCGACCTGCGTTAAACAAAAAGGTAAAACAAAACCTGTTATAGTTTAAACATTTATAAGTCAATATCTTGATTTAATAGAAAGATTATATCTTTAAATCTGCATTACTGTACAAGATTAGACACTGTATCCGCTTTGAGAAGAGGCAGTTTTCTGTATTTTTTTTTTTATCATTTTACTTTTTTGCAAAAATATTTAATCCTTGGGATTTTTTTTATTTTCCTTAAGAAAAAAAACCTGAACAGAAGTGTAGCTTAAATGCACGTTAGAAATATATATTTAGAATATATTCCTCTCACATTTTACAAATGTAGCAAACTTTATTTTTTTGTTTTCTATTTTTCTTATAAATGCAAATAAAAACCCAAAAGAAGAAGAAAAAAAATACTAGTGTTCAATAAAAAAAAAAAAAAAAAAGTTGCCAGAGGAGAAGATTGCCGTTTTGCAACCTGAAATTGTAGTAGTTTCAAACTTGTGAAGTCATATAAATTAAGTTTGAGCATAACACGAAGTTCAATAGCTGAAGGGCCTCTCATGGATTTAATCTAAGGCCTTCTCTATATGTCAGTGCCACAACCAGGAGCATTTTGCAGGTACAGAACATGAGCTTCCATTATTCCACCTCTAATTTCCACTCCTGGCTTTAGTTCACAATTACTGATGGAAAACACTGGCATGTAAATAAGGCCTGCTGGTACTGCTAGTACGCATCCAAGTGCCTCGTTTCGTCCCCCCTTCAGTAGGAAGGTGAAGGGGTCAAAATGTGAAATAGATAGGCTAGCTGCAAAAAGTTTATTTCCAAATTTAGCAGGAAGAAAATTACAAAGGCTTGTGTGTGTCTTGGAGTTTTATACTTGACAATGCTACACTTAATTGTGATAGTAATGAAGTGTAGTCTAGCTTTTCCTTCAAGCTAAGGGGCATAAGACCAAATGCACAGGGAAGGGGGGGGGGGGGCATGACGGAGAATAAAAAAAAAAAAAAAAAAACCTGCTTTGTTGCAGTACTTTTCATTTTTGTCTAAAGCAAAAAAAAATGCAGCGTTTCCACAGAGAAAAATTAATAGGCTTCATTTAAAAACAAAACAGCATTTCCGTCCACAATGTGTGGGTAAGATTAAACAAAGAGGTCATTTGCTTTGCTAGGACTATAAAACACTTTGTTTTAACTGCTGCATTTCTAAAATTGCTGTGTTTTCATAAAATGTGGCCTCAGCCTTAAAAAGCATCTTTTACCAAGTTCTTTGTCAAAATCAGTGGAGTATCATCTGTTAAAATGCACCATTGGAATTTCCATAACCCTCCATAGTTCGAGCAATAAGTGCAGTTAGTTTTGGTGCCTGATATGCCAGTTAAGCTCTGTACTGTCAGTTGGGCAGTCTCAGGCAATGGGTGTGATTCTGAGCTCTGACACTGCCCACATCCGTTTTGAGCTCTGATGTCTCCTGCCTGACACAACCCAACTGACAATAGAGAGCTTAAATAGCATATCGGGCACCTTCACAAAAGAAGTACACTAGCCACTGTCACACAAGTGAATGCAGAACTAGGCACAGCCACTATCAAATGTATGGCACTGGGCATGGTAATGAAGAGACTGCAGCATTCACTCGAGTGCCTCAGCCTTTTCAACAAATGATTGTGTGGGAGGGGGATATGAGGTGCTAATCCCCCCTACAATGCAATATTGATGTCCATCAGGAAAATCCATCAGTGTATTCTCCTGAAAGGAAAAACAAAAAAAAAAAATTGCTGCAACCGCCGCACCTGCAAGACTGAGCTTTCAACTTTTCCACTGCAAAGGCTGAAGACTGTTCGCAAAACCTGCCACAATGACATAGGGCCTGTTTAAAACCAGCAGAACAGGTCACAAAGTGCTGAAGATTTTAGTTAAAATCTCACCTATGCTGCTAAAAATGAAAAGGGTTTTCAGGGTGTACAATATTGAGAGCCTAACCTTTGCTATCAATATTGCAAAACTGGAAACCTGCAAACAGTTTTACAAAAAGAAATAAAAAATAAGTGTATGTATATATTTATTACACACACATACAGTAAGGTCATACGGCTCATATACATAATTTTGAATGACCTACAGTGGGCATGTGGGGGGGGGGGGGGAAGCCAGGTTTTATCAAATGCAGTATAACAGGTCCCGGAGACACCACCTCTGAGGAGAATCTTTGTTGCACAATGACAATTCAGGTGCCCCCTTCAAAATCCACAAGTACGCACTATTGGCAGATCCTTGCAGGTCTATACAACTGTATGCAAATATATTAATTTTGCGGTAGAAGCTTGCAGCTCAATCTTGCAGTAAGTCTTGTAGTCACTGCAATAATTCTGCTGAAAAATTGATTTTTTTTTTTTAACAATGCAGTTGTTTTTACAACCATTACTGTAAAGTCTTTTGTTCAGTTTACTGAAGTGAAACCGGAAACTGTTGGGTGTAGATAACTACAGTAAATTTTAAAAAAATAAAAATCGGGATTTTGGAAAAAACAGGCCTAGCATGCGTGGAGAACTTAATATTTCAATTCTAAATTTTAGGACGTTAGACAGTCAAGGGAATTAGCGATAATGCAATATCCACAAACCCTAACGTTGTGCATTGCTGACTACATAGGGTATAATTCAAGTCACGCTAGGTTCACATCTGGTTTCTGTTCTTCAGGTCCGCTTGGGCACCTGAAGAATGGAAAACCTAATCCGCTTAACAGGTTACCCACAGAAACCTGCAGACTTCACAGGCTATAATGGGGTCTCTGCTGGGTTTCCTCCGGAAAAATAGAGAGTTTCCTCTGCATTTTTTAAGCAGATTCGGGCATGTAGAGCAGATACAGGTGTGAACCTAGCCTAATTCCAAGTAATTTCCCTAAAAATTGGAAAATGAGCGTCAGGCAGCAGTTGTCTAATTTCCATTAAACAAATAAATGCTAAAGTTTGACTAAAGGAAGGATCTTCCAGTTTGTAATTTAAGAGTTCCTTATTTCAAAATTCCAACAAAGATGTTCAGCCATCAAAAAAAAAAAAAAAAAAAAAAAGTTAATCTACACTGTTAAGAGCACATTGAGAAATTAAAAGAAAAAAAAAAGAGTTAGCTTACCATGGGCTGTATATATGTTTTTGTTCTTTTTTCTCTTAGATTTTTCTATAATATATATATAATATTTTGATTACGGATTCTTGCTATTTTTATTCCAAAAGGTCTTAGAAAATAAAATAAATAAAAGTGAATTTATAAACTTTTTAAAAATATATTTATATATATAATATAAAATTTGTTTATATATTATTTTCCCCCAATGCCATTGTTTGGCTCAGCTGGCCTATTTTGGACAAGGAATATCATAAGTTTTACATATCTAAATATGCCTTCTATACAAAGAGGACTGATAAGAAAAGACAATGGGAAAAAAAAACAACTAAACCCATAATATGGTCTTTTACAGCAGGATATTTCCTTTAAGTAAAAAAAAAAAATGGAGTAATAAGAAACTTCGGTCTTTTTAATACTGTTCTTCATAACAAAAACATTCAGCTTCAAATAAAAGTGCGAGATATCGTCTTCCCATTTGCTCTGTGGCACCCTCTTCATATCTGGAGAAGGTAGCAACACCAAATTTAGAGGGGCCAGTGAAACATTTCAGACAATCACATACAGAGGGATTTTCTTTTTTAACAAATGGTCTTTTGGAAAGGTTTCACTGTACCTTTATAGAGGCAGAGTCAAGGCTTGACTGGCATCTTTTCAGTGTGCGTGCTTTATAACTTCTCCATGATTAACTTAGGCTAGAATCACACATGCAGTTTTTGAAGCAGTTTATGCTGGGCTTATTTGGCCAAGGCTAGAAGTGGACTGCTAAGAAAAAATAAATATATATTTATTTTAAATTTTAATAAAAGGAATGACTTCTGCTGCTTCTTTCCTGGTGGATCTACTTCTAGCTTTGGCTGAAAGAAATGAACCAAAAAAAACTTCAAATCCAGTTTTTGAGCCCTCTGCAAATAAAGGGTTTAATACTGCTATTATACCTTAGCAAACCTCATTAAATCTTATAGGGGGTGTTCCAGGCCTTTACAATCGATTACCTAAGCCTAAGGATAATCTATCAGTGGGGTCCAACCCCTCTACCACCAACCAATTGAAGTGGCCAAGGAACTTGCAGCCTCTTCATTGCCAGGCACAGCCCTATATACTGTAAGCCAGCTGTGCCCGATATCAAACCCAGTCCAATTCACTTTGATGTGTTGGAGCTGGAGAACCAGGTAAAGCCAGTACGAAATGGATACCAATGTAAAGTTGGCAGTACTTACTCAAGGACTGCAGTTTCTTCCATCAGCTTTATATTCAGTGTATAGAGTGAATGTGTTAAATTTAAATGTTAAGGTATTTGGTTAATATTGAATAAAATTGGGCAATTTCCTCCTGATGCTACAAAGTATTCTTGTAATACGTGTAATGCCTTCTCCAGATTGAAGTACCAATACATGGCAATGGTGTATGGAAATTAAATAAAATATGATTTAGACAAGAAAAAAAAAAAAAAAAAAAAAAAACACACTACGAACAGACAACAGAAAAAAAAAAAAAGTAAGTAGCAATAGAAAAGGAACTCATACAGAAATAAATAAGAATTCTAACCCCCAATAACAAAATGTAAGAAGAGATGTTCCCCCAGGCTGGCAGAGGGCGAAGTTGTAAAAGAGCGAATCAAAATATAAAACTCCAAGCATGGCAATCCTGCCACAGGCACCATTCTTTTGATATGACCATGCAGACCAAAAGTTATTTTTTTCTTCCTCTTGTGCATACTGAGAAGAATTCAAAACCATCCGAGGTTTACTCTGAAGCAGCCAGTTGTAAAGGGGGAAAAAAAAATGTATCCATATAATCTCTTATTATATTCACATATTTTCATTTTTTGTAAAAAAAGGTGAGAACTTCACAAGTGTCCAGTAGCAACGCAACCCAAGTACTGTGTATCCCAGTAATATCTACTTGTGTTTATTTATCTTTTCTGAGAGACAAAAGGAGGGAAAAAAAATAAAAAAGGTTTACATTTTTTTAGATCTTGATCTTCAATTCTTCAAAATAATATTCTCTTCAATAACCTCAATTAGCCAGGACAACAGGCTGGAACGGCTGGCTTGGATAGGGGAGGCTGAAGTTTAATCCGTCCACAAAAGGTGATTTCTCATTAAACAGGCTGCTCCCAGTGCTGAAGGATGTTGCAAACTGACCAGGGCTTGGAAGGTTCTGGCTATCCCCCTCATAAAATAACCCGGGTGGACCGCTGAAGACAAACTCCTTGGCGTTTGGAGAAAGCTGGGATGGGGGTCCCTGGGCTGGACTGAAGTTCAGTGAATGCATGGAAAGCGACAGACCCTTGTGCTTTGCGAGGTTGTTAGTGGGTGATCGTGCCATGCGTTGACCTCCTTTCTTCATTTTAGTGGAACCAAATTTGGTGGCTGCAAATGTGGCAGTAGTAAAGGTAATTGGCTGAGTGGCACGAGGGATGAAAGTTGGACTTGGAGACTGACCAAAGGAAGGAGATGGAGAGTTTGACAAGGAGGTCTCTTGGTTTGTAATTGGGATGAATGCTTGGGCCTCAGGATTGAAGCTACTTTTTATCTCTTTATCCAGCTCTGTGCTGCTCTCTACATCTTCTAAATACAAGACTTTTACTGTTCCCTTCTCCCCAATTTGGTAAGACACTTCAAATGGATCAATCCAAACACTCAGCTCTTCTGGTACATTTGCTCTTACATCTTCTATATCAAGACCACTTCTGCGTGCAGCTTGCTCCACTACTGGATCAACCGTTTCACCAATGTGAACACAGCGATAGCCAGAGCCCTTCAGTGGCTTTTCAGGGTACCAGTGACCTTCATATTTGCCTTTTAAAAGCCTCTCTAGTTCTTCACCAAACAGATCTGCTCTTCTTCTTGGAAGCTTATTGTATAGGTATGAGATAATAAAATTCAGGGCGACCTTAATCTCCAGATGCATATTCTCTGCAGACAAAAGAAATAGATTATGTGTGCATATAAGAATATAAATATATGTATGAATTATACAATAGTTCTAAGTTATTTGATTTAAATGCAGCATGTTCTCTATGCTTTTTATCATTTGAGTCGCCCAAAACCACTATATGCTTATAATGAAATATAGAATACTATTGAGAATTCATGCATAGAAAATGGATTAAACTAATGGCATTCTTTTTTCAAAGAAAAAAAAAACCCTGAAACTGTGCGTGAAGATGACATAGGGAACATGTGACGCCGCCATATAAATGGTACTGTGAAAGATCGAAATGATCAGGATATTTTCAAAGGCAGAATACAGAAGAGACAGTAGTAACAGAATTTGTATTTGTTATGTGCTGCAGGACTCAACAGCCCCTTCTTGTGAGGATTACTGGTTCCCAGCTGTCATCTGTTGGAAAGCTAAAACACCAGAGCCACTTTAAGGCAGAGGCCTCACGTTGCTAAAACACATCGTTTTACCGTACCTGCAAAGTAGAAGGGATTCCGACAAATCCCATCCACACGTTACAGGAAGAAGAAAAAAAAAAAAAAATCTGCTACAGAAGTGCTGTGATTTCAAGAACACAAGCATTTTTGTAAATAGCGATTTGTCAATTATACCTATGGAAATGCTGGTGTTCTCCATATAGGTACAATTGAAGCAGAGAGTTTTCTTCTCAGAACGATGCGTTTCTGCCACAGTATGTTTTGTCTGCAGCTTGTTATGTGGGGCCTTAGCCTAAAGTGAGTCTGTTGCCAGGGTGGAGCATCAGCAGTACAGATAGGTCAGGTACACTTGAAAGTAATGCCTCATTCCCAACAAAAATGCAGGCCTCTGTTGCAGAGATATTACATTTCTTTTACAATCTGGAGCTAAGAGGGTGGTTCCCTTGCTACAAGCTACTAAACCCCACACTGCTAGTTTGGTGTGATTGTGAGAACACAAGGTAAAGGGAAGATTTCAGCATCTCCAAGAAGGAAAGGTGGAAGAGGAAGTAGTATTAGATCTGTGCGGGGATAGCAGTTGGGAGCCACAGAGACATCCTAGTTGCTCCAGACTGCATATTGTGAAATAAACTAAGTTCCATTCAGGTGAGGCTGACCAGTCTGTGTTGCGGATTCAATGAGGCCTTTGATAACTTCCAGTGTACTGCTAAGAATTCTTGATATTTTAGGTTTTTACAATTGCTTCCCGGCACTTGTTAGCAATAGGTGTTACCAAACTGACTGTAAACGTTTAAGTACTGTTCACATTAACACTAGTGATCTGCTTTGTTCTGCTCCATCATACAAGTAGAACAACAGTAATAAAAATACTAATTATATTTAGAATTGATACCAAATATGATGAGGTCCACAGAGTTTCAGTCATGGGATCTAATAACTTTACAAGGTATAACAGTGCAGCACGCTCTGCTATTCTGGGTGTATTTCACTACTGACAGAGCCCCCGACACAGATGCCAATACATTCTTATTAAACAACTATTTGACCATTTTCAGAAGAAGCTTTACCATGGTTACAAATATATCATTCAGATGCGCTGGCCTTTTAGTTACATATTAATTGGTTCAGGGATGCAAGGTTATGGAGTCTGTGGAGTTAAGGAGCCAAAGTTGGGGCTAGCTTCACAATAAAATTATTTTTAATAAAATTGATATTGTATAATTAGATGCATCGTTTGTTACATATACTTTCATAACAAGTCAAAGATTTTTCATGAATGTATAGGATGAATCATCAATAATTAGGGGAAGGACAAACACGGAGTAAAGGGGTCATATGTGCATCCAGTGCTGACTGTACAGACTGAGCACCTCCTGACAGTGGCGGCTTGTGAACATCAGTCAGGCTTGAAGGGAGTCGAGGACTTTCCACAAAGCTGCAGCCCCATTATCCATGGGGAACTATTCTACAAAATGAACTGACTACAGCAGAGAGTCAGCGTACAGCTAGAGCTTTCTGACAGTTTAATGAAAATAAAAAGGTGTGCGGCTTATACAAGTCCATCTATACTGTGCAAGCATAATGGAGGTTACATTGTTAGCCCTGCACAGTGTGTGTGTGTGTGTGTATGTGTGTACATATGAACATGCAATGTAAATATAATATATGGCTAAAGTGTTACAACTTGCTTTCCCCCTCCCCTATTAATTCCTTCTAGGGGGCAGAAGTCAGATTACCAATAGGATGTGATGTAGCATGCAATAGTAGTTCATAATACAGCAAATATGTTGTAGAGTGCCTGAGGTTTACATACAGTATATATTGTATGAGAAGCTCGTCCTGTGACTGATCGTAGATAAACATGATTATTTCTCTTCACTCATGGGGTGAAGAGGGTCCAGAAGCCCTAGGGGAGAACTTCCCAATATAATTCTCTCTCTAAATCTGTATAGACACACAAATATAAACCCTCAGCACTCCAGCTATTGTGAGGCTTCACTTCCCAGCACCCACACTAAAGTGGCAAGAACATTCTGGGGGTTGTAGTACTGTACGAGGAAACCGATGGCTATTGATCTCTGAGATTACAAATACACTATATTAAAATACATATTGTATGCCTTATTCTTCTATTGATAACTCCACATCTGAAACAAATTGATTTATTTGCCAATAGCTATAAAAGTTATACAATAACCAGATATTCACTGGGTTGGATTCTTAGATTATTTTTATCTATCCATGCACTTTAACCTGTGCTGCTACTTCTGTATGATATGGATTGTTATAATAGCCATTTGTGCATTATGTAAACTATATGTATACTATATGTGCTATAAGGAATCTATTTTTGTTATTGGAATATCCATTGCAACAATAGAAAGCAATATATACTGTGATCAGATACATTCAGTGACAGCCATCTGAGTTGTGGACAGATTACTGATTATTATGGAATGTGCTGATACAATTTCTCCGTATTACTGACTATTCAGAAGGATATTGTGTTTGCCGTCATATCAGTGGTCACCATTACAAGTACTTTAGTTGTGAGGGCAACTGCAACAAGTACAGGAATAATATACCCTCTAAGATTATATGTTGTCATTTTCTTTGTATTTCTCCATTTTTAGATATGTAATTTTGTATATTTTATGCAAGTATTGGTATTCCAGTTCTGTATCACCGTGGTTAAAGGTAAAGAGAGTGACCTGAAAGCCTGGACATGACATAAGGTGGCTTGATATGTAGCTTGCTTAATGGTCATCTCTGCCCTTTATGAAGCAGATGAAGAGGCCTTTGTCAGCAAGAGTTAAAATAACAAGAAAAACATTCTAGATGGACATGTCAGGCGGGGTGTGGAGGAGCGCAGCCAATCGCAGGTGCCCTGAGCTGCATGCTTAAAGGGCTGGCGCAGCTGACATTAAATGGCTGTTTACACATTAAACAAGGTGAGAGGGAGGAGGCCAATAACCTTGTACTCTGATCTCTGTTCCTATGACAGATCTCTTTCGTTGTGCGATATGTATAAGTGTCAGAAAACATCACATGTCATTAACATGAGAATATAGATCAGAACATACACATCTTAACATACGCTGCACAATGTCCTCCACTGTACGTGGTCTGTCCTCTATCAGATGAAGAAAAATAAATATCAATCTACAGTAAGTACAAGTCCATGGAACATGAAAACAAAATGGAGATAAAACCACGGATACTGTGCAGTGTCTGATCTGGTGCTGGAGCTGCTAAAATGTCTGCCTCTTCCTGTCATCTACTAGAATTCATGGCACCAGGGGAGAGAAAAAAACCACCACCACATCTCGATGCTTATTAAATAATACGTAATTGAAATATACAATACTAAATCTACAACGCTAAATGGTCAAATACTCAGAAAACTACTACATTAGACATTGGGTTTATATTCTAACCATCACTGCAAACAAAACAAATAAAAAGAGGCAATTCTGACAGCGAACGAGAGATCAACAACCCACCAAGTGTATTACAGTATAATAGTGCTGACTGATCTTCAATAATCACCAGAAAAGTGAGATGGCCAGTAAGGTGCCAGATACCCAGGCCTATGCCCACAGCACAAGATTACACAGATGCTCCCTCTGTGGCGGCCATATTAGATTAACTGAGAAAACTAAAATTGTACATTGTATACCTTTACTTCCAGCAGAAGTGTGCTGCATATAGATCACTGAGAAAAGCATTGTACATCGGAAACCTTTACTTCCAGCAGGATTGGGATTCCTACAAATAAACTAAAATGGTACATTGTGGATCTTGTGCTGCCTATAAATAGCTACAAGCACCAGAATTACACCTTTACTTCCAGGAGACGTGCGCTGCCTACCAACATCTACAACACCCAATGCCCTGGATACGTGTTTACCAAGAAGAGATGGCAAGCACACAAGACAAGGAGTCAATAGAAGCCATTGTATCCTCTATACATAAGATAGAATAGACAAACCAGAAGACTAACCAACCGTGTGTGAGAAATGGCTACTAGGGCAGCCCTGACATCTGTCACTCCGACTCATATACATGGTGAAGGTGACTTTACCTTCTTCTAGACAGAACATTACATGTTTACTGCCATCCACCTCCCCCTCCACAGCCCCAGACCCCCGGGCTGCTGCCTCACACCCAGCACACACACCCGGACTGAGCCTCTCGTAAACAAGTCTTACTTGGTCGGTAGTTGTAGGTCAGAATCCGTCGGTTCGGAGCAGCAGGAGGAGGGGGAGGAGATGTCGTAAAATGGGTGCCTAATCTTTTTGGGGGTCCCTTAGTGTATTTTGTTGGGTGTTGTTTCAGGGGGTTGACAGAGTCCACCGGGATCCCGCAGCCTCCCTCCTCCTGGCCCAAAGTGAAGGAAGTCAGGGGAAAAGTTTCACCCTTAGCAACCCTGCGGACGGATCTCACATTCACACACCCAGCGTGCTGTGGCTTGGGAGAGTGGAGCTGACGGATCTATATTCTGAAGCTCTCCCCCTGCAATGTTAACTGCTTCATTACTACTTGTGAGCAAGAAGATATTGTATAGCTACAGTCACAACACAGTCACGAGGAGGTTAAATTGTCGTCTTCAGCATATAATAAAACTTCTATGTGTGAACACAGCCCTGTCTACCGGTTTGCTAGGAGCACTAATGTTGAATAAAGCTAGCATATTGGGGAACATGGAGGATGGTGCATGCCCTGTGCCCCTTCATGTGCTTCCACTTGTTCGCTGCAACCTTACTAGATGACAAATGTCTTTATGTTAGGAGGTTGTCGCACAAACTACTCAATTTTTTTTTAATTTTTTTTTTTTTTTTTTGGGGGGGACCTACTCCCTACACACCTTCTGTAGCGTACACACCTCAGATGTCTGAAGTCCTTCACTACAGAATTCTGGCGTAAAAAATGGCACAAAATTAGGATTTCCGCAAAAAAATGTGGAACTTTTTGCATTTTTCCACCACTCACTCCACAAAACATCGCCATAACTTCTCCCCTAGATATCAAAAGCAGCCGGGTGGCTTCTGTTTACGACACTGTTTTTTTCTGGTAGGCGAAGCAAGAAGTGTCCTACTCCATCTTGAGTCAGGAGAAAAAAACACTCAGCGTCAGTTCACACTGAGTTTTTTGGCGAGGATTTCGACGCTGAATCTGCCTCAAAATCATCCTCCAAAAAAGGGCAAGTTCACAAGGAGAATTTTGGTCAGGATTTTGAGGCCGTATCCGCCTCAAAATCCTGACCAAAAAGACGCTCCCATTGAAATCAATGGGAGCCACCCGGGTCTTTTTTCTGGGAGCTGGTTTGTTCCGGCTCCTGGAAAAAGAAGCGAGGTGCTCATTCTTCAGGCCGTTGTTTCGCCTCGCAATTTGGCCTGAAGACACTCCCTCCTCCGGACTAGGCCCATTCATTGGGCCTAATCCAGAGCAGAGTGTGCGGCTGGATGCCGGAGCACTGCACCGGCTTTCAGTCATGGCTACCCATCTGAACTTGCCCTTAGGTTAAGGCCCACAGGACGATACGCAGCACTAAAGCGTTGCAGGAATGTATCACGGTTCTTCCTGCAGCGCTTTGAGCAGAAAGTTCACAGAGTATTCCTCTGCGGACTTTCTGTTACCATTAGGGCTAGTTCACACGTGGGCAAAGGGGAGGTTTTTGACAGCGGAATTCGCTTCAAAAACCGCTCCTTTAACATGGTGGTCTATGTAGACCACTAGCTTTTTTTTTCCTCCTAGCGTTTTCCGCCTGAAGAAGCGACATGACCTTTCTTCAGGCGGAAAACGCCTGAAGAAATGCATAGAAGTGAATGGGAGGCGAAAACCGCGCGGTAAAAAACCGCACACAAAAACGCGCGGTTTTCGCCTGCAGTTTCTATAGCACATATAGGAAAAAAAAACCTAGCGAAAACCGCTAGCGAAAACCGCGTCAAAAACCGCGTGGAATGCAAAAAACAGCGTCAAAAAAACTCCCCGAGGTTTTTTACCTCGCACAAATAAGCTAGGCGGTTTTCACGTGTGAACTGACCCTTATATCTACAGGAAAGCCATTGGCGTTTCTGTAGATATAATTGACATGCTGCGATTTCCAAAACCACACCAGTTTTGGAAATCGCAGCATGTCCATGCTGCAGTTTGAAACGCAAAGTGGGCATGGGATTCACAATTTCACAGTTTTCCTCTCCTGACTCTCTGCCCATATCATACTCATACGGAAAACATCAACGTTTCCGCAGGTATAATTGACATGCTGCAATGTTCCAAACCGTTGTCGTTATCGAACATATGCAGTTTTTCCACGGCAGATTTTTTTCCCATTCACTTTGCAGGACTGTAAAACGTTGCATTTTCGCAATGTGGGGATTCAGCCTTATTCCTATTTAAATCAATGGGAGACCTAAACAAACACTATAAAATAAATAAATAAATCACCCAAAAATGCACTGAATTTTATGCATCAAAAAAAGGAATAATTTTTTTTTGATGCTGTCTTTTTGAAGCCTGACAAAAGTGTTATTCCATCCTTATGGCTTATTCACACGTCCACATTTGATGTCCATGTAGACACAGACAGTACATCTTCTGCTTTATCATTCGGGTGTGGGCTCTTCATGGTTTATCACATAGAAAAATACAGATCAATTTCATGAATTCTTTTCCTGCACGCTGCAATGTATCTGGGTGTGAGAATAACAGTAACACAAGCAAGGACGTAGCTATTGGGGTTGTAGTAGTCGCTACTAGGCCCCAGACCCTGCTCTGTCTGCTTTCATGAAAAGTGGTGGGTGGGGCACAGAAAGATCAAAGCAGCATATCTATGGAGAAAAATGTAATGTACGCGCTAAAGATGTGATAAACCACTCTTATCCTTGGCAGTTCTCTCACATTGTATTCTGAGTCCCTTGAATCGTGAGAGACCAAGTTGATGGTCTCACATGACCATATTTTTAGCTGAGGCCCCACATAGTGAAACGACGCTACCCCCCCCCCCCCCAAAAAAAAAAAAAAAAAAAATTCTAGAGGTTGCTGCCGCCAAGCGGACGTCGCGGCTCACTGAGTTGCGGAATCCGCCTGAAGAGAGGGCAGCCCTCCATAGACCACCATTGTGAGGGGGCGGATTATGGCGTGGAATACGCGCCATAATCCGCCCCCTTTGTGCCCATGTGAATGGGCCCTAAGGGTCCATTCACACGGAGAAAAATTTTCCACACTGTAAAAAGATGGGTACCACTAGCTTTATTTTCCTCTAGCGGAAAATTCCGCTAGTGGAAAACAAAGCTAAAAAAAAACCCATTGAACTCAATGGGAGGCTTTTTTTCAGAAGTGAAAATTCAGCACCAAATAAAGCGCCATTTTCCTCCGTGGGAACGGATCCTCACATTCCTATACCGGTCATAAAACGCCACGCACAAACAAACCAAATTATATTCCAATCAGTGCCATATGCACGAAGTCTGTACAGCGCCATACTAAAGCTAAGTAGTAGAGAGCTATAGAGGCGCACTGTCTGCCACCATATTGTACCTCTGTATGGCAACATAATAGTCATTCCTTTGAAAGCAATGACTCTAGGGTACAAGAACGCTGTAATATATCATGCAATGGATGGATATTCCACTTACAAGGAATTCAATGGATAAAAAAAACTCATTAGGCTGAGTTCACACAGTGTTTAGGCTCAAAAATGCATGCATCTTTATATAAAGAAGAAACTGCAGCTTTTTAATGAAAAACCGCATGCGTTTTTTTAGCAAAAATGCACCATGTAAATTAAGTTCACATCTGCACCGTAGTCTTTATTGGAAATCGCCAGAAAGCAATGTCCAACACAGAGGTTTCAGTATACAAATAGTGACCACCTCACAGACCCCATGACAGTCTATAGCACGTTACTGCTGTTTTAGCATCCATCTCTCTGTCCCTCAGAGGACCCAATGGAGAGTCGCGCGCAGATGTGAACTTAGCCTAAAACGGGGAACACACCAGCACTAGTTGGTGAGATTAAACAAAATCCCATAGAAATGATGTGGAAAAACTTGCAGCTCAAAATGCCAATTATTACAGGGGTTTTAACCGCAGATTTATAGATCTTTAGAATGTAAAGGTTATGGGGGAAACCCAGCAAAGATCACCGGATTTGGGGCGGTTCTACCCCGAAAGATTAGACATTGGACAGCATGCCTACATTTCCCTGTGCAGATTCAGCAGGATTTGTGCATTACCTCAGCACCCCGAAAAATACATCACAGTCCCTAAGAGGCTACAGATGCCATGATAAGACATCATGCAAGGCGGCTGCAGTATATCTGTGTACATGCACCTTCATACATTATAGGAAACCAGCAATGCTTTGGGAAAGTCTGGACAACACTCTTCTGTCACTCAGCCTCAAAGCTTTATTTCTTCCTGAGGTAAATAGACCAGTACATCTCAGTCACTTCAGCATGAACACCTCAGTGTCCCTCAGCCCCTAACAACACCACTGTATGTACAGGAAGAGGCTCCCAAACTAAGAAATCCCACTTCATTTAGGAGATGGGTATGAGAGAGTTAACTGCTGATGTCAGAAGGACTACTTTGTCCTTTTTGGGAATGAGCGCACTGATACTGCTGGATGAAGTGAACTCTCAGACACCATTCTAGTGACACGAGCAAGTGCTAAAAATAAAAATTGCTGCTAGCAACAGCTTTCTAATTGGACGAACGATTGTCAAAGTCGACAGCCTATTGGTCAGGAAGCTCGGCCAATGGTAGAGTGAGTTGTCTAATACGTCAAGCCTACGTAAATCACCACGTAGTGGCTGACGGGACTTGTAGTAGAGCTTGTGTTAGTTTGCGTAGGCAGGGGCCTGTGCGTTGTCTTATTGTATTTGTAACGTGTGGCAGAGATACGGTGTACACGTTATTACATAGGCTTATCATTATATAGTGCGCTGGTAAACCCTCACTGTGTCCTGCTGCTATTCCTCGCCTGCCCTAACAATATAGGGTAAATTACAGAGGAATTCACCCATTTAACTGGATTCAATTCTGTTCTTGAACTAGACTAGTGTTACTGTGGTGCCTATTTATGCTGTAGCGGCACCTCCCTGTTATAATGCTGTGCACGTTTTAGCTTACGCTGGGTTCACACCAGCGTTCGGGTCTCCGTGCCCCGTGTCAGGTTTCCGTCTTCTGTCAGACCGAGTCCGGCCGTGAGCGCCGGTGAGTGTTTTGTGCTCTCCGCAGCGAAACCGTTTTTTAAAAACTAGACACAAAGTTCTGCATGTCCGACTCTGTGTCCAGTTAAAAAAAAATGGTTTTGCCGCGGTGCGCACAAAATGCTCACGACTGGACACTTTTCAAACCATTCAAATGAATAGGTTTGAAAAATGCCTGCAGGTTTTCATCTCCTGCCCAGTTTCGGGCGGGAAATGGAAACCTGCAGAACGGAGGCCGGGGCGCAGATGTGAACGAGCCCTTAGATGTGTATTTGCCATTTACGCCCAAAAAGGTACCTTAATGTAGCTTAAAGAGGACCTTTCACCAATTTGGGCACAGGCAGTTCTATATACTGCTGGAAAGCTGACAGTGCGCTGGATTCAGCGCACTGTCGGCTTTCCCAATCTGTGCCCCGGGTAAAGCGCTATCGGTCCTGGTACCGTAGTGCTTTACAGTCAGAACGGAGTTTCTGACAGTCAGTCAGGAACGTCCTTCTTCACAGCAGCGCTTATCGCGCTGTACAGTGTGAGCGGGGAGGAACGCCTCCTCCCTCTACTCACAGTGCTCATCCATAGACGAGTATTATCAGGAGGGGAGGGGGGCGTTCCTCCCCGCTCACACAGCACAGCGCAATAGGTGCTGCTGAGAAGAAGGACGTTCCTGACTGACTGTCAGAAACGCCATTCTGACTGTAAAGAGCTACGGTATCGAGACACATAGCTCTTCACCCGGGGCACAGATCCGGATAGCCGACAGTTCAGCGCACTGTCAGCTTTGCAGCAGTATATACAACTGCCTGTGCCCAAATTGGACCTTTCATATCCTCTGGCACTCGCGGTACTTTATACCACTAGCTTTCCTGATTTGTGCCCGGGTGTAGGAGAAACGGCTGCAGTTAGTTTCAGCACCAATATCTCTCTCGTGTCAGAAGGACGGGCCTTAACACTCAGCGTCATCGCTGGACGGTATATTTGCCCCCCCCAGACAGCATTCTTCCATAACAAAGTACTATGAGAGGCAACTGGGTGCATACAGTCAAAGCTTTCCAGTGATATATTTGAGTGGTGTTTCTATAGGTGCCAGAGGATGTGAAAGGAACTGTAATAAATGTGTTCCAATATATTACTTACTTAACCCCTTCCCGCTGCAGGAATTTTTTTATTTTCGATTTTTGACTCCCAGCCTTCCAAGCCTTCCCAGCCTTCCAAACAGCTGCTTGGTGGGTGCTCAGTGTCAGCCACCAATCCATTTAATATCTTGACCTGCAAAAATACACGCACGTTTACTCCATGTGAAGGCTCCCAAAGACTGCAGAATTTTCCTCTGCATACTTTCTGATTCCATTATATCTATACGGAGAATGCCAGCATTTCCGTAGGTATAATTGACTCGCTGTAATTTGCAAAACATGAGTATTAATCAAATTACAGCATTTCTTCTGTGGATTTTTTTCTGCAATGTGTGGATGGGATTAGCCAGAATCCCATCCACTTTGCAGTTAATGTAAAACTCCACTGTTTTTGTAAAATCACGCCGCTTATGCTATGTGGGGCCCTGGCCTTAATCTGCCTTACCATCAGACTGCATTGCATCTGTGTGAGTTGTTCTTTTTTAATGGAGTATGTTTTAAGTATGTAGTAGCTTGAAATATAATGTGTTGATTGTTTTATTATTTTATTGCTACCATTTTGGGGTATGTATGGATTTTTGATGATTTTTTTTTTTATTTCATTCTTTTTTTGGGGGGGGGGGGGGAACAGAACTAGCAAAAAAACAAAATTCAAGCATTGTTTTTGTATACAACGTTACAAAATAACGGGACAAATTTAGTTTTGGTCATTACGGACATGGAAAACCAGTTATAAGTAGATTTCAATATCGTGTTATCTCCTGCCATTGGGGAGAGGTGAGGGGATCTCATACAAATTACGGTTGGTTCACACTAGCGTTCTATGGGGTCCGCATGTAACCACTATTTAAGCGGATAGGGTTTTCGTTTTTTGGGTCAAGAATGGAAACCACAACACTAGTGTGAACCTAGCTGAACTCTATGTATGGGATGTTTAACATATAATTGAAATGCTGTTATAAACTAGAAGAAATGCTGTGCAATCGGCGCTCTCATTTCCAGTGTCATTCTTGCATTGGTGTATTATGTCCCACTGACCAAGGTGTGTGAAAAAGTGAGCGCAAGAGCTTTACAACCAACACCCACCTACTGAATTTGCTTCATTTCCATTTACTTGTCAGGACACGTAAATTCATTTAATAAAACAAATACATCTTCAAGTTGAGATCCTGCTATTTAAATAAAGTTATGAGAACTAACCTGTTTGTGTGGTGAGTCAGAGACAGCTCTTTTATTGAAGGTAGCCATAAATCTCCCTAAGATCCAGCTTGTCTGAGTCCTCCTTCTAGGAATGGAAGTGTAATTACAGACATGCAAGCACAGTGACACCTGGAGGCCACTACTGTTCTTTCTGCTAAAGTACATTCTTTTCAGAATGACGAAATCAACTATTTGAGGCTGAAGACATATGTTAAGGATTGTTTTGGGGTTTTTTTGTTTTATTTTGTACAGGTTTTGCTGCGTTTTTTAAAGTCAATAACATAAAAAATAGTAGTAAAGGAGTAGCTCACCATGTAAATGTTGTATGGCCCAATCTTCAGGGTGCACGGCTAGAAAATCTCGGACTCTTGGGGTAGACGATAGCACGAATTGTACAAAATATATTCCAGTCCGCACTCCTGAGATGTCCTTTAAAATTTAACTTTTAATCTTCCATGTAAAATGGGTAAGTACAATAGAAAACAAACATGACAGTGAAGACACACAAAGGTGTATTAAAAACCCATAATAAAGGTCAGCCAGACCTTTATTATGGGTTTTTAATACACCTTTGTGTGTCTTCACTGTCACGTTTGTTTGTTTTCTATTGTTTTCTAATTTTTTCCATTTAATTTTAAAAATATTTAGTAATAGACGGTAGCAATACTTCTCCAACAAGTTGGGAAAAGGTTAACAAAAGGATGGAAAAGTAAGTTGTGCTAATGAAGGGTCAATCTCAAATTAAGCCAAATGACTGTATGAAAAGAATATGTTAGGGCTAGTTCACACGTGAACTGCCCGCGCGGGTTTTGACACAGAGAGAGACGCGGCGAGCTGCGTCTCTCTCTTGTCAAAACCCACCCGCCGCGACCATCGCTGTCGCAGCTTAACCCTCTGCTGTCGGCTCAAATGACTGAGCCAACATAGGAGGGAGCTGCCGGGGGCGGAAGCTGCGCGGCTGAGCCTGCGCGGCTTCCGCCTGAAGAAAGGACATGTCCTTTCTTTTCTCCGCTAGCAGCAGCCCGCCGCTAGCGGAGAAAGGAAGCCTGGCGGTCTGCATAGACCACCATTATAAGGGGAGGTTTTGGACGCGAAATCCGCTGTCAAAAACCTCCCCTTATATTCACGTGTGAACTAGCCCTTAGAGTGGCAGAGTCTGTCATAAGTGAAGTAGATTAGAGGTTAACTAATTTGTGAAATACTAAGGGAGAGAATTTATTTAATGGGGCTCTATCAGCAAAATCATGCTGATAGAGCCCCACATATGCGTGAATAGCCTTTAAAAAGGCTATTCAGGCACCGTAAAAGTTATATTAAACTAAACCCCAGTTTTAAAATAAAACCCTAAAAAAGAATGTTATCTACTTACGCATCGTGCACGGTTGGTGGGCATTCAGGGTGCGCCGTCTTCTTCATCCACGCCTCTTCTTCCTCCGATGTCCTCCGGTCCCGTCCTCCTCCGGCGCTCGCGAACTGACACTAATAAAAAAAAAATGGCCTGGGCGCCTGCGCAGTAGCTGTAGTAGAAACCGCATGCTACTGCGCAGGCGCCCAGGCCATTTTTTTATATCCATGTCAGTTCGCGAGCGTCGGAGGAGGACGGGACCCGAAGACGTCGGAGGAAGAAGAGGCGTGGATGAAGAAGAAAACACCCTGAATGCCCGTCCACAGTGCACGAAGCGTAAGTAGATAACATTATTTTTTAGGGTTTTATTTTAAAACTGGGGAGTAGTTTAATATAACATTTACGGTGCCTGAATAGCCTTTTTAAAGGCTATTCACGCATATGTGGGGCTCTATCAGCATGATTTTGCTGATAGAGCCCCTTTAAGATTGGCAATTTTTTTTTCTTATAAATCCTTTATTTATATCATATATAGAAAAAATATTAAACAGTACACAAACAGACTCCAATCAAATAAGAGCCAGCAAACAAACATTACAACATGCACATGCAACATAAGGTGACGAGATATCAATAGTGGCAACCACAGAAGACAGCAAATTTGCATTGACAGAGACAAATATAACCCCAAAACATACCTCGATCAAAGCTAGTCTAAGGCTGGGTTCACACCAGTGCTTGAATTACATTTGGGGTTTTCGTCTCCGAACCTATTTAAAAATGGCAGAGAGGAAAGCACTGCAAGCAGCGCTTTTCTCTTCTCATTTTTTGCCTTTTTAGGGCGGGAACCCAGCGGACTTCATTATAGTCTATTATGGGGTCTACGGGTTTCTGCAGGTAACCGCCTTTTGTAAGCAGATTAGGTTTCCGTTCAGGGGTCCTCAAGCAGACCCCCCTGAACAGAAACCCAAACGCAGTTGTGACCATAACGTAAGAGCGGAGAAAACACAAATACTGAGCCATCTCACGTAAGCAGGTCTCAGGAGCACATGACAATATGTGGCCAGAGAGCTACCAAGAACCTAGACTGGCGATTCTTGCATCTTAATTATTTCCCTGCCAGACACATGACTTGCTAGAATTACTAAGAGGCTCTGGTTTCTTAGTAATATTAGCGCATGTAGGATCACCTGGTCGTAGATCTGTATTTGTGGTATAACTCACGCCAGTTTTCTGTCATGAGTAATAGTAAATTTGGTGGTCCCTGCCCCAGCGCACCTAGTTTTCCACCTTTCTCTGTTGACTGTCTAAGGCTCCGTTCCCACGGAGTAACACGCCGCTCATTCTGACACGTAACACGTGTCAGAGTGAGCCACTTCAAAACAGATCCCATTGACTTCAATGTGTGCCGGCTTATGCGCGCTACCCATTGAAATCAATGGGAGGCTTTTTTACCTATTGCTTTCAATGTGATATGCGCGTAATGAGAGGCTTTTTTTTTCAGCGCTGAATCTGACGCGGATTCCACACCAAATTCAGCGCTATTTTCCTCAGTGTGAATGCACCCTTATGCAGTCTCCTAATTAAAAACTCCTTGGCCAAATTGGATGAGTTTGAGGAGACCTCAGAATATAATAAGGGTTTTGTGGGTGACAAATTCCAGAAGTTTCAGGTCAAGTCCGGTTTTATCCAAATCGTTTCACTCATCCCTAGATATATGAGATTTTCAAATCACTGCATTCTTGTTTTCTTTACATTTTACACAACATCACAAGTTTTTGGAATTGGGGTAGTAAATTATGACTAAAAAATCCATGGCATGTTTGACATGCAGATTATAACATAAATTTGTCATAGATTTTGCCCCATTAATCTACAACATGAATTAACATGCTTCTGATTTAACTTCTTGACAGGTCTCTTTTATCTTGTAACGACTGAGGCTAAGGCCCCACGCTGCGGAAAACCTGCTTTTTTGAGCCAAATCCAGGAGTGGCTACAGAAGAAATGGCAAATATAAAGGAACCACATACTTACACCCTTCCTAGTGAACAATTACACAGGTTTTTACAACTTCGGCATGCCTTTGAATCCCAAGCAAGGAGTGTACCCACGACAGTCTACTCCCAGGGGGGCTATCTGATATTTATATAGCCAGATGTTGGAGCCAGGATTGAAGGGATAACGTCTATCTATTGAAAATATGAGAGAGACTCTGACCTGGATCTCATCCCTGATGAGCAGTGGGTGAATACCTTGGAATATGATCCCTACATTATAATTGTCAGAAACCCACAGGCTCTCATTTATATTTTATACACAGAGTATATAGGACACCCATTGGACTTAATAAAACTTTGGGACACCATCTGCCCACTTTCCAGTAGAGAAAGCACATTTATGGCATATGATGTGGGAGTATATGAATAGGGAACTCATGGAATGAAATTCTGTAATTTATTAAATGGGTTGTTCTGGAATTTTTTTTATGGCATATTCTTAGGGTAGACCATTCATATCTGATCCCATACGAATTATGATCGGGCTGTGTCCGACCCTTGCACTATACATTTCACCTGCAGAACTCATTAGGTCCATATACCGTATATGGCTGGAGCTCCTGTTGACGTCAATAATGCTGAAATGCAGTAACGTCATAAGGCTATTAAAGCTCTGGTTCCAGAAACTATGTAGTAGGGGGACTGATTGTCTGTGGGGGACTGCCTTGTGTATTTAATGGGTTAATGAACTGAGGGGTTATTTAGCTAATCCGCCAGCGCTTTAGATGTGTTCTGTATAAAAATAATATGTGTAGGTTAATGATTGTTAATGGATTAGATTGTAGTGGTATATTTTTGTTCTTAATTTTGGTATATGTATGTTAATATATATTAATAAAAATTTTCATAAATAACACTGCACTGTACTTCAGTACTGTATTTCAGGTTTATCAAATATACAATATTTTATAGGCCAATTCATTTGTAGAATCACTTAGCCATATGTATTCTTAAATGTACATGTTTAATCTATATCTTTCCTTCTCTCCTTTTCTCTCTTTATATGCCATATAAATGTCTTTTTGACATATGTTGATCTGGAATGCATCGACATTATTTTTTTTCCCTGCATAGCAAAGAACAGTCCATTACGCTTTCCTATATAGAGAAGCCAAAAAGGCAAATCTGAACCAAGCCTAAGGCCTGGTTCACATCTGCGTCGGTAATACGTTTGGGGGAGTCTGCATGGGGACCCCCCGAACAGACTACCGAACACATTTGCAAGCAGTGTGCAGTGAAGCACACGGATCCCCATAGACTGTAATGGGGTCCGTGTGCTTGCCGCGAGATCTCAGCAGGGAATATGCGGACAGAAAAGTACTTCACAATCTACTTTTTTTAATGTAGATTGTAAGCCCCATATAGGGTACATTTTTTTTATTTTTAGGGTACATAGTGTACTTTTTTTTCAGTATGTCTTTGTAGAAAGGGAGGAAATCCACGCAAACACAGGGAGAACATATAAACTCCTTGCAGATGTTGTTCCTGGCAGGATTCAAGCCCATGACCCCAGTGCTGCAAGGCTGAAGTGCTAACCACTGAGCCACCGTGTTGCCCCCTTCACAATCTACTTTTCTGTACACATGACTCGTGTGGAGATCTTGCGGCAAGCACACGGACCCCATTATAGTCTATGGAGATCTGTGTGCTCTCACTGCACAGCACTTGCAAATGCGTTCGGTAGTCCATTCGGGGGGTCCTCATGCAGACTCCCCAAACGGATTACTAAACGCAGATGTGAACCAAGGGTAAGACTGCATTCAAATGGGAATGTTTCATGTTTCATTATTACCATAAATTGTTTCTGAGACAAATTATTATTATATAAATTATTTCCAAAATTACAAAGCAACAATTTTTTTTTTTTTTTAAGGGTGGAGAAGATCTAGTAAAACCAGTAGCGTGATTTCTGCTGGTATCAGCGAGCTTCTAGTCAAAACAGGGTGGATTTTAAGTAGCAGACTCAGCAATACTTAAATACCACACACCCACATAATAAGAGAGTAATACAGGTACAGCATATTTTATGGTTGATAAATTATTTCTCCTATAGAGAAGTCTCCTCCCTATCAGGTGTGATATAAAATAGTTTGGTTAATTTGTAATGTAATGTAATGTGTATGATACATACAGTCTCAAAATGTGACACCTCCATAGTAAAATACATGTACACAGGTGCCGACTGCTATGACTACAATACAAACAAACACAAAAAAATGTAGTAGCGCTCTGTAGAAGACGCTTAGACATATGCAAACATTAAGTATATGAAGTTCACTCCTTCCTTTTACCCAAGGCTTTTTAAATTAGAGTATATATACTAAATACAGTGGGGCAAAAAAGTATTTAGTCAGTCACCAATAGTGCAAGTTCCACCACTTAAAAAGATGAGAGGCGTCTGTAATTTACATCGTAGGTAGACCTCAACTATGAGAGACAAAATGAGAAAACAAATCCAGAAAATCACATTGTCTGATTTTGTAAGAATTTATTTGCAAATTATGGTGGAAAATAAGTATTTGGTCAGTAACAAAATTTCATCTCAATACTTTGTTCTATATCCTTTGTTGACAATGACAGAGGTCAAACGTTTTCTGTAAGTCTTCACAAGGTTGGCACACACTGTTGTTGGTATGTTTGCCCATTCCTCCATGCAGATCTCCTCTAGAGCAGTGATGTTTTGGGGCTGTCGCTTGGCAACACGGACTTTCAACTCCCTCCAAAGGTTTTCTATAGGGTTGAGATCTGGAGACTGGCTAGGCCACTCCAGGACCTTGAAATGCTTCTTACAAAGCCACTCCTTCGTTGCCTTGGCGGTGTGCTTTGGATCATTGTCATGTTGAAAGACCCAGCCATGTTTCATCTTCAATGCCCTTGCTGATGGAAGGAGGTTTGCACTCAAAATCTCACGATACATGGCCCCATTCATACTTTCATGTACCCGGATCAGTCGTCCTGGCCCCTTTGCAGAGAAACAGCCCCAAAGCATGATGTTTCCACCCCCATGCTTTACAGTAGGTATGGTGTTTGATGGATGCAACTCAGTATTCTTTTTCCTCCAAACACGAAAAGTTGTGTTTCTACCAAACAGTTCCAGTTTGGTTTCATCAGACCATAGGACATTCTCCCAATACTCTTCTGGATCATCCAAATGCTCTCTAGCAAACTTCAGACGGGCCCGGACATGTACTGGCTTAAGCAGTGGGACACGTCTGGCACTGCAGGATCTGAGTCCCTGGCGGCGTAGTGTGTTACTGATGGTAGGCTTTGTTACATTGGTCCCAGCTCTCTGCAGTTCATTCACTAGGTCCCCCCACGTGGTTCTGGGATTTTGGCTCACCGTTCTTGTGATCATTTTGACCCCACGGGGTGAGATTTTGCGTGGAGCCCCAGATCGAGGGAGATTATCAGTGGTCTTGTATGTCTTCCATTTTCTAATTATTGCTCCCACAGTTGATTTCTTCAATCCAAGCTGGTTGCCTATTGCAGATTCAGTCTTCCCAGCCTGGTGCAGGGCTACAATTTTGTTTCTGGTGTCCTTTGACAGCTCTTTGGTCTTCACCATAGTGGAGTTTGGAGTCTGTCTGTTTGAGGGTGTGCACAGGTGTCTTTTTATACTGATAACAAGTTTAAACAGGTGCCATTACTACAGGTAATGAGTGGAGGAAAGAGGAGACTCTTAAAGAAGAAGTTACAGGTCTGTGAGAGCCAGAAATCTTGATTGTTTGTAGGTGACCAAATACTTATTTTCCACCATAATTTGCAAATAAATTCTTACAAAATCAGACAATGTGATTTTCTGGATTTGTTTTCTCATTTTGTCTCTCATAGTTGAGGTCTACCTATGATGTAAATTACAGACACCTCTCATCTTTTTAAGTGGTGGAACTTGCACTATTGGTGACTGACTAAATACTTTTTTGCCCCACTGTATTTATTTATATTAGGATCCAACTGTATAGCACTATGTACTACTATATAGTATATAATGTCCTATATAGTACTTATAATATTATATAATATCATTCTATATAGTATGTATAATTAGAATATATATCAACAGAGTATATTTGGATCAGTTTACATTGTAGGTCTAAACCCAAGCCCAAGAGAGGTATGTCTGTTTAGTGTAAGTTGTCATCTGAGGCCCAGTTCACATCCGCGTTCGGCCCATTCTGTTCCCCTCTCCTGCAAGCAGCACTTTTCTCTTGGCATTTTTCATGCGGATACCACACAGACCCCATTATAGTCTATGGGGTCCGCCAGTTTCCTAAGGTAACCGTTTTGTTGTTTTTTTTTTAATGCGGATTAGATTTCCGTTCAGGGGGGGTCCCCAAACAGAAACCCATGTGCATATTTGAACCAGGCCTGAATGAGGTTGCCTGGTTGAGGTAGGTGGGTTCTCACGATTTTATCAAATAGTGTTTGTTTGTTAAAAACTCTTTTTTTTTTTTTAAACAAATATTTTATTGCATTTTCAGAAAAGCAAAATGTAACAACATATACAGAAAAAAAAACATAGAAGACACACAGGGTAGTTTAATTTGCGAAATGTTTAGTGTTTATTTTTGAAAAATTCAGAGATTTACAAAAAATTTGGAAAAAACACAATATTTAAAATTTTAAATACTCTGTTACTAGAGTAAGCTCCCCTTTTCCACTAAGGAGGATATATTTGTATATTCCTTATTCCCAGGCACTAGATATATTTGTTAATAGATGATGACAGACATGAATGGTGACATCTCCTTAACCCTATCCTAACATCTGCCATAATAGTATGGTGAATGATGGATATTTAAATATGGCAGCCGCTCAGAAAGGAGCTAAGAAAGTTGCGCAAATGCAGTTTTTCTCCAATTACACCTCATTCTGAATTTTTTTCTAGCTTCCTTGCACATTGTATGGAATATTAACTAGTACCACTACAAAATACAATTTGTCTCACAAACATTAAGCCCTCATATAGCTCTGTGAACGGAAAAATAAAAAAGTTATGGCTTTTGGAAGGCAGAGATAAAAATGAAAATCGAAAAATGGCTACGGTGGGAAGGCGTTAAAGAGACATAGTACCTCTTTTGAAATAGATAGGCAGACCACCCAAATTACTTAATACATATTAAACTAATTGACAAAACAAAAGCATAATGCACCAAGAAGGAGTTTTTGGAATTGAATTAAACTTCCTCTAGCTTGGATTCAAGTTTACATATGGTTTGGCATGGAGGTATATACAGTAGGTTTCATATGGTATCCTGTGGCAGTTTTGTCCTGAAAAGTTGTAGCTGGGCCAGTAGATCCTGCACACTCATTGGTAACTGAAGCTGGCATCCCAAATCATTTGTTTTTTTGTTTTTTTTGCTAAACCCCCCCCCCCCCCAAAAAAAAAAAAAAAAAAAAAAAAAAGAACTATATAATTCCAGTCCAAAGCAGTTCAGGTTTGTTGGTCACGACACCATCTCAAATAAAGGCAACTGCTGGTGGTCAAGGGCAGGACACGTAATTGGTGTCGTGATACCATTTTTCCTCCTGCTAAGTGCCTAAAAATATTCAAAGCAAAGATAGGGGTATATAATGAAAGTGCCATGTGTCTCTGAATGGTAGACAAGGAAACTGTGGAAGCAGCTCATGCTTGTCTGGGAATTAAACTCTACTGCTGATCTGTCTGGGCTGTCTAGAGTCGTATAATCATTGTTTCTAGTACCTCCTAAATGCTAGGTCAGAAGAGCCTAGATGGCAGGCAACTCTCAGTCCAATGATGTGTCCCTTCTCCAAGGCTGCCAACTGGGAAAAATGTGTGATGCATTGTAAAGGCATCTTTAGCAGTCGGAAATCTCTAAGCGAGATGTACACTGTTGCAAGAGCAAGTGTCTAATAAGACCAGACCTGCAATCATTTATATATTTGCCTGAGACATAAGTGCATGGCGAGTTTTGCAGCAATCCGACATTTCTATCTGGGTGTCAGGGCCAGCGTCCTGACTGTTCCAGTTTATCCTTACTTACTGTACTGTTACTTACCTTTCATGTTTATTATAATTATCCCTGCAGACAGACAGCTTCCTCCAGCTCACAGAGTCTTGTACTGCAGAGGATATTCGATTAGATTGGGTTGTGGCAAACCGATGCAAACTGTCTATAACTCGGCTTCAGGTATATGCTGTGTCTTGTGTGTATTTATAAATATATAGTATTGTAGAGAAGGTATCTCGGTAGCAGCAATGATGTGGACCCAACCAGTCAGAGACAGGGACACAAAACTGTAGCAAACAGGTTTATTTATTAAAAAAAAAAAAAAAAAAACCCTGCACAATAAATCAACCTTCATGACAGTCGTAAAAATGAGCAAAATAAATTACCACCTTAACTTCAGGCAAAAATAGTATGAATCAAATTCCTGCTCGTCTGAGCGCTAACAGAAAATACTAACTGTACGTAGGGCTTGCTACTAGCCACATGAATCAACCAAAAATAGCACAAAACTGTCTCAGCAGACTCCTTGTCAGGGCAGACCCAGGCACTTACTCTCACTCTCAGGATCTGCCCTGAACTGCAGGCTCTGCAGCCTTTTATGGCCCAGTAATGAGCCAAGGACCCACACCCGGGCTAAGGCCTACTCAAGATCCGCCCTGGGCCACACTTAGGTTATCTATTAAAACAGATTATGGCTAAGGCCCCTCGTGGCATCCACAGCAAAAAAAAGCTGCGGAAAAAATTGCGTTGGGAACGCATCATAATTGTGCCCGCACCACTTTTGACAGAAAGTTCGCAGAGGTTTCCTCTTTGGACTCTCTGCTTCAATTATACCTATAGGGAAACCACCGGTGTTATTATAGGTACAATTGACATGCTGCGATTTCCAAAACCACCCACGGTTTTGGAATTCACCGCGTGTCCGCAGTACATATTCTAATGCAAAGTGGGGATGGCATTTACTGGAATCCTATCCATTTTGCTCTGACTGTAAAATGCTGCATTTTTTTCCACAGTGTTTACGCCACATGGGGCCCCAACCTAAGGGGCCGTTTACATAGAGTAAACGCGAGCTGATTATGGCAAACTACACGTGTAAAAAATACACGTGTAAAAATCAGACTCCCATTGACTTCAATGCTATTTTTTACACGTGTATTTTGCCATAATCAGCTCACGTTTACTCTGTGTGAATGGCCCCTAAGATTATCAGGCCGCATTCACATGACAGAATCTAGCTCTGATTTTGCGGTTGATTTCTCCAAAATCAGTGGCAGATTTTGCCCTCATTCTACCTCCAACTGTTGGTAACAAAATAATAGGGAATTTGGTGTTCCCCATTTACTCTGCACATATGGGATATTGTCGTGTTCAAGAGAAATTGTGTAATAAAATGTGGGGGCTTTTTCTCCTTTAACTCTTGTGAAAATGAAAACTTTGAGAAGTGTAAATGAATAATGACTAAATGTCACTTTATCCCCAATGTTAATAAAATCTGTGAAACAGCTGTGGGGTCAAAATGCTCACTATACCCCTTGATAAATTCCTTGAGGGGTGTAGTTCCAAAATGGGATCAATTTTTTTTTGGGGGGGGGTTCATTGTACTGGAACTGCAAATGAGGAATTACACCTGAAAACTATTCCTGGCAAAATCTAATTTTCAAATACCCAGGGGAGAACATTCCTTTTGGTGCTCTACCATGTGCCCGAACAACAGGTTACATCCTCATATGGGATATTTCCATGCTCAGGAAAAAATTTCTAACAAATTGTGGGATGCATTTTCTCCTTTAACCCCTTGTGAATTTGTAAACTTTTGTGGTAAATGAGCATATTATTGAAAAAAAAAAAGTCTAAATTTTATCTCCATATCATTAGGCGCATACCTTAGGCGCACTAGGATGTACAGTTACATCCTGGTGCGTGTGAAAAACATGGCAGCCACTCTGAAACTAGCTGCCGGGTTTCATACAGCAGGGACGACGGCATCTGAGTGGTTACTTTCAGTTTCTATTTTCTTCCAGGTAACGGGATGGCCCCACCACAGCGCGATCGCGGGTGTCATCCCGTTACTATGGCAGCCTGGAGCCTTCTGAAGGCTGTAGGCGCTGCCATAGTATTGTAACTATTGAAGCGAATCTGCCATAGATTGCAATACAGTAGTATTGCAGTTTATGGCACAGGTGATCTAATGATAACACATTCTAGGCCCCTAGGGGGGGCAATATGAAGAGTTAAGAAAAAAAAAGTTAAAAAATAAATAAATTAACCCCCCCCCTTTCCCCAGATCACATATAATTATAAATAAATAAAAGCAAACATTAACACATTAGGCGTTTTTTTTGCTAAATTACCTCCCTAAAACAATCAAATAAGAAGTGATCAAAAAACATACAATCTCCATCATGGTACCAATTAAAACTACATATTGTCCCGCAAAAAAAACAAACTTACACAGCTCTGTATGCTGAAATATACAAAAGTTGCAGGGGTTAGAATATGGCGATTCAAAGATTTCTATTTTTTTTTTCTTCAAAATTTAGAATTTAGAAGTTATTTAAACATGAAACATGAAAAAAACTATATAAATTTAGTATCCCCATGATCGTATCGACCTGGAGAATAAAGCTTATATAGCATTTTTACCGTAGAGTGGAAGCCATAAAAACAAAACCCATAAGAAAACATCAATACTGCATTTTTTCTCAATTCCACCTCATTCTGAATTTTTTTCCACTTCCTACTACATTGTACAAAATAATAAATGGTGCCATTTTGAAGTACTTGTCACGCAAAAATTAAGCCACCATTGGACTACGTAGACAGGAAATTGATAAAGTTATGCCTTTTGGAAAGGAAAGGAATAAAAAACAAAAACACAAAAATGAAAAATGTCTGCATCTCTTAAGGGTTAAAAAAATGCTGTTTTGAATTATTTAGGGGGTTCAGGTTTGAAAAGTTTGTGGTAGCAGTAACAGCCTGGTGCCATACAGACCCAAAGTCTGTGCTAGCAGTAACAGGCTATTACTACTAGCACAGGCTTCAGGCCTATATGGTACTGCTAGCTCAGGCTTTGGGCCTAAATGGTAATATCCCAGACCACGTGACATCTGGGACATTACCATATAGGCCCGAAGCCTGCTAGGATTAACATCGGATCCTGGAGAGGTGAGTAACACTGTTTATTGTGTTCCCTCACCTCCCCTGGGGCTCCGATTATTATACTGAAAAGACCCCTGAGTATAATAATAGCAGTAGTGGGATCGCGGCCTGGGCCTATTCACTACCGCCCTCCACGGCCTATAATACAAGGGGAAGCAGGGGCAGCAGTCAACAGGTCCGGGGAAGTTGGTAAATATGCTGCTACTTGCTGGGGGATACTTGATGGGGTTTCATGTCCCCCCATCTCTGCCTCCAGTTTGTTGTCCCCCATCTCTGCCTCCAGTTTCATGTCCCCCTATCTCTGCTTCCAGTTTGTTGTCCCCCATCTCTGCCTCCAGTTTCATGTCCCCCATCTCTGCCTCCAGTTTCATGTCCCCCCATGTGTGCTCCCAGTTTCATATCCCCCCATGTCTTCTTTCAGTTTCATGTCCCCCCATCTCTGCCTCCAGTTTTGTGCCCCAGTGTCATGCTGTTCTCTTTCCTGCTCGTTATGTGGCCTCAGTTTCATAGGTCCCTTAGATTATGTCCCCCTTGTATGTGTAACACAAATAAATAGTTGTACTTACCTTCCCACGCTCCCTCGCCGCTCTCTCACTCCACTGATGCCGGCACCCGGAGGAGTCTCTGGGGCCAGCGTCAGGTTGCTATGAGGGGGTGACTGGGATAGGTTTAGCCTAAAAAAAGAATTACAATGGATTTTTCGTTTGGATACTATGTCACCTAATGGCTTGAATGAACAGGCCGATTACACATGCTTTATAGAATAATTTATCTTTTACAATATAACACCTTAACCTTGAGTTCGTATAATCTGACATCTTAACTTTTGAGAATACTAATGCGGAGAACCTATATTTTTTGTGGATGGTATCGGCCGCTATACGAATCCCGTTACTCAGCAAAAATGCTGTGTATCCTAAAATGATATAAATCACTGCCCAATATCAATGCCCAGTAGATTCATTTATACTTCCATATCATACCTATACATCAATATCTAGGTAGGTCATAATGCCATAATGATTTTATTATCTGTGCGTAAGTGCCTGGTAGTGTTAATAGAGATCGTAGTATAAAGCCCGAGATGTACCTAGTAGCTATATTATATGAAGTCTGGGTATGTGATCTTATTGGTCGTGTAGAGCTACTAAAGCGTGAGATACCAATACCCGAATGGGTTAATAAGTTGTGGTATGGACGAAGTTTTAGATGTACTTGTTCGTGTACAGCCACTAGAGCGTGAGATACCAATACCCGAATGGGTTAATAAGTTGTGGTATGGACGAAGTTTTAGATGTACTTGACAGCTGCATCACATGAGGTGGTATGGACGAAGTTTTAGATGTACTTGAGGTGGTATGGACAAAGTTTTAGATGTGCTTGAGGTGGTATGGACGAAGTTTTTGACAACTGCATCACATGAGGTCCGATCATGTGATCTTGCTGCACGTACCTTGGCTCTGGTTGTGGGCGGAATTATTAGATCACATGATCCTGTTGAAGGTAGGACCGGACATTGTGACTTACAGCAGTGGGCATGTTCTGAACTCTGTGGGCGTGTTGAAGGTGCGAGCGAAACGCAAGCCTGATTGGAGGATGATTCTTTGGTAGGTGTGGCAGTGTGTTTAAAAGGCCGGAAGACGGCAGGGCAACTCAGCATTGAATGTGAGCGGCGGTCCTGCCGGCGGTCAGAATGCACAATATAATATATATAGCGGATGTTACCGCTTCCTTTTGTGAGGAATGTTACTTGACCCCTGATGAATCTCCTATGTAGAGGAAACGCGTAGGGTCTTTCCTAAGCTGGTGGTGGTCTTGCTTTTCCTGGTACTGCCTCTGAGAACACCTGGCCTTGGAGACCATTTCCCTCTCTGTTGGCGTGGCATTAGGCCAGTAACCTCAGAGGGGGGTGTGTGTTGGATCCTAGAGCCTCCAATAGCTGTTTTATGTGACAAGCAGTATTTGGAGCAAGCCACTTATTGATTTTTAGGGAGTGAGGGTTTTCCCAAGTGGAGTGAATCAATTTACCCTATCCCTTTTATTTATCTCACAAATCAGATACACTGAGCACGGTGTGTAATATTCATGCTCTATACTTTTAATGAGCTTAATAAAAGTTATATTTTAGATGTTCTATGAGCGGATGGTGTCCTCCGCTTTTCAGTGAATTCTTTTATATAGAGAACACATATTTTCTCCCTGTGGGATATGAAACTGGGGGGAGAAATGGAGGGGAGGACATGAAACTGGGAGGACATGAAACTGGGAACAGCTGGAGGGGGCATTAAACCGTGGAGGTAGCTGGAGGGGGACCTGTCTGCCTCTAGTTGCCCCCAGTTTAATGTCACCCTCCAGCTACCCCTACGGTTTAATGTCTGCTTCCAGCTGCCCGAGTTTAATGTCCCCCTCTAGTTGCCCCGAGTTTAATGTCCCACTTTATCTGCCATTAATTTAATGTTCCCCTCCAACTACCCCTACTGCTAACGACCCCCTCCAGATAGTCCAGTTTCATGTCCCCTTCTAGTTGCCCCCAGTTTTATGTCCCACTCCAGCTGCCATTAATTTATTGTCCCCTCCAACTACCCCCACTGTTTAGTGTCCCCCTCCAGCTGCTCCAGTTTCATGTCCCCTCTGGTTTCCACCAGTTTAAACTGGGGCACCAAGAGAGGGACCTAATACTGTGGGGCAGTTGGAAGGAAACATTATAATGTGGAGACATATAATGTACGGGTGACTGTAGGAGAATTATACTGTGTGGGGGCACATGGAGAGATGATTGAGAATGGGCGGAGTCCATGTAGAAGTGGGTGGAGCTAAATTTGCCACAACGCGGCCCTCTAAAATAGTTTTAATTTCTTATGCGGCCCCATGGGAAAATTAATTGCCCACCCCTGTTCTAGGGGGTATAAAGCTGGGAGAGTCACTGGTGGAGAAGGACCTGGGTGTACTTGTAGATCATAGAATAGATAACAGCATGCAATGACAATCAGCTGTTCTATTAATCCTTAGATACTATCATCAGGATTTCTCACATAAGTACTATCAAGGTGTCTGTGGGATTCCTCTATTGTCCCCCTCTATTTTGCTCTTAGACTTCCTACATTAGCATAGAACCTTTACAATATAATTTGTTTTGGCTTTGCATTATAAAAAGCAACAATTTTATAAAAAGTTATTTCTGGCTCGTTTAGGCCCAGAAGGTCCAGGTTGTATATTCATTATGGTGCAGAGTTCAACAGTTTCTAATATGTAAGTAGAAACACAATAATTAATTAATGCAGCATGTCCATAATCATTAAAAAAAAAAATTACATACTTACTATCGTGTGCTTTTGAGGCACCGGCAGGTTTTCATGTCATCATAATTAACAAAGCACTGAACAAATCTCCACCAAATAAACACCACACTCTCTGATCAGATACTGGAATGTAGGACTATGGGGGAACAAAGCTTTCATAACTTTTTACATTTTATATTAATGTTGCTGTATGAGACTTTGTATTTTTTGGGTACAAAAGACTTTTTGATCAATTTTTATTTTTGAGAGGCAAGATGAACAGAAAACATCAATTCTGGCATCTGAATTTTAATGTTTATGGCATTTATCATCTAGAATAAATAAGATACAAATTTTATGGGTTGTTATGTATGTGGTGATACTAATAGTGTTTTGGGGGTTTTTTTAACAACAGGGGGGGAGTCCATGGGAGGGAAGATGTTATGAATGAAACTCCATAATGTCCCCAATTGATGGTAGACCCCTGATGTTTTCTTTTCCAGCAGCTAAGGGGCCCTGTTAACTTACCGGTCCCCTTTCTGTGATGTCAATTAGAAGCGTTGAAGACAGCAGGGAGAGCCCAAGAGAGATGAGTAAAACTATTTTTTATGTTTGCTCACCTCCCCTGGGCTTTTGTCCATTATACTCTGGGGTCCGAAGAGACCCCCAGAACATAATAGTTTGTGGATGATGAAACCCCAAACGTTTCTGATCGCTATGGGATATTATACCTTGTGAAGGGGGCACTGTGGGACATTATAGTATGTGTAAATGGGGAGATATACCATGTGGAGGCCAGGAAAGGGAGTGCTATGGTGTGTGCTGCAAGCCGATGGCTGGTCAGGTAATGGAGGGGGTGTACAGCTCACCCAGACTACTCAGGTGGGTGAGATGAGAAAACTCCAGGAATGTTTGTTCTCAGCAGACAACTTTCGTCTGCTGAGCATTTTAGTAAATGCTCAGTACTGGGCTGGATTTTTAGGAATGACAGGTAGGATTGGTAGTGGGACCTGTCATTCCACCCCCTTCCAGTCCACACTTTGGGGATGTTCCGGCAGTGACTCAGCTGCAGAGAGTCTCCTCGTCAAGGAGGCTTAAGAAGCCAGCTCCAACAGCAACACTTTGGCAGAGCTTGGCTGGAGAGCTGACAGAGAGGTCATATTTTTTTAGCTGTGTCCTGAATGATTCTACTATTTTTTTTTTGGATTTCTGTTATTCTAGGTGAGGTAACCTATTCTATGTTTAGTTAGAGCCTAGACAGGCAGGTATTTATTTATTTTTGTGTTGTTTCCTTTTGTTGCTGCACTACTTTTTTGAGTGAAAATAAACTCTACCTTTGTTTTGGACTAAACAAACTGGATCTGTGTGTCTATGCCACCCCACCTAGCAACCCCAGATCCTGACAGTGTGCATGTGATGGTTTGTGCAGGCAAATTAAATAGGAGCTTATATAAGAATATAATTTTTATCCTCCTATAAAAATTGTAACTCTAATGAATAAGTCTACTCCCTGTACCTAACTAATGTGATAATTAGGGCCGGTTCCAGATTGGCATAGCATGGCCATTTATTGCTTACATATTATAGACAACTTCTGAAGTTCCTGTAGTTCATCAGTACTGCATTGGTGTGTCATAATTCTAGATCTAATAACCTACTGGAAGTCCAGAGGAGGTCAAAAGATCAACGCCAGCACACTAAGGCAGGATAAACATCTTTAATCTACTTTCTGTCAGCTTGTGCATAGTAAATTGTTTTACCTTTACCCTCTGGAGAGCTGGATTGAGAAAATTTATCATTCACAGCCTTCCACTGTAAGAAAGGAGAAAACCATTTAATGGCAACAATATAGCAGCTTATCAGCATCATATAGTCAAGGAGGGATTGTGTGTGGGAGGCTGTGGCACAAAAAGGGGTATGGTTACAATGTAGGAGCACTACCAGGGGGATGTGAATGATGGGACACATGAAAGCAGACATATAAACAAGTCTTCACAGCAGTCTTACCCAGTGTCCAAGATGAACTCCTGGGGAGCTGCATCGATAATTCTGTTCTCCACTTTGTATCTGCGGCTGGCCACCTAGTACTGACAGTAGTAAGGAGGAAACATGGAGCAAAGTGGTAAATGAAAAATGCAGCTCCCCACATAATGAGGGCTCATTATGCTTCTAAAGTAAGGGCAGTGCCAGTGGCCATCCTGGGCGGGGGGAATCTATGTGCAGTACAGCATGTAATATAGACATCATTGGGTGTGGGACACTGTTGGAATCATTATGTCACATGTAGGAGACCTGTGGAGGCCATTATTTGACACAAAGGAGCACTCTCGGGGTTATTTTAGGGAGTCATTATATTTATGAGAACACTGAATGGGCTACAGAACTGTTAGAAGTCACTTATAATACATAGATAATTTGGGGTATTGCTTGAAAAGGTTTAGAAATACTGGTCTAGGGGTGGCGTGGCCTGCACCTTCATGAGAGCAGACGCATAACTCTCGGCTCCTGCTCTCCCCGCCGGCATACTTGGACCAACTGCCTGGATTCCGGCTCCTATGGGGAAGAAATGACCCCGGGCAGTCCCTGAAACTTCCCTCGCATCTCCGGGGGCCTCTGGTCAAGCTTCCCTGCGGCGGCTCCTCCGCCTGGCTCCATCTACCTTGCGGCCTAACACGAGGCGGCGGCCATCTTGCCCGGCCCTGCCGGCCCCAAACGTCAAGGTACAGCGCTCCTCTCAGCCTGCCAGCGCTGCATAACCTGTGGATAACTTGCCTCCTTCGGAGCCCGAAACTGCTGCTGGTTCTCCAGCTCTAACGTTGACGCTGCTGCCGAATTCAGCTTCAGGGACTTCATGCCTTCAGCATCCCTCTCTGGTGAGTGCTCCCCCTCCCCCCATTGGACTGTAGCATGAGCGGGAAGCCATCTTCCCTGAGCTCCCCGCTGGGCTCTAAGCTGCCTATACTGCACTCTGCTAGGGGCTCTCCCTCAAACCATGTGAAACAACCTGCTGCTGCCCTGGAGAACACAGTCCTGTCAGGGAGTACAGTCCTCCCCCTCTGGACTCCCAGTGTCTCACCCTCCTCAGATAGTCTTGCTCCCCCCAAATGTTGCTGAGACTGATATAGGAGCCACTCCATCTTTGTCTCCATATGCTATCTGTTCTCCTTCCCGGTCTCCCCCTGCCACCCTATCTGGCCCGCATAGTGAATTTGTGCCCGCTGACTTTCCAGCCTCTGCTCCATGGCATCAGTTGCTCGCTAATTTGCCTTCCAGGGATGATTTCATGCTCTTGTTTCTGAAGTAAAGACTGTCTGTCGGGCTGAAATACGTGCAGAGATCTCCACGTTGCGACAGGACCTTCAAGTCATTGCAAATAGGGTCGAGACCCTTGAGAGTGACCATGATCAAACTCGCTCTTCAGTTTCCCAGTTGCAGGACTTTGCTTCTTCACAGTGTCAGGTCATCCTGGACATGCAGCATCACTTGGAGGACTTGGATAATAGGGGGAGACGTAACAACATTTGGATTAATGGTCTACCGGAGGCTACTCAAGCAAAGGATTTACAGGCCACTTTGGAGGGGATATTTAATTCCATTCTGGAGGAACCCCCGACTCACAAAATCAAGTTTGACAGAGCACATCGTGCTCTGCGTCCTAAAGGTGTGGGTTCTTCTCCTAGAGATGTTCCAAAAAGTAGAAAAAGCTGGGCACTCACCGTTGGAAGAGTATAAAAATTTTTGAATCTTTATTTCAGAAATTCATGTTAAAACACAATACGGGAGAAGGCACACCTGGGAGAGGAGAGCGACAGCCATTTTGTGTTGGTAGCACTTTTTCAAGCTCAACAAGCTCTTCTCCTAGAGATGTTATTTGCTGCCTGCACGACTTCACCACGAAGGAAGCTATTTTGTCTAAGACCCGAAATCTCAAAGACTGAGTTTGATGGGGCTAAGATACATATCTACCAAGATCTTTCCTGGATTACCTTGCAGAAGCGGAGAAACCTTCGCCCCTTGCTTCAACTGTTGCAGGATGCCCAAATACCTTATCGCTGAGGTTTCCCTTTTGCCTTGACTGCTCAGAGAATGATCGCTGTGCTACCCTTCGTGTTCACGCTGATCTAGCTCAATTTTGCGAGACATGACTTAACTCCTCATGGACTTGACTTCTCCGGACTTGCCTAATTGGGAGTTGGTGGCCCCACCACCGCCTCCTCCACCGGGTGGACTGTGGTCCCCCCTAGGCGTCGTTCTTGCCAGTCTCCACGACAACGCTCTGCATCTGGAACCCAGCTGAGGACTGCATTGCCTCCTTGAGATGTGTGACTTCTAGTTTTCTCCCTGTGGGTTGTCTACATTGCTTTTCCTGCATATGTACTCATTTCGGTTGGTCCTGTATTTTGCCTTCATTAGCTGTAATTTGCCTGGCGGGTGGAGCGGGGTGTGAGTTTTCCATCTCTTGTTCCCCTTTTCTTTTACCACACCCCCTCTTCCTGCAAGATTTTTGGCCTTCTTTCTTTTCTTGTTTGGTCTCCTGGCAGTGTATTGCTCACTCCTCCCATTCCCTCTTATAGGGCTTGGCCTAGCGGCGAGGCTTTAGTCAGGCCTCGTAGGGTGCATTGGGGACTGCATCCGTTTAGGGCACTTTTTAGCCCTGGTCGGGGGAGTTAGCTCTGATCGACATGTTTATATTTCATGTTTTTTGTCTTCTTTACCTGTCTTGTGTTCCCTTGTTGGTCTTCTTCCCTTTTGTGTTTTTCTTTTGTTTCTGTTTTTACAGGTGTAGTACCCTAGGACGTCTACTTTGGCGGTTTCTGCTGTGCTTCTCCGATCCCCATCCGTGGATTCTTGCTTTAGTGGCCCTGCGTTGGGTGAGATCCCTCTGTGCTTTTTCTACCATATTATTTTCAGTCTCCTTTTTGTTGCTTTTTAATGGTTAATTGTGTCACTTTGAATATGAAGGGTCTGGGTTCCAATGTCAAGCGCCGCATGGTTCTTCGTGAACTTCGGTCCCTCCGGGTGGATGTGGCCTTCTTACAGGAGACCCACTTCAACCAGACAGGCGCTTTTAATTTTGCTCGCCACTACTACCCCGCAGCTTATTCGGCATCTGATAGTCGGAGGAAGGGTGGGGTTGCTATATTGTTGTCCAGATCGTGCCCTAGCTCTATTACGACTTCTCATCTAAATCCCCGTGGGCGCTTTGTTATATAAGGTCAGCTTCATGGACGCCCAATTGTCCTCTGTAACATTTATGCTCCTAACACTGCACAGATTCCTTTCCTTAAACAGGTCCTACAGCGACTTCGGAATTTCTCGGGTGTGGCACTCCGTTTGGGAAGTGATTTCAATATGATTTTCTCCGAGCGTGTAGACCGTTTGTCTCTTGCTGATGCCCCTTTAAATGCTTCTCAGTTGCGCTTAGCCCGAGAGTTCCGAAGTCTTGTTCGATCTGCGGCTCTTTATGACCTTTGGAGGGTCGATAACCCCACTGCTCGTTCTTATACCTTCTACTCTCACCCTCATAAAACACATACCTGGATAGATTGCTTCTTTGGTAATACGCTGACATTTCGTTTTTTGTCAAAGGGCCCATTTCCTGTTCTGACCATGGTTCTGTCTCGGTTACTTTGTTCCCTACCCCTCCCCCTTCTAGGAGATGTCATTGGCGCCTCAATGAATCTCTGCTGCACTCACTTCCTTCCCGTGAAACTCTTTGCCAGCATCTCTCAGATTATTTTACTACTAATGCAGGTTCGGTCCAATCACACTCTGTTCTTTGGGAAGCCCATAAGGCTGTGATGAGGGGACATTGCATCGCCCTAGCTACCCGTATGAAAAAGGATAGGCTAGCTAGGGAAGTAGCCTTGCGTGCTCTAATACAATCCTTAGTTGAAAGTCTAGCAACCCATCCGTCTGTTACTTTACTCCGTCAATTGGTTGTTGCTCGGGCTACACTAAAGGAGGTTCTCAGGCTACTCAACGCCTCTTATTGTATAGTCAACAAAAGGTATTATGAGCGGGGTAATAAGGCACACACGTTACAAGCTAAGATGTTGCGGGACCGCCAGGCTTCGTTGGTCCCCCATGCGATACGTGACCGTGGGGGAGTTCCCCGCCACCATCCGGATGAAATCGCCTCTCTTTTTGGGAATTTCTATACTAAGTTGTATAACCTCCATCCCCCTGAGTCTCGGAATCCTGAACAGAGATTTCGTGACTTGGAGGATTATTTGGCAGCCTGTGATCTACCCAAACTACCAGCCTTGGCTTTGGAGACCCTTAATGTTCAGGTTTCTGCTGAGGTTACTGATATACTAAAAAGTTTGCCCAGTGGTAAGGCTCCTGGCCCTGATGACTTTACCTACCTGTATTATAAGATTTTCCAGGAAGAGCTTGTGCCCCATCTATGTAACCTGTTTAATGTTTTTTGAAGGGTGCCCCAATCCCTCCAACCATGCTTCAATCTCATTTATCTTTAGTCCCTAAACCAGGCAAGGACCTTCAGGGGTAATCCAATTATCGACCAATCGCCTTGCTTAATACTGATCTTAAACTATTTACCAAGATCACAGCCAATAGGCTTAGCGGTTGGCTGCCCTCATTCAAAAGGACCAGGTGGGTTTCGTCCCCTATAGGCAGGGTGGAGATAATACCAGAAGGGCTGTGGACTTGATTGATGTGGCTAACCGCTTGTCTATTCCTACCCTGGTGCTGAGTCTTGATGCAGAAAAGGCATTTGACCGACTTGATTAGTCCTTTATGTTTGCCACTCTTAAACGATTTAGTCATTCAGGAGCATTCTTGACTGCAATCCATTCCTTATACTCAGTCCCTTACGCTGATGTTAAGCTTCCAAATGCAGCCTCATCTCTTTCCCATACAGAATGGGACTCGGCAGGGTTGCCCCCTTTCCCCTTTAATTTTTGCCCTCTGTATAGTACCGTTAGCTGCCAGAATTAGGTTGAATCCGGATATTGCTGTGGTCAAGGTGTGTGATAGGGAATTTAAGATCTCCTTGTTTGTGGGCGATGTTCTTCTTACTCGGACTTTCCTCCACACTACCCTCCCAAATTTATTGGCTACTCTAACAGAGTTTGGGGGTCTTTATGGCTACAAAGTGAATCCTACTAAAACCAAAGCTCTCCCGATTAATATCCCCGCCACCTTCCTGGAACTACTCAAGAGTAATTAGGACTCTCAGTGGCGTGTTACATCCCTTAAGTATCTGGGTGTGCAGCTCTCTTCCTCCTATGCTGGTTTATACTCTGCTAATTACCCGCGTCTATTTGGTGAGCTTCACTTGATGCTAGATAGGTGGCGTCCTCTCCATATTTCCCTTATGGGGAGAATCTCAGAAGTAAAGATGTCCCTCCTCCCCAAACTCCTTTATTATTTTGAGGCCCTTCCTGTTGCAGTGCCTAGAGGCAAGTTGCAGTCTCTCCAGAAAAGTGTGTTTTGTTTCATTTGAAATGCTAAATGTTACCTCATCCCCAAATCCGTGATGCTTGCTGGCAAGGGAGAGGGTGGACTGGCTGTCCTGCATTTGCTATTTTATTACTGGGCAGCCCATCTGCAGGTTATCCCGTTTTGGGCGGCCTCAAAGGCTTACACCAGGTGGGTTGAGGTGGAGAAGCTTTGGATGGCTCCTGTCCGTCCTAATGCACTCCTCTGGTCTCGCTGCCCTCCTCACTTGCCACTCCGCTTCTAGGTCCTATTCGGTTCACCAGAGCAATTTGGAATGCATTTCCTATCTGTTCCCGTGTCTGTTCTTTCCTTTGTATCCTGTTGATTTTTCGATGCGGTCGCAGTGGCCGTAGTTGATTTCACATTTTCTTTGTGTTGTTGCTGTTTTACATGCATATTTTTTCTCTTTGTTGTAAATCTTCTTGAAAAATTTTATAAAAATTAGAAAAAAAAAAAAAAAAAAAAAAAAGAAACACCAAACTAGAGCAATGATGGTGAACAGTCAAGTGCTATAATTGACCAGCTAGGTCATTTCCATAGGCTTTAAATGGAGTAGAAATGTGCAAAGCTCAAGTATAGCTACATTGCAACAGGTGACCATTGTTTTAGGAAATCCCCCTCGTGCTCCCCTGAGGTCAGTTGTTAAAGGGGCTCTATCACTGGGAAAAGTCATTTTTATCTAAACACATGTTTGCATAGGCTTTAGAAATGCTACTTCACACCTATCTTTAGTATGTAGATTGCCTCAGTGGTTTCTGAATAAGTCCGTTTTTATTCATATGCTAATGAGCCTCCAGCAAGTACAGGAAGATCCCAGCAGCCTCCTCTCTTCTATTATCTCCTATGTGTGTGAGGCAAACAGGAAGCTGAGTCATCATCAGCAGCAGCAGTCTCCCATAGGAAACAACAGGAGAGGAGTGCACGATGTATCGTGCAACAGTCTAATTAGCATATGAATAAAAACTGACTTATTCAGAAACCACTGAGGCAATCTATATACTATAGGTAGGTGTGGAATAGACTTTCTAAAGGCTATGCAAGGATGTGATTAGGTAAAAATGACTCTTCCCAGTGATAGAGCCCCTTTAAGGAGTTCCACATAATTTCCTTGTAGGTACAAGTATATCCATGGATCATAGTCACTCTAGCAGGACCTAACTAAGAGAATAGAATGTACACAATTAGGAATGAGCATAACGTGCACTTGTTATCTGTCCACTGCCACCTTCCGTACATCTTCAAAGTGATGCTACATGAACATGGTGGACAGATGATGCCATCATAAGCGGTAATGCATCCATTGTTGCATAATGCTTTGCATAAATTAGATGCCACCATATGACAACAACACTAGGGACAACAGAGAAAAAGCCCATCCTCCAAAAGAAAACAGAGATAAAAATAATTGAAATAGCAACTATGTAAGTGGTGTATAAAAACCACCATTAACACAGAACCCAAAATCCCCTTTGTCCATTCATACAGTGATAGATTGATACGATTATGGATGTCTGTCTTGACCTCAATAAGAGCTTAAAACCTGCAAATGCAGTAAGCACCCCTGGTGGTAACTACAGTTCACAACTTAAAAAAAGTTTTCCTGAGACTTATGAGTATTTCCACAAAATTAATCATATTTCATATAAAACTACTTGACAAAATTTCTGTCATCCATTGAAAACAATTAGCAAAAGTCACTAAGAAAAGCCCAGTGAATTCGCTCTCTGTCAATTTGTGCACTGTTGCCAATATATATGACCTGTAGTCCATCTTCATCCAGGATGAGCATGCTCAGTTTGTCTTGGATTTCCCTAGATCTACTTTTTTTTAAATTGTTTATTTAAAAGGTTTTTCAATATAGGAACACATCATGGCCGAAAGGCCAATGCTAATCCACAAACAAACAAACAAACACAGTTTCAATGCAATGGGAAAATAAATAACATGTCACAAGGAGTAAGGCAAAACCCACAGACAAGGGCAAGACAAGACAAGAAAATACGGGGGTAAGAAACAAGAAACGTGATGTTCCAGTGGATAGGGTAATCACAAAGGCTGGGAGGCCCAAAACACATCCCACAAATTCCAGATAGCGTGAAAGCGCTCCTCCTTCCCTAGATCTACTTAATAGATCAGGGCTTCATAGCCATGCATGCACTATGCCAACAGATGGATTATGTATGATGTACATTGGGGGGGGGGGGAGTATTTAGTCAGCCACCAATTGTGCAAGTGCTAGTGTTTGAACTTGTAATTAATATAAAAGACACCTGTGCACACCCTCAAACAGTCAGACTCCAAGCTCCACTATGGTGAAGACCAAAGAGCTGTCAAAGGACACCAAAAAGAAAATTGTAACCTTGCACCAGGATGGGAAGACTGAATCTGCAATAGGCAACCAGCTTGGTGTGAAGAAATCAACGGTGGGAGCAATAATTAGAGAATGGAAGACCACTGATAATCTTCCTCGATCTGAGGCTCTACGCAAAATCTCACCCCGTGGGGTCAAAATGATCACAAGAACGGTGAGCAAAGAACCACACAGGGGGGACATAGTGAATGACCTGCAGAGAGATGGGACTAACGTAACAAAGGCTATGCTGAGTAACACACTTCACTGCCAGGGACTCAGATCCTGCAGTGCCAGACGTGTCCCCCTGTTTAAGCCAGTACATATTCAGGCCCGTCTGAAGTTTGCTAGATAGCATTAGGATGATCCAGTAGAGTATTGGGAGAATGCCATATGGTCAGATGAAACCAAAGTAGAAGTGTTGGTAGAAACACAACTCGTCGTGTTTGAAGGAGAAACATGCATCCAAAGAACACCATACCTACTGTAAAGCATGGGGGTGGAAACATCATGCTTTGGGGCTGTTTCTCTGCAAAGGGAACAGGACGACTTATCTGTGTCCATGAAAGAATGAATGGGGCCATGTATCGTGAGATTTTGAGTGCAAACCTCCTTCCATCAGCAAGGGCATTGAAGATGAAACGTGGCTGGGTCTTTCAGTATGACAACGATCCCAAGCACACCATCAGGGCAACAAAGGAGTGGCTTCGTAAGGAGGATTTCAAGGTCCTGGATTGGCTTAGCTAGTCTTAAGATCTCAACCCTATAGAAAACCTTTGGAGTTGAAAGTCCATGTTGCCAAGCGACAGCCCCAAAACATCACTGCTCTAGAGGAGCCCATGGAGAAATGGGCCAACATACCAACAACAGTGTGTGCCAACCTTGTGAAGACTTACAAAAAGTGTTTGACCTCTGTCATGCTAAGAAAGGATATATAACAAAGTATTGAGATGAACTTTTGTTATTGACCAAATACTTATTTTCCACCAAAATTTGCAAATAAATCCTTTCCAAATCAGACAGTGTGATTTTCTGGATTTGTTCTCTCATTTTATCTCTCATAGTTGAGGTCTACCTATGATGTAAATTACAGACGCCTCTCATCTTTTTTAAGTGGGAGAACGTGCACAATTGGTGGCTGACTAAATAATTTTTTCTCCCACTATATGAATCATTTCTGGTACGAAGAATGGATAGAGCAGGGTGCACCTAAGAAATGTAGTTTTCAAAGTGAAGCACACAGTTACACACTACATAGTAAGGACCGACTACTGTGGTTATTGCAAGCAGTAATATTACAGTACTGTAATGCCGCGGGCACAGGAGCTAGAAAGAATCTGCAGCTGATTTGGGGGGAAATCCACCCCCAAATCCGCAGCAAATTCCTCCATCTGAACTTACCTTAAATGTCAAACAACTAGGTATACTTAGACGTTTTGGATAGATCTGTGAACTCAAGACTTGTTAAAAATAAAATAAATAGATGGTTGTAGAAACAGAATTTATTGATCTAATTATCAAAGCATAAAAAAAACAAATTAAAAAAAAAAAAAAAGTACAGGGTCTTCTCTAGAGCCAGACTCTGAACTACCTCTTCTTGAAACCGTACTTCTTTCTCTCATAAAAGAGATCTGTTTTGGAACTGCCCAAGTTTACAATTTTGGGGCAACCATCTCTCTGCAAAAAAAACAGAAGTTAATGGTTAAAATCAGCAAAAGGCTCAATCAAATAAAAAAATAATTTTTGTTCACCTAAAACGTTATTTATTTTTGTGTAATCCCCAAAATAAATAAAAATCATGTTAGCCTTTCGTCAGGTCAGTGATGTACCTCCTGAAAATGTATGAACAAACTGAGTGTAGACAGTGACAAAGCGTGTAAGAAGCACTTTCCACTAAGGAATGGTAACAACTAGTTGTATCCACACACCTATTGTAGCCACACATTTGAAGGAGAATGAGCACTGTGTTGTACTGTTCTTCTTAACAGACGAGTCAAGAAAGTCAGCAGGTTCCCTGCAACTGGAGTCTTTTGGAGTTATAAAAATAAAGCTTAAAGTGGTTCTCCCCCAAAAATAGAAATTTAATCCTTAAACTAAACCCCCTCCTCCACCTAACTTTTTTTTTTTTTTTTTTAATGACGAATGAGCTGAGAAATCTCACCCTTCATTATACTGTAGTATGCCCTGTACTAAACACTGGAGAGGGCTTTTTTTTTTTCTTTTAATGTAAATTGTGAGCCCCATATAGGGCTCACAACGTTCATTTTTTCCCTATCAATATGTCTTTGGAGTATAGGAGGAAATCCACACAAACAGGGAGTGAACATACAAACTCCTTGCAGATGTTGTCCTTGGCAGGATTCGAACCCAGGACTTCAGTGCTGCAAGGCTGCAGTGCTAACCACTGAGCCACCGTGTTACCCCACCCTGCCTAACTTCTAATTGACGTTATTTAAAAAAATAAAATAAAAAGTGTGGCTAGTAACAAATCTGAGTAACATCACCAGGTCATTTGCAGCCACTGCTGAGGCAACTGATTGGCAGTCACATGCGGCCCAGGACTTCCAGCAGCAGTGTAACCCGGAGGGCCGGGGACAGAGGAGTATGTTTTCTTTTTATAGGTTACACCTAACACTAACATTTCCTCTTTTGGTCCATTGAAGTATAAGGGGGTCTGTTTTATAAGAAAATGGAGGAAAAAGTCCTCCATGCAGGAATTTTAATTCTGCAGATTTCCTCTGCTCAGGCAGACACTGCGACAGAGTCTCCAACAAAGTGCTTTGGGTGCAGATGTGAACTTAGCCTTTCCCAGCCTCCTCAGGGATTTGTCCAATTCCTGCATAATCCCTTTAATACCTTAGGACAAAGCCAGTTTTGGCTTTCAAGACAAAACAACTTTTTTCGTTTTTTTTCCCCATTTGTTGTATTCTGAAAGTTATATTTTTGGATGGCATCATTTTGGGGTAACTATAACTTATTGACTAGAGGTTATGAACTCTTTCAGCATCAGATTAAAAACACCAATTCTGGAATACTTTAAATTTACCTTTAAACAGGGCATCACTACAATTTTGGCAATACCCAATGTATATATTTCACGTCTTGTTACTGTACAACTGCCTTGCTTGCTTTGTAACCCCTTTTATTTCAGTTATTCATTAAAGGTACCATAGTCCCAAGACTTCCACTTTGTGTCTCATAGTGATAGCAATGCTACATTTTTCAACTGGCTAACATGGTACTAAACATTTTTCTTCTCCGCTATGGCTATTTCTCTTGGACACTTCATCAAGGTTTGGTCTTTAGCAGAAGTGAGGTTTTGTTTTTTTTAAGCTATGCAATTACAAAATCAGATGGGAGGGAGGTTGAAAAGCTCATATGATACCACCATAGCTGGGACTGTGGTTATTCATCAAATATTTGCTATATTTTAAGCAATGTAAATGCATCTAATTTTTCAGTTGCTCACATCTTTCTCTTGAATGGTGCACTCCTTGCAATAGTAAGCGTCTGATACTCCAGGGCCTCCGCAGATGACACAACGACCTTGGTAGGAACCATAGTTACATTCATCACAGATCCGCACTAGCGTACAAGGGCGCACATAAGAGTCACAAATCACACACTTTCCATCACCTACAAAAAAAATACAAAGAAAACATTTTTTTTTTTTAGCTGAGCACAATCAATAATGCCGCTAACAGTAACATATATATATATATATATATATATATATATATATAGTGGGGCAAAAAAGTATTTAGTCAGTCACCAATAGTGCAAGTTCCACCACTTAAAAAGATGAGAGGCGTCTGTAATTTACATCATAGGTAGACCTCAACTATGAGAGACAAAATGAGAAAACAAATCCAGAAAATCATATTGTCTGATTTTGTAAGAATTTATTTGCAAATTATGGTGGAAAATAAGTATTTGGTCACCTACAAGCAATCAAGATTTCTGGCTCTCACAGACCTGTAACTTCTTCTTTAAGAGTCTCCTCTTTCCTCCACTCATTACCTGTAGTAATGGCACCTGTTTAAACTTGTTATCAGTATAAAAAGACACCTGTGCACACCCTCAAACAGTCAGACTCCAAACTCCACTATGGTGAAGACCAAAGAGCTGTCAAAGGACACCAGAAACAAAATTGTAGCCCTACACCAGGCTGGGAAGACTGAATCTGCAATAGGCAACCAGCTTGGATTGAAGAAATCAACTGTTGGAGCAATAATTAGAAAATGGAAGACATACAAGACCACTGATAATCTCCCTCGATCTGGGGGCACCACGCAAAATCTCACCCCGTGGGGTCAAAATGATCACAAGAACGGTGAGCAAAAACCCCAGAACCACGCGGGGGGACCTAGTGAATGAACTGCAGAGAGCTGGGACCAATGTAACAAAGCCTACCATCAGTAACACACTACGCCGCCAGGGACTCAGATCCTGCAGTGCCAGACGTGTCCCACTGCTTAAGCCAGTACATGTCCGGGCCCGTCTGAAGTTTGCTAGAGAGCATTTGGATGATCCAGAAGAGTATTGGGAGAATGTCCTATGGTTTGATGAAACCAAACTGGAACTGTTTGGTAGAAACACAACTTTTCGTGTTTGGAGGAAAAAGAATACTGAGTTGCATCCATCAAACACCATACCTACTGTAAAGCATGGGGGTGGAAACATCATGCTTTGGGGCTGTTTCTCTGCAAAGGGGCCAGGACGACTGATCCGGGTACATGAAAGAATGAATGGGGCCATGTATCATGAGATTTTGAGTGCAAACCTCCTTCCATCAGCAAGGGCATTGAAGATGAAACGTGGCTGGGTCTTTCAACATGACAATGATCCAAAGCACACCGCCAGGGCAACGAAGGAGTGGCTTTGTAAGAAGCATTTCAAGGTCCTGGAGTGGCCTAGCCAGTCTCCAGATCTCAACCCTATAGAAAACCTTTGGAGGGAGTTGAAAGTCTGTGTTGCCAAGCGACAGCCCCAAAACATCACTGCTCTAGAGGAGATCTGCATGGAGGAATGGGCCAACATACCAACAACAGTGTGTGCCAACCTTGTGAAGACTTACAGAAAATGTTTGACCTCTGTCATTGCCAACAAAGGATATATAACAAAGTATTGAGATGAAATTTTGTTACTGACCAAATACTTATTTTCCACCATAATTTGCAAATAAATTCTTACAAAATCAGACAATGTGATTTTCTGGATTTGTTTTCTCATTTTGTCTCTCATAGTTGAGGTCTACCTATGATGTAAATTACAGACGCCTCTCATCTTTTTAAGTGGTGGAACTTGCACTATTGGTGATTGACTAAATACTTTGTTGCCCCACTGTGTGTATATATATATATATATATATATATATATATATATATATATACACACACACACACACACGAGTGCTTTCATATACTCTTTTTGGATGCAGTTTCTAATGCCAATGCCAGAAGTAAAAGAAGGTATAAGATACTGTATAGACAAGATTCTACTTTTTTTCTTATTTAAATACATTCTACTCCTAATTTTAGCTTCAAAAAACGGCAAATCAGAAAGCACCCTCAAAATAAAGCAAAGTCCACTGCATGGAGAGGGACCTATTATGCTTCCACGTAAAGCATCAGCCTCTTCTAATATTTCACAGCAATTCTGTACAATGTACAGGTAAATCACAACAATTAGGCCTTATTCACACAACCGAGCACACAAATGTGAATGAGCCCTTAAGCAAGTCACTCACTTGAGATAGCTTTGTGTCAAATGTAGGTGTGGCCCTAGCCTAAAACTTTGTAAAAGGTGGTCAAGAAAATCAGAAGATGACTATGGATTAAGATTAAAGTTGACCACAGACATAAAGCAGTGCTCCAAAACCTACCACTTTGTTGGGAGCTAATAAATTCGTGTATTGCTAACAATGTATTTCTTCAGGGACAGTAAACTAACACTAACACTAAGGCTTCCATCCTTCGGGTCTGCTTGGAAACCCGAAAGATGGAAACCTATCTGCTTAAAAAGTGGTTACCTGTGGAAACCATACACAATACTGGAGCTATGCTTGCCAGACTTGCCAGTTTTAAGCAGAAATGGGGACGGAGTCCCCAAATGCTAGTGTGGCCCTGGCATAAATGTTATTTTAAAAACATGAAAATTGTATAGCCTGAATGATAAATGTTCCAGTACATTGACTTTTATTGGGGGCCACCAACCATATTATACGTATGGCCAGCTTAAAGGGGACCTTTCATGTCCTCGGGCACACGCGGTTTTATATATCACTAGAAAGCCGACTGTGCGCTGAATTCCGCTCACTATCAGCTTTCCCATTATGTGCCCCTGGTGAAGGGCCATCGGTGCGGTTACTGTAGCTCTTCAGTGTCAGAAGGGCGTTTCTGACAGACTGTGAGGAACACCGCTCCTCACAGTAGAGTCCAATGTGCTGTACTGTCAGAGGGGGTGTTCCTTACTGCACAGACTAGTACTGGGGGGGAGGGGGTTCCTCACCGTTTAGCGTCATCGCTGTTGGTTTTCTAGCGGTAAATCAAAACAACAGGTGCCCAAGGATATGAAAGGTTCTCTTTAATGTAATCACCAAACTTGTACCAATTATTTATCATATACATTATATTTAAAGTACTTACATTTTTCGCATAGTCTTCCTATAGCTGAAATTGAAATAATAAAAAAGTTAAAAGATGACAGCAGATTAATAATAACCATGATCTTCAAGTACAAAATTCACACTGCAACAAAACTCAATAAAGCCACACTTAGAATATTCGTGCAGATAGAAAATCCCTCCAGCAACAAAATTTTACAGGTAAGCAGTAAAATTTAAGTCTCACATGTACAGGATAAATAAGGAAGGGGGAGGGGGGGGGGGGTCATACAAATCTAATATTACAAGATACCAATTATTTATTACAAGTATTTAATATATAATATGTAATATAATAAATAGTAATATAAGGTTTTTACCGATAAAAATAGTTTCTCTTGAGGGATGAAAGTGTATAATAATCACCTCTCACTGGTGATCACACTTGCACAGCTGCCAACAACATGGCTTACATTTGGAGCATCCTGAAGGAAATACCTTTTACAAATGATGTACATTTACATCAGGGTGTGTAAAGTGGTTGATAAACAGTCAAAGAAAAGCCAACTGTAATAAAAACTATTAAGGGAAAGTTCACACGTAGGAATCTGCCTTGTATTTGGAGATGGATTCAGTCCCGAATCTGCCTGCCATTGTTTTCAATAGGAGGCAGAGATTGCCGCAAGAATTGGGGACCACAGAAGTTGAGCCTCAGCATTAAGAATGAGGTCATATGTCTAGGATTTGATATGCTAATAGTACTTAGTCCATCTCCAATGCAAGTGAATAGGTTTCCACAACCCTATTCACATACATCTTTTCTACAGTGACAGTAATTCATGGTGTAGCGGCCTCCTCTCCTCCAGTAGTGCGTCTCTGGTGCTGGCCTGTAGCGCTGACATTAGTGGCTCACACACATAGCTACAGCAGTCATGGCAGAGAAAATATACAAAGAAAACTGCTTGTTTTTATTTTACACAATTCCCTGCTTACACCAAAATCTTTGTCCCTGGAGCACATTATGTCCTAACACCCCCCCCCCCCTCCCTTCTTTTTCTAGACTGTGGCAGGTTTTTGTTGATGTAAAGTTGGCAGCCTTTGCGTCAATTTCTGCGCCTACAGCCCGGACACGTCACTATGAATACTCCAGGCAGGACACGGCACACACACAGAACCAAGTCCCGGCTTATGAATGAAAACCGCGCCATATCTGCTGCCTAGAACCACACTGACAACCGAATGCCCAAACTAACGCACAGCCTCTAAACGTTACTCTCCGGATCTGTGTGAACTTACCCACGCCAGCTTGTTTCCTACAGAAAATAAGATCAGGGTGATGTTTCGCCATGTCGCTCTCTTGACAAGGCCAGATTCAGCACGCCAGTTCTGCGTCTCTAGCCTCGATCCAATACTCACTGCTGATTGGACGCCACGTACAGTGACCTATGACCTCACTGAATTCCCGCTCACGTGGCTAATGCCATCCGCTCTCGCTGGGTCGCAGGCTGGAGGACACTATGATAGGGGGAGTCACGTGCTATAAAGTCATGTGACTCTTCCAGGGGCATATATAGTGCACGGCTTTCTCTTGTATGTTGTGTAAGCTGTACAGGCCGGTGAAGAGATGTGGCTGGTGTGGTGCTGTATGAGGCTGTGCTGCCTTACAGGAGCATTTATGTGTAGGTTTGTGTGAAGGTGTTATTTTACTTAATACAACATGTTTATTAAATATGGCAGCAATAGGGGACAGGACTCTACTATTTTGTAAAGCTTGATAGTACTTTATTTTTCATGATTCAGACCCACTATTAAACCTCAGCCCCACTCACTTAAAGGGGTTGCCTGTGATCAATAGAAATCCCTCCACTAATCTAAACGCCCTCCTACCTTCTAAATAACATAACTAAGCAAAAATGTATCGTTACCCATATCCCAGGGACACTCTCTGACTGATGGGATTGTCATGAATACTCCCCAACAACCCCCCACCCTTCCCATCTACTCCATTATACTTGCTTTCCAGGCTTCTTCCTGCAGGATGGCTCCTTTTCTAACTATCGCTGCCTCTCCCAATCCTGCTCTGTGCACTGCTGCCAATAATTCACCATGTGCAGTAGAGGCGGATTGTCTTGATGGATCATACCGGATGGCGCTCTTCTTATATACTCTCACCATGCAAACTTACAAATTCTAGTGGCAGTTTTTGGTACTGTAGTGCTGCCTTATGGACCTCAGTGGGACAGCGCTTGCGTACCTAAGGACTCTGCTGCAGTGAGTAAGCAGCATGACCTCAAAATCCGCTCCAAACTCCTCTGTGTGAACAGATCCTTAATGCGTACCTGCCGTTTCACAGGATTTTTCAGGATAAGCTACCATGTGTGTACATAAGATGTAACAGTATTTCTAGCCAGATTTTTACCCTTATTGACAAAAGGCGCCCTAAAAGAATTGTTGGATTGCTGTACAATGTAGAATGCAGTTATATAAACTGCCACAAGATGGCATAAAAGTTATAGACTCTGATATTATGCTCCGGACAGAGCCGCTGCATGCAGGTGCTGCACTGTAATCTGTTAGGCTAAGGCCCCATAGGCCGAAACCACTGTGCTAAAGCGCTGCAGGAACAACCGTGGCATGAACTTTGTTACAATTATGAAAAGAGTCCAGAAGTAAGTGGCACTGTCGCTTATATTGTATTTATGCTGTGCTGTTATGCACCTTATATTTCTTAATAGCATATGGATACTGTCACAAAAACAAACTCCTGGGTGGTGCTCTACATCCCAATATGAAGTAAGGTAAAGTATATGGAGGAAAAAGGGGGGAACTCACCCATTCGAAGAGTTTTTCTTAAAAACTTTATTCTTTATGAGAACATCATGTAGTAAAACAAACCAGGAGGGAGGATTGACATGCAATGTGTGGGCAACAGCCGTTTTGCGCACGGGCACTTTCTCAAGCCAAATATGTGACGTGTTACAAGTATGTGTTATTGTTTCAATTATATCTGTGAGAAAGCCGCCGGCGTTTCCATAGATATAATTGATATGCTCTGATTTTCAAAACCGCAACGGTTTTGGAGGATTTATTGGAAGAAAAAGTAATTTTTCATTTTTACGTCCCATTGTTAATAAAATCTATGAAACAGCTGTTAGGTCAAAATGCTCTCTCTACCCCTAGATAAATTCTATGAGGGGTGTAGTTTCCAAAATGGGGTCACTTTTAGGGGTTTCCATTGTATTGGTACTCTAGGGGCTCTGCAAATGCGACATGGGATGTGAAAATTATTCCAGCAAAATCTGCCTTCCAAAAACCAAATAGCGCTCCTTTCATTCCAAGCCCCGCCATGTACCCAAAGTGCTTACTATACCCCTTGATGAATTCTGTGAGGGGTGTAGTTTCTAAAATGGGGTTACTTTTGGGGGGTTTCCATTGTTTTGGTACTTTAGGGGCTCTGCAATTGAGATATGGTGCATTAAAACTATTCCAGCACCATCTGCTGTTCAAACGCCATGTGTCGCTCCTTCCCTTCCATGCGCTGCCGTGTGTCCAAAAATAAGTTTACATCCACATGTGGGGTATTTCTGTGCACGCGAGAAATTGCACAATAAACTGCCATATGCATTTTCTCCTTTAACCCTTTGTGAATGTGATAATTTTAGGTCTAAATTAATGTATTAGTGAAAAAAATGAAATGTCTAAATTTCACCTCCATATTATTTTTATTCTTATGAAATGCTTAAAGGGTTAACAAACATCCCAAATGCTGTTTTGAATAATTTTGAGGGGTGCAGTTTTGAAAATGGGGTGATTTGGGGAGATTTCTATTATATAGGCCTTTACAATTCCTTTCAGAACTTAAGTGGTCCCTAAAAAAAAAATTAGTTTTGGGAATTTTCTTCTAAATCTGGAAAATCGCTGTTACACTTGTAAGCCTTGTGACGTCCAAAATAAATTTAAAAAACAATCAAAAGATGATGCCGATATAAAGCAGAGATATGGGAGATAATATTTAATCATGTATTTGGGTGGTATGACTATCTGCCTGAAAAGCAGAGAATTTCACAATTTTTTTTTTTCCAAATTTCCATCAAATTTTCTATTTTTTTTAAATAAATGCAAAAAAAACAATCTCAAAATTACTGGTGTAAGTTAAAGCATCTCAAAGTTATTGCCATTTAAAGTGACACATGTCAGTTTTGAACAAAGAGGCCTGGTCCCTAACGCACTTTTGGGCTGTGTCTTTGAGGGGTTAAGGGGAAAGGGATATATAACACATGGACAAAATTGTTGGTACCCCTCGTTTAATGAAAGAAGAACCCACAATGGTCACAGAAATAACTTTAATCTGACAAAAGAAATAATAAATAATTGTTGTGACAAGCCACAAAGCTTCTGGGAGAATGTCCTATGGACAGATGAGACAAAAATCTAACTTTTTGGCAAGGCACATCAGCTCTTTGTTCAAAGACGGAAAAATGAAGCATATCTTGAAAAGAACCCTGTCCCTACTGTGAAACATGGAGGCTCTGTTATATTCTGGGGCTGCTTTGCTGCATCTGGCACAGGGTGTCTTGTATCTGTGCAGGGTACAATGAAATCTCAAGACTATTAAGGGATTCTAGAGAGAAATGTGCTACCCAGTGTCAGAAAGCTTGGTCTTAGTTATGGGTCTTTCAACAGGGCAATGACCCAAAACACACAAGCTAAAACATCCAAGAATGGCTAAGAGGAAAAGATTGGACTATTCTGAAGTGGCCTTCTATGAGCCCTGGCCTAAATCCTATAGAGCATCTTTGGAAGGAGCTGAAACAAGCCCTCTGGAAAAGGTACCCTTCAAACCTGAGACAACTGGAGCAGTTTGCTCATGAGGAGGGGGCCAAAATACCTGCCTTAAAAGGTTGAGCAACAAAATATTAAGTTACAGGAACCGTCATTTCTATCCAGGCCTGTTTCATGATTTTTATTAAAATAAAAAAAATTCTGTTGAAGCATGGTTGAAAAGCAATGTCTAACTTTCATTTATTCATTTTCATGGAATTTTTATTTAGAGATGAGTGAATATACTTGATTGAATACCTCGGCCGCATAGCTCCCGGTGGAGGGAAGGTGGGAGGGGCAGTAAAAATTCTAAGCCCCAGAAGTGTTTTTGCACCGGAAGCTATGCGACCAAGGTATTTGATCAAGTATATTCGCTCATCTCTATTTATAATCTTCTGTATAATATTAAATTGTATAAATGTATTTATAGACTTCCCTTTACAGACATTATGTTCAAATTCCTCTTGGAAGGAGGAGGTAATAAAAGGCATTTCACCTGATATAATGGAAAGGGTATCAGGGATTTATGGAAGGGTTTATTGGAAAATAATTTGTTTTGTTTTCCCCATATTTGACCTGTTGTTGTAGAGCTCTTTTCCTTACTGAATGTGTGGCTGACTGTTTGGAGAATGTGTGCTTCTGACTAGTGGTGGATATAGAATATTATCAGGCAGGTGTGTCTTAGATTTGGGTTTGGAACAAAATTTTATATCATTTTCTACATAATGTCTATGGTCCCTATTAAAGGGATACTATCACTCACACACAATTTTTTCTAGGTACCACGTTGGAATAGCCTTAATAAAGGCTATTCTTCTCCTACCTTTCGTAGTCTTACAATGCTGTGCAAGCGGCCATTTTCTCGTGGCCTGTGGGCATGCACAGTCTGCTCTGCCCGAGGCCTAGAAGTTACAAGACACCGCCAGAAGAAGAGGATGCTGCTAACAAAGATTGAGGCGGTGCTGGAGAGAGTTCTCTAGCAGCATTGGGGACGCCCCCAGTGCTGTTTGAGCGCTGGGGCCCGTCCCCAGTGCTGCGAGAGAGCTAATTTGCATACCGAGAAAAAAAGGGATTGTAGGCGAACGGCGGTGCGAAAAAGACGACGGAAGGTAGGAGAAGAGTAGCCTTTCTTAAGCCTATTCCGACATGGTACCTAGAAAAAAATTGTGTGTGAGTGATAGGATCCCTTTAAGTGTATTGTTTTTTACTTCAAAGATGTTCCACTCTATGTTGTGCGTTAGAGTTCACAGGTCCTGGCTTATCCTAATGAAGTCTGGATGGTTGTTATATTTCTCTAAGGGCTACTTCACACGGGGGCAATGAGGCAGATTTTGACCACAGATTTCACCTCAAAATCCGCCTCCATACAATGGTGGTCTATGGAGACTAACGTTTGTTTTTCCGCTAGCGACATGACTTTTCTTCAGGCGGATTTCGCCTGAGGAAAGCAATAGAAGTGAATAGGAGGTGAAAACTGCATCGTGTTTTTTTGCAAAATAACGTGGTGCATTTTTTTGGTGCTTTTTTTTTTTTTTTTTTTTTGCAAAAGAGGCAACCAAAAAACGCAACTCGTTTTTTTATGGTCTATTCACTTGAGGGGAGGGGAAAACTGCCTGGCGTTCTCTGAAGCGGGTTTTTACTAAAAACCGCTCCAAAAAACGCGTCAAGGTTCAAAAACCGCTTCCTAATTAGGAAGTAAAGAATATTGTGAATCAATATATACAAAAGAATGCTAAAAACTGCTACTAATAATTGCTATTGACATAACATATGTGTTTATCATTTTAAATCTTGCTGTTCAGAATACTGACAAATTTACATCTTGTTACAGTAAGGGCTCATTCACACGTGGGCAAAGGAGCGGATTTTGACAGCGGATTTCGCTTCAAAATCCGCCCCTTTACAATGGTGGTCTATGCAGACCGCCGGGCTTCTTTTTTCCGCTAGCGGACATAGGAGGGGAAAGCCGCGACCGCAATGGTCGCGGTAGGCGGGTTTTGACCAGAGAGAGACGCGGCTCGCCGCTTCTCTCTCTGTGTCAAAACCCGCGCGGACGGTTCACATGTGAACTGACCCTAAGTCTGACACTGTCTGATGTGCTATATATACAGATCATCCCACAAAATAGATGTGTTTTAGTATTGTATATGTGTAGGTGAAATTTATTCTACATTTTCTGATTCTTTTTTTTTTTTTTTTTCTTTTTTTTTTTTTACTGTCATTTGTGTAAATCTGAAGAATGGGTGTGTACCTTATGTTCGCAGGTGAAACCCTGAAACGCATTATCTATCTGTGACACATAATTAAATAAAAGCCTGGTTTCATCATATCCTAAGGCATTTATTGTTTCAATCCAAGAGGAGCGCATCAAGAGGATTTGCGAGCCATTGGCTCACAGAATTATCTCTTCCACAATTAGAATCCCCAAAAGGAACCCTCCCCTTTTCACGCTTCCACATTACCTCACACGATATGATGCCGTATCAGACTGTAACTTTATATGTCCATACACCAATTGCATGTTAAAGGGATTCAATCATTAAAATTAATTTTTTTTTTGTCCCTAACACGAAGGAATAGTCTTAAGAAAGGCTATTCTTCTCGTACCTTTAGATGTCTTCTCCGCACTGCCGTTCGGTAGAAATCCTGGTTTTCTTCTGTATGCAAATGAGTTCTCTCACAGCACTGGGGGGCGGTTCTCAGCACTCAAACAGCACTGGGGGCGTCCCCAATGCTGTGAGAGAAATCTCCAGCTCCGCCTTTATCTTCACCTGGAACGGTCTCTCCCTGTGTCTTCTTCCGGTGCAGGCTTCAAACTTCTAGGCATGTGCAGTCAGCTCTGCCCAGCTTACTGTGTAAGCAGCCACAAGAAAATGGCCGCTTACACCAGTTTACTGTGTAAGCGGCCACAGGAAAATTGCTGCAAGCATACGCAGTCGGCTTTGCCCAAGGCCTGACGGCAGAGCTGACTGCACATGCCTAGAAGTTTGAAGCCAGCGCTGGAAAAAACGCAGGGAGAGGCTGTTCCAGGCAAAGATAAAGGCGGTGCTGGAGATTTCTATTTGAGTGCTGAGGACCGTCCCCAGTGCTGCGAGAGAACTCATTTGCATACAGAAGAAAACCGGGATTTCTTCCAAATGGTGGTGCAGAGAAGACATCTAAAGGTAGGAGAAGAATAGCCTTTCTTAAGGCTATTCCTATGTGTTGGGGACAAAAAGAAATGTATTTTAATGATTGAATCCCTTTAAAGGACACGACTGGTGACGGCTCATACAGTTTTATGTTTTTGTAATGACAGTAACCTCTATCACAAAGATGTCTGGACCACTGTATAAACAATGCTACCTCCAATGCCAGTCCTGCTCCCTCTTGTCACCCCCTCTACCTCTTAGATTGTAAGCTCTTTTGAGCAGAGCCCTCAGTCCCATTGTGTGACGTGACTACCGTATATTACTCTGTAATGTATCTGTCTGTACATGAACCTTACACTTTGTAAAGTGCTGCGGCATATGTTGGCGCTATATAACATGTATTATTATGGATAGGTGCAGTGAAGCCTGAGGTGGTCACTGTAAAGGCTATTCATAGAAACCGCAGGTGGCGCTATTCTAACATTACTTCTAGAATATATTTATGTATAAGTGTAAATGCAGAAAATGTTCCATATTGTGTGAGCAATAACCCTATAGGAGAGTGTTCTGATACAAACGTTACATTACACCCAGCAGTAAAGGCTTATGGTAGATGTGATGTATCTAGAAGTACTTGTCAGTCCTGGAATGGTATATAACCCTCCACATTGCCCTGTATGCGCCCTCATTGTCAGAGAAGGACACATCTGGTCACCTTCAGGGGGCAGTAGTCAGACATCCTTGCAGGTAGATACAACATGCTGTATAACATGGCCTGAATATAAATACAAATAACGCTTCTATACGCGTCTATACTACTTTTATGTGAACAGCGTCTTAAGACTCGTGCTCTTGTATTACTAGACAGAGACTTTGCGATAATCCTCCTGTACGATTTGTTACCGATCTGACAAGACCTTCTGTGCTCACGCCCTGCCCCGCCCACACTCCGCCCACTTTACGTTCTATAAGAAGCGCTGTCCTGACGTCACATCCATGTGACCTCATCTTTGTCAGTGAACAAAATGGCGTCCTACTGCTTCTTAGCTGGCCGGTTTCAGGTGAGCGGGCGTATCGCTTGGAATGATTTAGCGAGGCTGCTGGGAGTTGTAGTTGGTACATGGAGAGCGGGCACAGTGATCTGGCTCATCCATATTGTGGCTGTGCCGCAGCTGTCTGAATGTCCTTGCCATGAGGTAGCCGATATTCTGCGCCTGTCACTGACCCTGTCCTGTATCCATGGCAACGGACTTGTGTGGTGCGCAGACAGCGGTGTATTGCGGCAGTTTGCTGGTTACTGCGCTTTTCGGGGGGAACCGGTTTTCCCTTTACTGTAATGTTCAAGGTGACCCCAAGGTGACCGCAGCTGCGTTGTTGGGGCTGCAGTGTGAAGGAGGCCTTAAAGTGGGGGCTGTCCTACCGCAAGTCGTCACTTCACTGCACATGGAAGCTTAGAAGTAAATGTGTCGTGTAGGGTGTATTCACACACTTAGGTTTTCCTGCAGTTTGGAACCAGATGTGGTTCTTTAAAGGAGATAAACTATGAAGGGGAAGGGCTCCTGGTCTGTGGCTTTCTTAGGGTTGTGTTGTTTTTTTTTTTTTTTCCTTTCTACCCAGTCGGGATTTAGCTTCAAAATCAGCATATAAAACGGATTAAAAAACTGTGTGAATATGCTCTTAAACTTAAGAGGGTTTCTTTTTTTGGATCGAGGTAAAGCTCCAGCCAATGCTTCCTTACTATTCTAGTCATCCAAGTGATCACTTGTATACAATGGTGTATTTGTTCTGTGTGATGGCTGTCTGTATTGTGGTAATGGCTGGGACATTATGTGAACTAGATAAGAGAAACTAACACACTTCTCTCCTCACTCCCCCAACTACTTCATCCCCTGTCCTGCCCCTCTTATAGAGAATGAGTAGGGCAGCAGTACCCAGTCACATCCTGCCACGCTCTCCCCCATTCACCTGATCAGTGGGGCTCTCACTAGTTAGACCTTCAACAATCATATTGTTCCACCTATACTTTGAAAAAGCCTGTTCCTTTAAAGGGGCTCTATCAGCAAAATCATGCTGATAGAACCCCACATATGCGTGAATAGCCTTTTAAAGTAAAACCCTAAAACAGAATGTGATCAACTTACCCATCGTGCATGGGGGCGGGCTGTCCTCTGTCTTCTTCATCCATGTCTCCTCTTCCTGCGATGTCCTCGGGTCCCGTCTTCCTCCGGTGCTCGCAAACTGACATTGCTAAAAAGAAATGGCCTGGGCGCATTCACAGTAGCATGCTGCTTCCGCTACTGCGCATGCGTCTAGGCCATTTTTTTTTTAGCAATGTCAATTCGCGAGCGCCGGAGGAAGACTTTTTCGGAACTTCAGAAGGGCTTTTTCAGAACTTAAAGGGAACCTGTGAAATGGAAAATGCAGTCCAGCCTGTGAGCAGCATGTTATAGAGCAGCAGGAGCTGAGCAGATGTATAGGTTTGTGGGGAAAGATTCAGTGGGGAAAGGATCAGCACAATTAATCATTGTACTTGGTTACATTGCTTTTAATTTTGCACAAATTCCATGTCTAACTCTGTGTCCGGTTTAAAAAAAAAAAAAAACGTTTTGCGGCGGAGAGCATAAAACGCTCTCCGGCGCTCGCAGCCGGACATCTTTCAAACCCATTCAAATGAATGGGTTTAAAAGAGTCCTGCAGCTTTCCGTCTCCTGCCCTGTTTTGTGCAGGAAACGGAAACCTGTATGAACGGTGAACGAGCCTTTAGGTTGCGTGGGTTTGTTTTTTTTTTTGTTTTTTTTTTAAATTCAGATTTTGCTGCAAATTTTTTTGAGCCAAAGTTGGGAGTGGATACAGCAGAACGGAGAAATATAAGAACTTCCTTTTTCCCATACCTTCTGTGGTCACTATTGGGTTTGGCTCAAAAAAAACACAGCAAAATTTGCAACACACAAAGCAGCTTTTCTGCAATGCGGGGCTTCAGCCTAAGGGCTAGTTCACACGGGGGGGGGGAGGGGCAAGGAGGCGAATTTTGACAGTGGATTTCGCCTCAAAATCCGCCTCCATAGAATGGTGGTCTATGGAGGCCGCTAGCTTTTGTTTTTATGCTAACAGTTTTTCGCCGCTAGCAGAAAAAAGTGGCATGGCCTTTCTTCAGGCGTTTTCCGCTTGAGGAAAGCAATAGAAGTGAATGGGAGGCGAAAAACACGTTGCGTTTTTTGGCAGTTCACTTTCACTTTAGGCATTTTTTGAAGTTGTTTTTACCAAAAGATGCGGCAAGGTCCAAAAACAGCTTCCTAATTAGGAAGTGGGGTTTTTCTGGACCAAAATAAGCCACACGTAATTTACGTGTGAACTAGCCCTAAAGCTAAGACCCACGTTGTGGAAATGCAGCTTTTCTTGTTGCAGATTTTGTTGCGGTTTTTGAGCCAAAGCCAAGAATGGCTACACAGGGAATGGTAAATATATAGGACGTTCTTATACTTCTCCCTTCTGCTTAATCCACTCCTGGCTCTGGCTTAAAAAAACCTCAACAGAATCTGCAACAACAAAAAAGGAGCTTTTCTGCAATGTGGGTCTTCAGCCTAAGATGGTTTTACTAGCGCAAGATGAACTGAAGGTCACAGAGGTATCGGGGTTAGACTTCTGTGGAGAAGGGAAGAATGATGTGAGACCAGAGAGATGGAGACAAACCTCCCATTTAGCGCCAGCAGTCTGTCTTGTCCCATGTATTCTACTCTCATAAATACTAGTCTCCACAAACGGAAAATTAGAGGGGAAGCCTACAAAGGGGAAAACTGGTAAAATGCAGAATACAAGCCATATAATGGCCATAAATAACATTATTCCCCATATATACACACTGTACTGTTTGAAAGGTGGGGTGTCTGCAATCAGAAAACTTAAAAGGTCAGGTGTTTTTTTGTTTTTTTTTACTTTTTTACTACACAGTGTGTGTAGCATAAAGTGATGACCTTTCCTGTGATGTCCCTCACTAAGCATTCTCTTACTGAAAAGTCAAGTTATAGGCTTTGAAAACCTTAGACTGACACACATTAATTTACCTGAACTATCAGCTTCATGTATTCATGGAGTCCTCACACTAAATAACATCCTGTGCAGAGCTGGCAGGTAGGTAGGGTAGACTAGATGAAGCGGTCCCTGTGACTAGTTAAAGGGGTATTCCCACGTTGCATACTCACCAGTCTTCACTGCTGCAAAATCTTCTTTCTTCCTGGTTTCTTGCATCATTTGGTGGGCGGAGTTTCACGTGCAACCTGCGGTTTAGCTCCACCCCAAAATAGTGTGTAGCTCCGCCCTCCATATGGTATGATCCTATGGGGCGGCTGAAGGGCCTGTGATGTCATCAAAGATCCTCAAACAACACTATATGCACAATATTGGACTATGAAGTACAGGCAGGAGCAACTCCATTCGGTGTTACATACAGAGACTGCCTGTCTCTGCCATAGTGAACACAATTGAATTAGCTAGCCTGATAACTGGGAGAACAGAAGACAGTTCAGAAATTAAAGCAGCTCCTCTCCCCTATCTGAGTGCAGGACCTAGGTCACGTGGTGTAGACACAGGAATAGCTAGAAACACAGGCTCACTCCCGTGCACTTAGCCCCTCCTCCCTCCCCCCTGAGAGCAGCAGATACATCACTTGACTTTTGAGCAGAGAAGTCAAGGGCTGTGTCAACAATGAATTGAATAAAGTAAGATAGTGGACAAACAGAACAGTTTTGCTGAAGCAGTGTATTTAGGAAAGGTTTTACATCCACATTAACAAGCAGTATAGATAGGATCCTTGTGATGGGACAACCCCTTTAAGGTAAACTTGCATAACGTTCAAAAAGCTTGCCCTTTTCAGCAATAGAAAGCTTAGTGAGGGGCAGCTCAAAGGTGTGTATGATGCCATATGCACAGGTATCAGTTTACAGCGGAGAAAAAACTCCTGACAGGTTGCCTTTAATATCAAACCAGCCTTGGTGACCTTATGCTGAGCGCTGTCATACCTTTAGATAGTCCACTAGAGGCACTACTACCTTGAAAAGGCTGTGTTGTAGAAATATGCAAATGCCTGCATGTGGGGCGTGCTGAGGCCTTCAGAGGCTTTGGATTCAAGTTTGAAAACCTGAGTTTCTGGCATGCCTTCATTGTACTGCAAACTTATTGGACTACTTAATTAAAAAATAAAATGTTTCCAGAAAATGGAGGATGCATTAGACTATCTATTTGTGTGATGGTGTGCGTGGCATAATGCCCCTACAATGCACTGTAGTTGGTTTGATATACAGTTTCTTGATGGCAGACTCCCTTTAAAACCACCTTGGGAAACCACATGAAATGTCACCTTGTGATCAGCTGATCATCCTCTGTATGACTTTCCTAACATTTGGTCAGCTGACCTTTCTTGGGGAACTTGTATACAGCCACATCTATATTGTAACTGGAGTATGAGGGAGTTTTCTCTTGACTTTTTGATATAGTTTGTGTCAGTGTCAGGAGTGGATTGTAAAGAATAGGGAAGTATTTGAGATTATATTTATTTTATTTCTATTTTATGCCATTTGTGAATTATTTTAGTCTTCGTACAGTATAGCATTTGATACAAATATACTATGGGTCCATGGTAGTGAACCTATGGCATGCGTTCTGTCTCCCTGCAACCATACCCAGAAGTGTGTGGGGCTCATGGCTAGCTGGAGATGGACGGGGCCCCTGCAGCTCTATGATAGTGGTTCAGGAAAAGACTAGTTTCCCGACTGCCATGCATATCGCTAATGGAAAGGGACCTGGCATTATATGATATATGTACATGCTACAGGGCCCCTTAACAATAGAAGCCTGCTCAGGGGAGGTGAATTGCTTTTGGAGGGTGTCTTGTTTGTGTTCCCCTTCCCCCCCCCCCCCCCTGGGATTTATTGGCCATTAATCGTATGTTGTTTGTTTTTACTCTTCTCCCCTGGGCTTCCATTTATCTCATCAGATCCCAGAGTATATTAATAGCACCAAAACAAACGTTGGGAGGTTCACATGAAGCTGTTCTAGGAGGGCATATTGTACTGTGTGGGGGTCATTGGTTTGTAGCATTGAAAGCTCTGTAACACCCCATTCACACAACCATATTTTGCAGTTTGGCAATTTTTATTGACTCCTTCATTTCAATGCCCTATTTGGGTATTTTTTATTTATTTATGTCATTATACGGTCTGCATTTGCAGAGCAGCAAATGCAGCCTGCCAACATGGCTACGGTCATATAAATGAGGCCTTATTGTGTTTTTTTTCTTTTAATACAAAACATGGTAATGTAGAGTTGCTTTTTCTAAAAAAAAAAAAAAAAAACCAAAAACTCAGTATTAATGACAAATTACTGTGTTGGCACTTTTAATAAATTAGTGGGCTGCAGTTTTGACAATTAGGTCTTCCAAAGGTTCGCCATCACTGCAATAGGTGAACCCGGCTAAAGTGCTTCGGTAGTAAAATAAATAAATAAATATGCTTTGTTTCAACCAACTTTCATAAATTAATATTACAAATGATCATAAGAAACTCAGCAGGAGTTTGATCATAGGATCACAATGACTGTTGCAAGTAGCGTATCCTCTGTCTGTCATGTTTACAAATGGAGCAGAATGTGCTTGAGAGTCAGATTTCTTGTAAATGAGTTTCTTGTCAACCACAGACATCGAAGACGTCTATGTTAAAATGCATCACTACAATGCGATTATTACAATGTTATATCTTTATTCAACCTTAACATTCTACCTTTTTAACTGACAGCAAGCCTTGGGTCATGGAGCACGCAAGTACCATGTTTCAGCCGTCCTGTGCCAGAGAGCCAAAGTGGCCATGAGCCACTTTGAGACCAATGAATACATCAACTATGAAAAAGTGGATAAAAATATCAACATTGTTCGCAAGCGGTGAGTGTACAGCATGTGTGCGTTTCAGTTCTAACATTAGTCATTATTAAAGGGATTTATTTACCGTATTTAATTTTTAAATATCCTGTTTATAAAATAAGCAAATGCTAAATGTCGTCTTCTATTACATTATAAGTTTGGACCGTCCCCTTACCCTATCAGAGAAGATTGTATATGGCCATCTTGATGACCCAGTTAAACAGGATATAGAGCGTGGAAAGACTTACCTTCGTCTACGACCAGACAGGGTGGCTATGCAAGATGCCACAGCCCAGATGGCCATGCTTCAGTTTATTAGCAGTGGGTTGCCCCGAGTTGCTGTGCCTTCAACCATCCACTGTGACCATTTGATTGAAGCCCAGCTTGGCGGAGATAAGGATCTTAAAAGGGCGAAGGTACGGGCAGCATTATACAAATCCATCCTATAGGTTATAACTATAGATTTCCATACTATGTATTTCTTTGTGTATAGAACCTGACTTTTTTTTCCCCCCCTTTAGGAGATCAATCAGGAAGTTTATAACTTTTTGGCAACTGCTGCAGCTAAATACGGTGTTGGTTTTTGGAAACCAGGGTCAGGCATCATCCATCAGGTGAGACATGTTAAACTATGTTAATTTAGGCTGAAGCATGCCACACATTTCAGAAACTTTATTTATTTCTTGTTGGAGATTTTTCTGTGGACTTTGGACTGGGGGGGGGGGGGTATACAGCTGTGCAGAGACGGATAGAATTTTGTCCTCCCTTCTATGATTCAGTTATGCAGGAACTATATACCTGTGTCACACTATAAACTGTATTTTGTCTTTATTACCTGATTCAGATTATCCTGGAAAACTATGCATATCCTGGAGTGCTTCTTATTGGTACCGATTCCCACACTCCTAATGGCGGCGGCTTAGGTGGAATCTGCATTGGTGTAGGTGGTGCTGATGCTGTCGATGTTATGGCTGGGATTCCCTGGGAACTGAAATGCCCAAAGGTGAGTCGCTCTCTCTTTAGTGTTACTTTGCATTTTCTATTAACATGTATTACCTGCCCCCTAAACAATTGATCGCTATGGGGTTTTCTGGGATCATAATACCAATGACCTTTACAGGCCATCCTGCCGATCATCTGACTGAAGGAGACAGCTGCAAATTGGGACACAGGCACGGTATTGTGCTGCCTTGTAAACAATGAAGAAACCTTGTGCTCACCTGAGCACCACATCCTGTTTGGTCAATCCATTTGCGGCTGTGTCTGGAGTTGAATCGCAACTGTTGTGATGCTGATGTTCTGTATTAGGATAGGTTTTCGCTTAAATATCCCCTTCAAACCATTATCTTTTTCAGCTTCGTTGCTGAAAATATTAAATGGTAGACTTTGTAAAATTAGCTGCCAGGTAATGCACATTACGTAATCTTGTATAATTATAAAAAGAGCGTAAATATTCAATTCTTATTTCTCTTAGGTTATCGGTGTGAAATTGACCGGAAGGCTGTCTGGTTGGACTTCTCCAAAAGATGTTATTTTAAAAGTAGCTGGCGTTTTGACTGTGAAAGGCGGTACCGGAGCCATTGTGGAATATCATGGACCTGGGGTAGACTCCATTTCATGTACTGGAATGGCCACAATCTGTAATATGGGAGCTGAAATTGGAGCAACCACGTCTGTGTTTCCTTACAACCATCGCATGAAAAAATATTTGGAAAAAACTGGGCGTTCAGGTGTGCCATTTTGTTCAAGAATAACAAAGCATTGTTTCACTGTAAGACCTAACATAGTAACTGTATTTGAGAAGTGGAAGTGACAAAGTGGTATAGTTTGTAATAAAAAAAAAAAAAAATTATATATATATATATATATATATATATATAATTGGGTAAGGAACTGTAAAAGTACATCTAGAGGGCTATAAGGAGGCATTCTGTAAATTAATGTACATAGAAACAGAGAACGCACAAACAGAAGGAAAACTCCACATTGGAGCACAAAAAAGCACATACAATGGGGCACAGTAGCTGGTGTTGGTGTCAGTAAAGCTAAAAACTCAGAACCTAGTAAAAAAGAACAAAATCTGCAGCGATAGTGGAGAGAGGAGGAGTCCAGTACTCAGGCAAGGGTCGTTTCGCCATCCTTAGGATTGTATCCAGGTAAATCCTATTAATCATTACATACTATGCCAACCTGAGTATCTAGCGTGGCTTTATCCTGCGTTATCTGGAAAAAGCTGGGCAGAGTCACAAGTACACTGCTAATATTGGGAGACTTCCAATCTCCATTTATTACACTGTGACCGCCTTTCACCATTTCATCTGGAGAGATCCAAGTGTGAAAAGGGCAGCTATGGTGTATGTGATTCAAGGTTCCTTAACCACACAAGACAGTAGTTATAGTACAGTGAGACACTAGCAGTATATGTAGGTGATTGATTATACATCATAAAGCTGTGCTTGGCAATGTCATTTCCTGCAGAAATTAATTTTGACTTATTTTTTTCCTCTTCCAGAAATTGCATCTCTAGCAGATGAGTTCAAGACCAATTTGGTACCAGATGATGGCGCTCAATATGATCAACTGATCGAAATTAATTTGGATGAGGTGGGTGTTATCTATTAGAATTTTTTTTTTTTTTTTTTGCCTTTAAAGACTAAACCCATATCAACCAGTGGGCCTTAGTATAACAATAAATGTATACATGCAGAAAATACATTACAAATATTCCAATTTCTTCTCACAAACGTAACCTGGCTATGAGAGAAAAAAAAGCAAAGCTTGCACAATAATTTTCTTTAGTTATTTTTTGTCATTTTGGTAGCAGTGTTGTAACAATGTATCATATTAAGCTTGTTTGTTGTAATTTTATAATATATTTTCTTTTTTCTTTGTAGCTAAAACCACATATTAATGGACCTTTTACACCAGACTTGGCAAACCCTGTATCTGAGGTGGGAGCTATTGCAGAACAAAAAGGATGGCCTTTGGATATCAGAGTTGGTAGGTTATCCAGAAAAAGACGAAAAATAAAGTCCCTAAATCACATGCTGATGTGTAACCGAAATTTCTCTGCTCCTGCCAGGTCTCATTGGCAGCTGTACAAATTCCAGCTATGAGGATATGGGCCGGGCAGCTGCTGTAGCAAAGCAAGCGTTGGCACATGGACTGAAATGTAAATCTCAGTTTACAATCACTCCAGGTTCTGAACAGATCCGAGCCACCATTGAGCGAGACGGTTATGTAAGTATTGGGCTGTGTCTTCCTAATGGCAGAACCCTGTGATGATGGATTTTAGAGCTGTAATTTCTCATCTTCTATAATTCTTACTTTGGACAGTAATTAATAGAGGTATTGGTACTGGAATTTAATACAGTTCTTCTATTTGCCTGTCTACTGCTTAAAATGTTTTATTTGCTTTTACTAATACATTCATTAAAAGCGTCATAATGGTACATTAAAATAATGACCTAAAAATCTATTTTCGCCTCTGACGTGTAACTTTCTGATGATGAGAAAATTAGTTTAGTTTCTACAGTGCCATCATATAGCCAATATTTTACTAAATAAGTCTCACAATGTAACTCCCTACTAGTAGTAATAGGAAATTGGAGTACTCGGAAGAAATCCCAAGCAAACCTGTGGGGAATATACAAACTCCTTGCAGGATTTGAACACAGGACTAACCACTGCAAGACAACAGTTCAAACCACTGAACAATCATGCTTGCCTAACTTGTCTCTATGAACCGTCCTTGACAGAGGGCCCCAAGTTCCCCCTTAGTGAGCTACAGTTTATCTGAAGATAAATGGTGCTAGTGCTGTCAAACTGTCAGTAAAGGCAGTTTGACAGCACCAGCAGTTTGACATAGCCTAGCAAACACTTCAAATAAGATTATGCCTCAGATGTATCTGATTCCATTCTGCTTACCCTTAATCTAAACCCAGACATTGGGGGAATATTGGAAGTTACAATGGCAGCAACTTTTTGAGCATGTTTACTCCCTCAGTTCAGGTTTTGTCTGTTAATCTTGTAGCCAGGCAACTTATGTAATGCTCATCTTAAATGTGTCTTATATCCTTCTAGCCACGTGTATTTTTAGATTTCCTCATTGCACAATGTATTTGAAATATGCAGACCTATTGATAGAGAATCTAGATTGTGAGCTCTGCTTGGGACAATATATCTAAAGTGCTTAGGAATATGATGGCATTATCCAAGTGAGCAAAATAAATTAAATATTTCAAGCAAACTTGTTCAGAAACTTTAAAATTACCTTCAGCGATGTAGTACATGGATTCTGTGACTGCATTCAGATATAATGTATTGCTGCCTATTGATATTTCTCTGTGTTGCCTGTATTGTAGGCTGCCACTCTTCGTGAAGTAGGTGGTGTAGTACTTGCAAATGCCTGTGGACCTTGTATTGGGCAGTGGGACAGGTACTGTAAGCTATATTCAGATGTTTGGTGTTGGGTTGTTTTCGTCTCTCAGTACAACATAGTAAAGATTTGATACACATATGCTTTGCAGGAAGGATATTAAGAAGGGAGAGAAGAATACAATTGTCACATCATACAACAGAAATTTCACCGGAAGAAATGATGCAAATCCCGAAACGCATGCATTTGTCACATCCCCAGAGGTATGTAGTTTATTTGAAGCAACATATACATATGTAAGTATGTTCAGCTCTGCAGGACATGATACAAGAGGTAGTAGATAAGTTATTCCTAATTGGTATTTAACACTTTAGAAAAATAATAAATCTATTATTAGCCTCAAATGTGCGTCTGAAAACTAAAGCGCTGCATAGAACAGCCTGTAATAGAAGTAATGGAGAGACAAGCCTAAGCCTTCACAAGTCTCCTGGCTGTGATGGCAATAGATCGCCGATCTCCTGAGTGGTAACCATTTTTAAATGGTTAATTTAGAGTAAATGCCATTAGGACAAAATGCAATAATATAATTGCATGGCTTCTTTTGTCACATGGACCCTGCAAAAGCTTTAATTAAAACTAATCAAAACATATGTACTCTGAAATGGTACAACTCATTCCACAGAGCCCTCACATAGCTATGTCGACAGAAAAATAAAAAAAAGTTAATTTTCCATGTTCATAAATTGTTGTTTTTCAATGTCAGTGAATGGAAATTTTCTTTAATAAAATTTGGTGTTTTGATTTTAGATAGTCACAGCTTTGTCAATTGCGGGAACCTTGAAGTTTGACCCAGAAAGAGACTTTCTCACAGGAGCTGATGGAAAGAAGTTTAAGCTGGAGGCACCAGATGCAGATGAGCTGCCAAAATCTGTGAGTGGTTTTGTTTGTTTTTTCTTTTTTTCCTCTCTAGATGCTAGATTTACTTTTATCAAATAAGATATTGCATTTATCTCTAGATACTAAATGAATGTTTATACAGGTTTGAGCAGATTTGTGACATGAATGGGATTATCCAAAGTGTAGTTTTTTTTTCCCAAAGTCACTTGAGTGCCTTGCTGTGACCTTACATTTTCCACTTTACATTATATCTACTCTTTTTGTCCTGCAGAATTTTGATCCAGGTCAAGACACCTACCAGTACCCACCTAAAGATGGAGTTTCGGAATCTGTAGATGTGAACCCCTCAAGCAACCGTCTGCAACTTTTAGAGCCTTTTGATAAGTGGAATGGAAAAGATCTGGAAAATATGCAGATTCTTATTAAGGTAAAACTTAGCAGCCTTAGCACTTTCTTGTTGGGTCACATTTACTAAGCTACTTATGTGCCAACCCCCCCCCCCCCCCCCCCCCCCCCCCCCCGATGTTATGATTCTTTAACCACTTTTGCTTCTAGTTGCGAAAAGGGCGTGTGGTCTAAATGGAGATTCTTTTCATGCTGTATTTTACTTTCACCTTTTTAACCCCTTCCCTCTGCAGGCGTTTTTTTTTTGTTTTGTTTTTGGCACCCCCCTTCCCCTCCAAAAGTTTATTTTTCCGTTCTGGGCCATATGATGTCTTCATATTGTAGTACAAATTCTTCTTCATAATGCTACCATTAACTATTATGTGCAATGTACTGGGAAGCTGGAAAAAAAAATTCTGAATGGGGTGGATTTGATGAAAGTGCATTTGAGCAACTTTCTTATGGGTTTTTTTTATGCAATTTGATGTCCAGAAAGCAAAAGCCAGGTTCCTTTTTACCATACTGTCTATACTGCACTGCGGACAGTGGTGTTTTTTTTTTTTTATTGTCTATTGTAATTTGATGTTCAAGAAGTGGCACGATTATGCTGCTATGAGAAAAAAAAAAACAGTGATCCACAAATAACAAAACTTCATACCGCTATGTAGGTGAACATTGGAAAAAAGTCTAAATTTTGTTGTCTCCCCCCCCCCCCCCCCCCCCAATGACAGGTGAAGGGCAAATGTACAACAGATCACATTTCTGCAGCTGGACCTTGGCTGAAATTTAGAGGTCACCTGGACAACATTTCCAATAACTTGCTTATTGGTGCCATCAACATTGAGAATAACAAGGCCAATAATGTGAAAAATGCTGTAACTCAGGAATATGGACCAGTCCCTGACACTGCTCGCTACTACAAGGTAACATTTTTCTAGTTCTAAATAAGATGTGGGACAGATGAGGAATAAAGGGTGACAAAGAAGCTAGTCTACTTCCACCTGTCATCTGAAACACCCGTTTCAATCAGTCTTAAGCCTGGAGCTGCCTTTTAGAATCAGTAATGTGTTAAATGCTAGCTAATCTGTAAAATATATATATATATATATATATATATATATATATATATATATATATATATATATATATATATATATATAATCTGTCTGCACTAGTGAGTGCCCTTCCTGTGTGGCTCAGATCCTAAAGCCATCCAAATTGCAGAGGTGATAAACTCCCTAAGGCTCCACGGGCCATAATCGCAGCGCTAAAGTGCTGTGGAAAGAACTGCAGCATGAACGCATTGCGACTCTTTCCGCAGCGCTTTAAGAGAAAGTTCAGAGTTTTCCTCTGCAGACTTTCTCTTAACATATCTACGGGAAAGACACCAGCGTTTCCGTAGATATAATTGACATGCTGCAATTTGCAAAGCCGCAACAGCTTTGTAAATCACAGCGTGTCTGCGCTGCGATTTCTTCCGCAAAGTGGGGATGGGATTCGCATGAATCCCATCCACTTTGCCTGCACTGTACAATGCCGCGATTTGTCCACAGCGTCTGCGGTGTTTACGTCCTGTGGGGCCCTGGCCTAAGTAAGGTTCCAACTTAGATGCATCTGTTTAACATGCCCTTATTGTGACAGGATGTACTTAAGATGTCAAGGATTATTTTATCTCTATTGTCTTTTACATGTTGTAGGCTCATGGCATCAATTGGGTTGTTGTTGGTGATGAGAACTATGGGGAAGGATCTAGTAGAGAGCATGCAGCCCTGGAACCAAGGCATTTGGGAGGCAGAGCCATCATTACCAAGAGCTTTGCACGAATCCATGGTGAGTTTCAATAAAGAGGAGCTCAGTTAGTATGTGTGTGTTCATTATACTAATTCTATAACGATATCATTCCAGAAACCAACCTGAAGAAACAGGGACTCCTGCCTCTTACTTTCTCTGACCCAGCAGATTATGATAAAATTCATCCTGAGGACAAGATCTCACTTGTAGGGCTGAAGGATTTGGCACCAGGAAAGGTAATGAATTCTGGCAAAATTAAAGGATCCTCTTGCTCATTCATGTTCATTTTGATAGGAATTCTTATTCATTGTTGGCACATAGTTAGAATATTAAGTGTACTTTATCTCCTTTATTGCAGCCTGTCAAATGTATCATCACACATCAGAATGGCAGCCAAGAGACTATTGTGCTGAACCATACGTTCAATGAGACACAGATTGAATGGTTCCAAGCAGGCAGCGCTCTCAACCGTATGAAAGAACTCCAGAAGTAGAAGTGCTTTGGGCCATGTTGTTCTTTGCCACTAACAGACTATTTGATCCCAGAACAATTAACCTTGCCAACACGTCGGTCATTTAGATAAATGGCACTTAAACCGTTACCTGTATCAAAACAATAAAATCTCTTCAATGTTTTTGTTCTTGCAGGAGCTGCCATTCTGTTACTTACATGGTCAGTCATACAGTTTCTTGTATTTATTGGCAGTCTTGTTTTTCGATTGATCACGCTGCTGTAAAGCTCTCCAGTCTGTGAAATGTTTAAAATGAATCATGCTGCATTATTAATATAAACATTTTATTTCAGAACAGACTTGATATTAAAATCTGTGATTGGACATCTGGTATCTAGTGGTCAATTTCCATGTGGCTCTAGAGTATTTGGAGAAATGTGATGTCACATGCAATACAAAGCTTGCTTTTACTTTCAAACAACCTTTGTGCCATTCATGCGTTTTATCATATGCTTTAACGGATTATGACTGCTTTTCGTATAATTTATGCGCTGAAAACTAGATGCACTAGTGTTGCTAAAAACTGATGCAATGATTTTTGGGAACAGTCTGTTAAAATGGCTAGTCAAAAAATGCAGATATGTGAAATAACCTCACTGAAATCCTTGACTGGCAATTTGAAAATGCACCAATTTATGACTGTGGTTGATGCTTGATGATAAATGTGGTGTATCTTTAGGTTAAGTGAGGCCTTCCATCTCTATCTCTCCAAATTCCAGCCCTGTGTAACCTGCCGAGGAGAGCTAAAGAGACTCTGCTTTCTTCTACAGCTTTGTCTGACACAATGGGAGTAATGTGTGTGTCAAGAAATCTTGCGCACGATCAACAAGGAGGATGCTTATCATGTTACTTTCCCCTATATTTCTGAAGTTTGATGTCTCTGTAAACCATTTTTTCTCGCCATATTTCACTGGGGGACACAGTAACCATGGGTATAGACCTGGCCACTATGAGGCGGACACTAGGGAAATGAAAAAAGTTGGCTCCGCCGACACAGGCTATACCTTCCCACTGACCGTGCACTCAGGCAGTTTTTTTTACCTAGTGTCATAGGAGGCAGTCACAACTTGAGTCAGGTCTTTCTGTCTTACAATGTTTTTATTTTTTCTTTTCTTTCAGGGGCAGGGGGTTGTCGGTGTTTTGCAACACTAGTCGTACCCCTGCGGGCGCAAGCGCTCTATTATAGAGCACCCCGAAGTCACCTAGTCCCCCTCTTTTGCGGCAGGATATTCCGGCAACCCCACAGTTGCATGTGAGCTATCACCGAAGGGGTGAGTTTGCGGCGCCTGAAGACTTAGGACTGTTAAGTATAAGCAGGTGAACATAGGTGAGTATGTTCCCCTTTTCTTCCCCTTCTTCCTCCCTGGGGCCTGTCTTGCCTTCTTCTTGTGTTTTGGGGCACCAGCTGGCTGGCAGACAGCGTGGTCCACGCAGCCGGCAACGGGCTCCAGGTGGTGGCCGCGGCTTCGCCGGCGTGTAGGCCTCACTAGGCCCTGCCTCATCCCCGGTCTTTCCTGAGTCCGGGAGGCTGCCCCATGGGGCGGAGGGCGGGCCTGGTGGTGTTTTCCTGCCTCTTTGTGCAGTAGCCCTGTAGGGAGGGTCTTGTTTTAGGTCTCTTCCTGGTCTGTTGTTTGTTGCAGTCCTAGCTCTACTGCAGCCTGGTGATTCTTCTTCTGCATGTTTTGTTCATGAGAGCAACTAATATGCAGGAGTTTGTCCGTACTGTTTGTGATTCTCTTCGGATACAGAGAACTCAAGGGCTGTTGCTCAGAAGAATGTCTCTTCCTGCTTGCTCTATTTGTTTCGGTAGACTCCTCTGACTCCTAGCCAGAGTTACAGTCAGGCACATTGGTAGCAACTAGAGATGAGCGAGCACGCACGCATTGAAATGAATGGACGTAGCCGGCACGCTGGGGGTTAAGTGGCCGGCCACCGTCAAGCGGAAGTACCAAGTGCTTCCATTCATTTCAATGCGTGCGTGCTGTTTGGATCGGCTGATCCGAACAGTACTCACTCATCTCTAGTAGCAACTACTATTTAGAAGTTGCCCGTGCAGTTTCCGGTCTGTCCCCTGGTTGTTCCAGGAGGTCAGATGTTCTGTTTCTTTTTCTGAATTTATGCATTTCTAGGTGGACAGTGTCCTTTGTGGGTCTGGCCATTGCCAGTTTTTCTAGGGCTGTTCTTTCCTCTAGGTAACTCTGCCTCTTCCAGTGATTTCTCTGTTAGTAGGCTAGATTCATTGGCCAGATGGCCTTTGGTTGTGGCTGGTTCTGTGCATCCTGGATTAATGGTTTTGCCTGGGGCAAACAGCTGAGTGCTGTTTTTTGCTGATGGGTGAGCTCTGCAGGACTTCCAGCTGCTGGGCAGTAGATCAAATATGATCCTAATTTCCTATATGATGTTTCTGTCTAAGTGGCTCGCCGTTTGGAAACCGCTGATGATGTTGTGGCTATGAGTCACACTGTTCCGTTCCGGAGCTTTGAACCTGATCCTAAAAGGATTATGGTTGATCTACATTTGTTGTTTGGTGAGCAGGGCTGTCCCTTGGGAAGAGCTTGGAGTAGCGACTGGTTAAGTTTCCGGTTTGCTCAGGGACATTCAGATCTTCCTCTGCAGGGGCAATTTCCTAGGAGTTTGTGTTCCAAATAGCCCTCCGTTTTTAGTTTAGACCTGCCTGGCATTCCTGCTCTGGCTTTTCTGGTCTGGTACTGGTTAACTCCAAATCGGCTAGGGATTATTTTCCAGCCTGTTACTTTTCAAAGGGGGGATGGTTCTTCCTGTCTTTTCTGCATACCGTGGTTGGCTTTATGGAACCAGGCATATCCTGTTGTCCTTCATTATCTGGGTCGCGTACTCCACTCTGCTGTCGTGCATTCTGCGGATCCATTATGTTCTGCCGGAGGTGTGGCCTGTATTTGGTGGATCCCTGGGCAACAGGGATCCTCAGGTGAAGGCTCTTCCGGGACAGACAATTCTCAGATTGCTGATATCTCTGGATCTTCTTCAGAGGTCCAGCTGGCTCATTTACGATGGAAGTCCTGCCTTGTGCTTTCTTTTTGAAGCATGTAGGTTCTGGATATCTGTCAGGTAAAATTTTTCCTCCAATAACCGAGATTTGATCTCTTCAATCCAGTATGTCACAGTGGTGGAGGTGGCTTGATGGTTGCTTCTTTGTAGCCGTGACCCTTGTCCAGTGCCAATAGCTGTCCTTTCTGCTGCCAAACTTGGCACGTTGGGGCCGGTGCCACCCCAGCCTGGGGCACCTAACTTTCCTGTACTCGAGTTTGTCTTAAGCTTCATGGATGATGCTCCTCCTGGGAGGGGGGGGGGGTTCCTCTGGCAGTTGCCACTTCCATCGCCAGCTTTTCTGGAGGAGACGGGGTTCGGAGTGCAGAAAGTTCTGGAACTATGGTCCGGGGGATCTTCCCTCTAATCAATCTCTTGTATCGGGGGGCCATCTGTCGAGATCTGCACCCTGAGGGTTGGCTAGTTCTCTTCAGTTCGGCTATTACACCACCGTCGTCTTCTTGAATCCCCAGGGCGGAACCAAGCGCCTGGCGACTTCCGGAGGTTTCCTGGGAAGAATTTTCAGTCACTGCTCCCTCAGCAATTCAGAGTACTAGTTTAACCACAAGGTCCCTGTATACGGCCAGGCACAAGGATCCTCAGGCATTTGTGCCAACGCCTTTGGACTCCCTGGTGGAGGGTTTCAGCTTCTGTTTCTGTTCCTCCCTTTCTCCCTCCTTCTAAGGTCCTCAGGAACTCTGGGTAAGGATTCCTGCCATCCGGGTAGCTCCAGTCTGACCTCATCTAGGCTACTTCACAGACCTTATAGTTCGGTTGGCAGACTCCCCGGACTTGCTTTTCGGCGGGAGGATTTGCTCTCTCAAAGATTCCACTCCACCTTACATTTGCCAGTTTTATTGATGAGACTGTTGAGGGCGAGTCTTTCTGAGTCTGTTATTGCAGTCTACGTCCTAGGCCAGGGAGCCACAATCAGCTAAAGTGGGATCACTTTTGGTAATCTTATGTCCGCTGGTGGGGAGCTGAAGTCTTTGGTCCTTTTTTCTTTGTCCAGGAGCCAGGTTTTTCTCAGTCTGGATTAGATCAGACTCTTGGTTTTTTTTCTGAAAGGTCAGATATTTGTGCTTCTTTTCTTCCAGTGGCCCTGGTTGTCCTTACTCAAGTAAGACCGTTCTTCTAGGGCAGGACTCATGGTGTCACTCCTTACTGGCTTTTGTGATCCTTGTTTTTGTTTTTTTGCCTTATTATTGAGGTACCTTAGGTTCCTCCTTGAGCCTCTAAAGCAAGTTCGCTTTCTTGTTGCAACCACTTCTACTTGCAGGGTTCTGAGCTGGCTGCTTCTGCGCCAGTCTCCCTTCTTGATTTCTCACGGAATAGGGTTGTTCTTTGTCCTCCACCTTCTTTGCTTCTAGGGTGGAGTCCTCCTTTTCTTGTTCATGAGGACATTGTCTTGCCGTCTTTTTGTCCAGAACCTGAGCATCCTCATGGGCACCACGCACCGCCAAGATGTGTTCAGGCGGCTGGATTGACTAGCTCTCACGGAACCGTTCTTTGATGCTCTTTTGTGATTTCCAGGGAACTCTAGGAAGGGCCTGTCTCTTCCAGGGTATCCATCTCTAGGTGGATTCGGTCTGTCCTAGAGAGCTTTACAGTTACAGGGCAGGGATTCGCCTTGCCGTGTGATGGCTCATGCGACCAGGGCTTGCAAAGTTGTCTAAGTTTTTTCCCTCCCTCTGGGACTGCTGTTGTACATCCCATGGTTACTGTGTCCCCCAGTGAAATATTGTGAGAAAAAGGGATTTTTGTGTACTGGCCTGTAAAAATCCTTTTCTTGTTGTTTCACTGAGGGACACAGGTCCCACCCGTTGTATTTATTTATACGGGATTTTTTTTTTGTTGGAATTCTTTACGAATTTTGGTGGTTGGCTCCATATTCCTGTTCTTGGACTCTCTCCTACTGCTGTGGTACAAAACTGCCTGAGTGCACGGTCAGTGGGGAGGGTATAGCCTGTGTGGGCAGAGCCAACTTTTTCCATTTCCCTAGTGTCCGCCTCCTAGTGGCCAGGTCTATACCCATGGTTACTGTGTCCCCCAGTGAAACAACAAGAAAAGGATTTTACAGGTGAGTATACAAAATCCCTTTTTTTTTTTTTTTTTTTTTCCCTCCACCTTTTATTTTTATCACAAAAACTACATCCTATATTTTACGTTTTTTGAGGTCCTAAAGTTTAGATTTTCTATTTTTTAGCTCTGACATCTGGAGTTTGGCTTCAGTTTATACACAAAACTACAATACATGGCTGCATCTAACATACAGGGGATGCAAACATACCCAATAGGTCAGTGGTCTGGGATTAATAGGAAACTATGGACACGACAACAAAGTATGCAGAACAGACACTCCCAAGGCAGTCTTGCTCAAAGTGGGAAAAGTTGACACATATTTTACTTTTGAGGCATCGATGATGTTCCTGTTTATGAAAAATGTTTTGGCACAACCATGTCATTAAACTCAGATAATTGTCTTAGATTTTTTTTTTTTATAGCGTATAATCCAGAGCAAGTTTTTATGATATTCCAAAAGTTTTTTGGGTTTTTTTTTTTCTTTCCCCTCTCCACACCACCCCCTCCTTTCCAAACATTCATTTCCATTTAATGTGCAAACCAAAAGGAAAGCTGAATGCCAGAAGAACCAGTGCTTATATTGCAGATAACGTATGACTGGGAGTGGCCTGAATCATGATGACTTGGTGTAAGGCTGCGTTCACACGGGGTTATTTGGTCAGGAAAAATCCTCTTCAGGAAAATTCATGTGGTGTTTCTGCCTGAAAAAAAAAAAAATCAATGGGAGGGGGAAAATCCACCTGGTGTTTCTTGAGGTGTTTTTTTTTTTTTTGTCAAAAACCGCTAATGGTTTTCAGCTTCCCATTGACTTGTATTGATTTCCTGAGGTGGAATCTGCCTGAAGAATGGACGTGTCGCTAGTGGAAAATCCGCTAGCAGAATTTAAAAATAAAAATTACATAGGACTGTATTGTGAGGCGTTTTTTGGTCAGGATTTTGAGGCAGATTCCTGACCAAAAAAAACACTGTGTGAATGCAACCTAAATAGGACTTTACAGCTGGTTTGAGCAATACCAATTGAAAAAGGGGTAGGAATAGGATGGGATTGGAGGGTGAAATTATAGTGCTACCTAGGGCTCCACCCCAGTTTATTTCCTCAATTAAAGGTTATGTGATTGGAACTAGAACCCAAGTTGATCTGTATTCACGGGTAGTTGATAAGCTAATCCTTTAATTGTCCCACCATGGGGAAATTCAGTGTGTTACAGCATCATAGATAATACAAATGCTCCACGGTAGAAGCATTATAGTGACAATAGGTACAGATAAAAATAGTAGTAGGACTATTACAACTTAAGGATCTTTCAGTTATCTGTATGGAATGATGTCTACTTAGTTTGGTGATGGTTGTACAGCCTAACGGCAGCAGGGAGTAAAGACTTCCAATAGCGCTCATTGTCACATTTAGGGTGAAGTTGTCGGTCACTGCTATTCCTGTCTCATGCTTGGGATGGGAGTTATTCTCCAGATCCATTCTCCATTCTCACCACGGACAGTATCCTTCTGTCACCCACCACCTGTACTGGGTTCAGGGCCCTTCCCAGGACAGAGGTGGCCCTTCTAATCAGCTTGTCAAGCCTATTCCTATCCCTGGTTGATTTACTACTTCCCCAGCAGGCCACTCCAAAGAAGATGGCCAATTCCACTAGAGTTGAAAAAGACCCTAAGAAGTGTGCCCTGGACTCCAAAGGCCCTGAGCAGGTAGAGGCTACTGTTGGATTTTTTTTTGTACAGTGCATCCATGTGATCTGTCCAGTCCAGCTTATGATTGAGGAACACACACACATACTTATATGTGTTGACTATCTCATTGCCCGTCCCCTGGATGTTCACTGGTTTTAGGTACTCTGTGGTGTACCTAAAGTCTTGTGAGCCCCCGTTCATACATTTGTCCGAAGCTTCCTTCCTAGAGCGAATTCTTGGTGACTGTTATGGGTGCTGCAGTGATATCTCAGATACTTGAAGGGGATACAGCTGAGTTACCCACAACTGCAGTTACCAATAATACAGGGAGTCAACAGTGAAGTGCCTAGCACGTAAGAATACTGTGGCAGTGTAATATGCTCCACAGTGCCCCCCTCCCCAATAGCTGGCGTCCCCTCCCACACACCACATCCTAGCACCACCCGACTTGTCTTCAGCATCTTGCCTGCTCCTCTTCTGCTTGACGACTGAGGTCAAGTGCTCTAGACGTCACTGCTTGGGCCCCAGTAGTGATGGTGGGGGAAGGGCGGGATTTGTGCCCTGAGTCACTGGCAGGAAGAGCCCCAGAAAGGATGCGGAGTCTAAATTTTTTTTATTTTTTGTCATCTCCACTGGTCTGGCATTAACTGGAAAGTGGCCTGACAATAGCTGTACCCCTTTCCATTAACAATATGTATAGTGGTTGAGGAACTATCATGATGGTCCGTGTCCCCGTACCCCTCTGGTCTTTGTCACACCCTCTGCGACCCCAATTGTTATACCACTGCCTGTACTATGAGGGCTGGTTTTACTTTTACAATGATTGCTTGCAATTGGACAGGTAATACTAATGAACATGAGACAGGAGGGCAAAATGGGGAGTGGATCCCTCTGCTGAAGTCTCTCACTGTAAATACCTGCAGAATCCAAGTAAGTAATACGGCCCCTTAGTCATGGCTAATAGTAGGTTACAAACAGTAAGTATATATAGCAAACTAAAACAATGAAAGGACACTCCCGTCTACACACACAGACAGACATAATTAGGTAACAACAGGTTGCAAATGTGTGTCGGACATAAAGAGACAGAAGACATGGTACAGAATAAAAATGATTGTTTCCAGATTTATCTGCACAATGTATCTCCCAATCCTCTCTTGAAAATAAATATAGAGTATTAAATCTTTCTAACATGCCACTCTCTGAAACATGCTACAAATTATTAGATAAGGGTCTGGGTTTCGTACTGACCAAAAAATTCTATATTTTTGATACACTATTGGATGCAAATAAATTTGTAAGGTCTTTAACCGTCAAACGACACTTCTTTACTCAACATGAAAGTAAAAATACAGAAAACAACATAGACATAACCACAAGAAATGAATTTGATAAATTAAGTTTTCAGGAACAAGTCTGTTTAGTTGATATGCAATCCCTATAAAATATTACCCCAGAAATCAGGGACATACGAAGTTCCAAAGTGTTCATTTCTAATCCCAGGTACTATCCCATATCGTCCAGAGTACCAGCCCTGGAATATTTCCAAAATGTGGTAGAACAGGACCTTGTTAAACTACATAGTAAAAGACGCATACACATGCAAAACCTAACTATAGAAGAGAGGAATTGTCTGCAGGATTTACAGGATGATACCAGATTAGTTGTGAGAATGGCTGACAAGGGAGGGAAGGTGGTTGTCCTTAATACTGTAGACTACGGAGATAGTGTACAGGAATGACATTACAACATATGAAAAACTAACATCAGATCTGACTAGGATTTACTCTAACAACCTTTTTAACATTCTAAAAGAAGGTGTAGAATTAGGTCTAATTACTGATAGGAGATGGAGTTTTTACATGTACAGGACCCTGTTACACCGATTTTTCACGGTCTACCGAAAGTGCATATGGACAAGTTTCCACCTCCTCTCAGACTGATTATTTCAGGGATCGACTCACTTAGTGAACGAGTGAGCTCCTGGATTGACACTGTTACAGCATTTGGTGGTCAGAACTCCAGGCTTTATTAACCCCTTCCCGACATGCGCCGTAATTGTACGGCGCATGTCGGGTCTGTAACTATGGCGACCGCCATAGCCGCCGGGTGTCTACTGCTTTAAGCAGTAGCATTAACCCCTCCGGCGCCATGGTCAAAAGCGCCGGCGCCGCCATTTTGCCCGGGATCGCCGGCTCCTGGAGCATGATCCAGGGCCGACGTCACGTTGCCATGACAGCCGGGAGCCTTTACAAGGCTCCCAGGCTTGTCTGCAAATTCTCTCTTTTGCAGGCTGGTCTATGCAGCCTGCAAAAGAAAGGATGATTTTTTGCAATGCATTAGCATTGTAATGCATTGCATTAGTGATCAGACCCCCTGGTGTTCAACACCCCTAGGGGGTCTAATAAATCCAAAAAAAAAAAGTATTAAAAGGTTCAAATCACCCTCCTTTCCCTAGAACACATATAAAAGTAGTTAAAAACTGTGAAACATATACGTTAGGTATCCCTGCGTCCGAAATCGCCCACTCTATCTCCTGTTTGGTAAACGCTGTAGCGGGAAAAAGTCAAAAGTGCCAAACCGCCGTTTTTTCACTGTTTTGATTCTGATAAAAATTTGAATAAAAAGTGATCAAAGCAATAACATTTCCCGAAAATGGTAGAACTAAAAAGTACACCCGGCCCCGCAAAAAAAGACGCCCTATGCATCCCTGTACACTTACGTATAAAAAAGTTACGGCCGTCGGAATATGGCGACTTTTAGAGAAAAAAAAATTAACACAGTTTTGGATTTTTTTTTTAAGGGGTCAAAATGTACATAAAACCATATAAATTTGGTATCCCTGGAACCACACCGAAACACAGAATACAGGGGACATGTCATTTTGGCTGCACAGTGAATGCCGTAAAACCAAAGCCCGTAAGAAAGTCGCAGAAATGCATTTTTTCTTCAAATCCACCCCATTCTGAATTTTTTTTCCTGCTTCTCAGTACATTATGTAGAATAATTAATGGTGGCATCATGAAGAAAAATTTGTCCCGCAAAAATTAAGACCTCATATGGCTCTGGGAGCGGAGAAATAAAAAAAGTTATGGGGTTTAGAAGGAGGGGAGTCAAAAACGAAAATCAAAAAATGCCATCGGCAGGAAGGGGTTAAAGACACAAAAGATCTTCTACGTATATTCAAAGATTTCACCTGGACTTCTGAGCACAAATGGTTAACATGTGACGTAAAGTCCCTGTACTCTTCTATCCCCCATCATGTAGCCATCTAGGCACTGTCTTATCATCTGCACACCCACTCTAAATACTCCGAAGATTTTAATGAGTATATTATTACTATTTCTACTGTATCCTCTTACTTGCTTCAAGAACCTGTAGAAAATTCTGCAGATGGAAAATACTGTGAACAAGCTTATTTATTTACTTTCCATGACTTCTAGGTTTACCTCTCCTCCGTGCTGTACTTTCCTACATCTCCTCTGTCTCCAACTGTACTTGCTCTATGTTCTGCTTTCATAATCCAAGTCTCCCAATCCAGTTTCCAAGAACTCTCTTGAGTTGCACCAATTCTCTGGAATAAGCTATCCTGGACCATCAGATTAACGTAGAACTTTCAAACATGAAAACCCACATTTTTAGGCAGGCTTATCATATAACCTAATCTAATCTCCCCAAGATAATACTTCTCTGTTTACTTTGCCCTTTTACATTATTTATTGGAAACCTGATGGCTTCACCTAACAGTAACCTCACAACCCAAGGCACTTCATATCTGTAATTCAGATGTCACTTTATTTGTGTTTCTTCATCTTACAGTGTACAATCACTTTTTCCTTTTGTGTAACCCCTTCTTCCTCCTCTCATAGATTGTAAGTTCCTATGACTAGGGCTTTCACTACTATATACAATACTGTAAATTAATTTATTAGTCTGTTATATTCTATTTTGTCTGCATGTGTACCCTCTATTTTATTAAATGCAGTGGGATATGTTGGCGCTATAAAAAAATATTAGTATGGCGTTTCTTTACCATAGTAAAGCCATTCCTGAGTACTGAGCATACACTTTTGCAATGCCTGGTAGATGTTACTGTACCCCAAGACATTGCGAAGACAATTTTCTTCATTCACAATGCTAAGGTTTAAAAAAAAAAAAAAAAAAAAAAAACTAAACATAATTACATTGCATTATATAATTTTAGAAAAGTAAATGTACATGTGTCAAAAGATTTCTTAAATAAACATATATGTTCATATAACAACGATAAATAAAAAGCCCTTCTAGTATAAAGAGTTCTCACAAGACTGTCCCTTGAGCACTCCCAGCCTAAACTCATATTCACAATATATTATTTTCCATAAATTGTGATTCCATGAGGTGTAACGATGAGGATATAATCCTGGAAACATTAGGCTGGCTCGATTTGTTCAATAAAAAGTTTCTCTAGTGTTTAGCAGTAAATAGATTCCTAGATCTTCAGTTGTTTGTCCACCAGGAAAGAAGTCCCAGTCCAGGCTCACTTATGGACCCCTATGGAATCAGAAACATAAGCCATTATTATCAATAATAATAATAATGTCAATAAAAAAAAACCTAATGTTTCATTCACAGATATCAAGCCATTCACCATACAATTTTCACACTTACAATAAAACCTAACAAAAAAAAAAAACAACGTACAGTAGATTTGCATTCAGGGCGATGTAACTTTTCTCAGACAACCATTAGTAACTTAATTGATAGTGTTCCAAGGCATATATGTGTATTTTTACTTGTGGCAATCATACTCAATACTAAATAAGTCGAGACGTTTTCCTTTTTTTTTTTTTTTAAGCATTTACATATCATTAACATGTCTATCGATCCTGTGATTTCCATAATTCCGAGATGTGTCCTCCTTGGTGTTGCTATTTTAGTGTTAAGCTGTGTATTTGTTGAAAGCAGACAACATGGCATCAATTTCAGAATAAACGTGGCCAACTCCTTGAACCCTCAAATCAGGTGACTGGAGGGGTCCTCCTGGTGTGTCCTCTTCTGTTTACCAGGCACAGGTCTATGCTTTTTGTAGGAGTTGTGCCTGGTACTACATCCCACTACAACCCTATCCCATTTACAAGGGTTGTCTGGTAACAAGAAATTTAAAACAAGTTAGTCCTAACCATAGGACAGGGGGTGACTTGCTAACTTGTGGAGTTCTGACAGCTCGGATGTACATCGATCAGAAGATCTGATGGTTTGGGCTCTTTTTACAGACTGGTATGGCTGAAGTAGTTGGTCGTAAATGTCTGCCAGCTCCATTGATTTAAATAAAACTACCCAAGATAGTTTAGTTTCAACTTTTTATGACACTCCCATTAAAATGAATGGAGCAGTGGCATTCAATTTCTGATCAGTCTCTGCAGTTCTCGAGATTGGTAGGGCTCCCAGCGGTACCTTCTTATCTTGTGGATAGGTCATCAGAAAACCCCTTTATATAGAATGGTGGTGTAGCAGGCGCAGGCACCATGAAAAATTCTGTGCTTGTTAAACAATGAAGAAGAAGGAAAACTCTGTTACCCCACTTAGGCAGCTGGTTGTGGGTGTTGTTGGATCGCCTGTACATTTAGTCACTTCAATATCTGTAGTGTGGGGTCAGGTAACACTCCCATACTCTCCACATCAACTTCTGTTATGGAAGTTAGACGGGAAGCTTCCATAAGAAACAAATGCTGACAGTTTTTTTTCCTCATTGTAACATTAGTTCAATTATCTTGCCCCTTACCACTAGTGTGTATGGTGCTTCTTTGCGCTGGGTTTCCTCTGTAGCTGTGGAAGAGGACTCACTAGCACTCGGTCCAGTTGGAGAGGTGTCTATGAAGGTTTCATCTACAACACGGAACCGGATATCTTCCCCAATATCCATGTACAAGTCATGAGCTCCTTCCTCTGTTTCATACTCCCAAACCCAAACTTGTTCGGCCTCATCACTGGAGTAATTGTTTAAGGGACAAATACAAGCCATTTTAGAAACATTTAGAAGGGTTGTCTAGGATGAGTTGCAACACTGGTCCTGGAGGAAAGCAACCATGTTTTCCCTTGGTATTTAAGCTAACCCCTTTAAGGTAAATCAACAGAAAATGTAAGTTTAGCTGGAAACAATGCTGCAGATTTGCCACAAATAGTATACATGTATACTTTTCAGACACTTTGCTGCAGATGCTCATGAAATGTACAAAATAAGCCGATATGCTGCAGGTTTAGCATTCACACCGCAGGTCGACTTCTGTGTGGTTTTTAACAAAGTGTGGATAAGTGTGGTTTTTTTCCCGTTCTTTACTGAAATGCCTATACGTAAATGTCCTCAAACCACAAATATCACATTTTTTTGTTATATTTTCTGAAAAGTAAACCCATACAATTCAAAGATGGTGAACTTTGATTTTCTAATGACTGTATATCTATGTAGAAAATCTAGAGCTCTGTGTAAAAAAAAGCTCCAAAGTAATATTAGAAAATACTAAGAAATGAAGGAAAATTACAGACCCAAAAGATGTCAGTGCCATTACAGGTGGAGATTTCCTATAAAAACGGGGCTAGTTGTAAAAACTTGTCATCTCAAACCTATTGAAATTTCTCAAGATCATTCTTTCTCATTGCTTATGGTGACTCTAATCCATGCTATATGAAATAATCAGAGTAAGCGACTCCTAGGAACAGATTCTGAGTACATGAATATTACATTCCTATTTATACATAAGGCAGAGAAGGTTTGGAAAGGATACAATTTAGCCGGCTGCTGCAAGGACTCGGGTGGTATAACGATATCATCAAAAAAGCCAAGAGATACTGAGGAGAAATAAGAATGAATTAGTATCCTGCCATTTCTCAAAAGACACAAAATAAGACAGATGTCGAATGAAATAGCTGCTTACAGCTACTTCCTGCCAAGAAAATCCATTTCTTCAGGGAACGCAATGCTTACATAAGACTGCCAACTACAGAAAATGACAAGTACACAGAATATTTGCCACAAGCATGTCAAATATAATATCTACTCTGAAGTCTACATACTATTAGGGTGCATTCACACGGAGTTTTGTGGCGCTGTTTTTGGCACAAAACTTGTGTGAAGTATCAGCGCTGTAAAACAGAATCCCATTGAGTTCAACGGGTTCAGTCTTACGCGCGCTACACATTGAACTTAATGGAAGGCTTTTTTTTTTTACCCATTGATTTCAATGTGTGTTACACATGACACATTGAAATCAATGGGTAAAAAAAGCCTCCCATTGAGTTCAATGTGTAGCACGTGTAAGACGGAACCCATTGAACTCAATGGGATTCTGTTTTACAGCGCTGATACTTCACATGAGTTTTGTGGCAAAAACAGCGCCACAAAACGCAGTGTGAATGCACCCGGAAAATCTCCCAGCACGCATGTCCAAGGTAAACCCCTGACCATACAGATTCATACGTAACCCACAGATTCACATGTAAAAGCAGCCATCAGAGATAGAACTACATTTTTTTCCAGAAGAGTAAAAGAGAAGTGCAAAGTTTGCAGCAAAGCAAATAAATAATACACACATTATTTATATAGGGAAAACATTACTGTTCTGCATGCATAGAAAGAAAATTAAATGCGTTGTCCAGTCCTACTGATGAACTATCCTCAGGATAGGGCAATGATAAGAATGTAGCTTTCTGAAGGACCTGAGACACTAGAGTACCATGACCTTCACCGTTTCATTCAATGTAATAACAGCCTTTTTCCATTCACTCTGCAGCCATTTTTCATTGTGGACTTTATTTTTGTGTTCATACAGTTGTGCGGGGCCTTATTTTATGCATGAAAGAATAAAAAAAAAAAAAATGGAGATCTAGCAGTCCATGAGTATCTCAAAAGTAAAAACTTAACTTTTATTGTATCCATATTCAAATAAGTATGCAAAAACACCAACAATTGGAAGGAAGCATAACACTGGCTTACGTGTTTCGGAACCTAAAGTTCCTAACTAAAACAGTAGCATCAGTAAGGAACTTTAAATTCCGAAACGCGTAAGTCAGTTTTTCTTCTTTGTTGTATTATATTGCCCTTGACCGAAGGGTGGGGAGTCTGGTACAGGATTCCCTGTTGGTGAACGATCGCTGCTATCAGCTGCATGTGCAAATGCACATACAGCTGAAAACTGTCAGTGGATGCCGCGGTCTGTGGCCTACACTGACTGCAGAGTGTGACCTCTGCCCCAACGCAGGCATGATAACGCAAGTCATCAGCGCCTGCAGGAAAAAGAAGGACGACGCCCAGGTGCAATTCATGGGACTTCAGGTAAGTATAATACTGTGTGTTTGTGTGTATGTATGTATATATGTATGTAAGGAACTGCTGTGGAGCATATAATACTGTGTGGATATTATGGAAAGGGCCATATTAGGCACAAAACGCATTGTGTGCTGTTACGTAATAAAGAAGTTCTTTTATTCATCCCTGGGTGAGCGCTGGTCCTTTCGCCAAATCTTTGGATTAGGCTGGTCCTATTTGTTCTTCACTTCCATGTACCTGTGACGTCTTTCCAGCTGCTTCCTTCCCCTCTCCTTTCTTGGACATTGGGATTGGTGTTATAACGCATACAGGTTGTTGTGACATCCTTACAACTCGCTAAGGTGAACAGGCATTTTTGTCTGTACTTATTACCGTTTATACAGAAGGTAATACACAAGGATCGGCTCGGTGATCTCCATTTGTATTTCGCACACTTACCATGAACTCCTTCAGGGCTACAGCCTTTGATTTTTCCCATTAGGATCTCATCAAGAAAAGGATGAAAGACAACATACCGGAAATGGACTAAAAGACAAACAAAAGAACAAGGAGAAATCAAGCACTTAACTACTGCAAATACAAAAGAAGGAGAATTGTCAAAAATATGTACGAAGGAAAAAAAAGAAAGGAAATGTTACCAATAGCAACCATTTACGTTGCATTTAAAAAGAGGACCTCAGAAAAATAAGATCTGGCACTTTTGCTTTGCCTTGAAATTCTCTGTTGAGGCAACTTAAAAAAAAAAAAAACCAAACAAAAAAAAAAAAAACCAAACAGTGACAGAAAGATTGAAAGCCTATATAGCCTCACCAGCGCTCACGGACGGACTCTACATGACAGGTTTCCGTCTTCTGCATGCAGAAGACAGAAACCTGATAACGGAGTCCAGACGCTGGTGTGAAACCAGCGTAAAGCTGCTAGTTTCGAATAGCATGCTCCCATAGGAATGAATGGGAGCGGCCGGCGCGCAGGGGGTTGAGCGGCAGGACAATAGTCCTTTCTCATGTCTAACGCATGGAATTGAAACAATTAAATAAAGTTCATCAAAATCTATCTATGAATCAGGAGTTCTGCAGGCAATGGGAGAAGTTTTAACCTCAGCCATGAGCTGCAGTGTACATATTTTTTCTTGTATAGGACATGCACCTGTACACAGACAACTGCTTGTAGCTGGCGTATATTTCAGTTATCATTTGAGCCAGTAAACTGGAGAAACAGACAGTAAACTAATGCCCCCATGCCCAGTCGATGAAAGTGGCGTGGGTGGAACAACAGAAAAAGTTGCAAATCTTTGCGCAAAAAAAACGAATTAGATCGGGGCCCCACGGGCCGGAAAGGCCGCGACGGAAACACAGCGGGAAAAATCGTGGCGGTTTACAGTACTTGCAAAGTGGATGGGATTCATGCCAATCCCATGCCCACTTTGCGGGGAAAAAAATTGCAGCGTGGACACGGTGCGATTTCCAAAAACCATCGGCTTTCCCATAGATATAATTGTAAAAGAACGTCCGTGGAGGAAAACTTTCTGTTCAAAGTGCAGTAGGAAGAACAGCAATGCGTTCACGCCGCGGTTGTTGCCGCAGGGTTTTAGCGCGGCAGTTCGGGCCCATGGGGCTCTGGCCTAATTGTGGCTTTATTATGTCTTGTATGCCAAATAACTGGGGTGCAATGCATAACAAATCTGCCCCTTAGAGTGAGCTCAAACTGCTTAGAAATTCTGCACATTTTTTGGCTCCTTTTTTGTCACACCAAAGTGTGACAAAAAAGGAGCCAAAAAATGTGCAGAATTTCTAAGCAGTTTGAGCTCACTCTAAGGGGCAGATTTGTTATGCATTGCATCCCAGTTATTTGGCATACAAGACATAATAAAAAAACAAATTTTTTTAGGCCTCCCACAGCCTTCAATAAATTTTGTGCACAGATCCTGCATTTTGTAAATACTGGAAAACGAACAATGAGAAATGTTAAAAATATTTCATTAACTAAAAAACAGTATTTCTATAATAAAGTACCACAATATTCAAAAAGTACCAAAAACAGGGTTGGGAGAAAGTAACCTATACCCTTCCTCTACTGCAAAAAATGCAACCAACTCCAAGCAAAGCCATGATGACTTCTGACAAACTACCGTATATACTCGAGTATAAGCCGACCCGAATATAAGCCGACCCCCCTAATTTTACCACAAAAAAACTGGGAAAACTTATTGACTCGAGTATAAGCCTAGGGGGGGAAATGCAGCAGCTACTTGAAAATTTCAAAAATTAAAATGGCCGGAGTTTTTGGGTGCAGTAGTTGCTTGGAAAGGGGAGGGGGTGTTTTGGTTGTCTGTCTGCCCCTTCCCTGAGCTTCAGGACTGGGTTTTTTCTTCCCCCCCACTTGGAATTCAGTCTGGCTGAATATAGGGTATCTGCAGTGCTTCTATAAACCCCTTCCCGACGGAACAGGAGCACTGCAGATCCCCTATATTCAGTAGACCGGGCACTTTCAGACACAGGGATACCTAATGTGTATGCGTTTCACAGTAATTTTCTACTTTTGTATGTATTCTAGGAAAAGGAGTGTTTTAGAACTTTTATGTTTTTAAAATCTTCTTTTTTTTTTTCTTTTGCACTATTTTATGGGAGATTCTATACATTAATATTGTGGCTGATCATAGACCCTCCCTCCTTAAAGAAAAAATTTATTTTTTTTTGCTGACTCAAGTATAAGCCGAGGGGGGCTTTTTCAGCACAAAAACTGGGCTGAAAAATTCGGCTTATACTCGAGTATATATGGTAGTTGAAACAAAGGGTCAGATTTACTAACAAAAACATTTGTCAAAATTCTGGTGCCTAAGAGCTGGTGCACATGCCGATAAGATACTGGGCTCACATGTGCGTTGGTGTCTCCGCAGATAATCAGTTTCTGTGATCTTTTCATTAGAACAGCTCATTTAAAAGACTCAAGGATTTCAATGAGTTTTTAAAACCATCCAAGGTGTGCGTTTGGAGCATTTCCACCATGTATTTGCTCTTGTTTGGAGACAAAAGTTGGATATGCAGAGCACTTTTGTTCCATCCCAAAAAAATAAGGATACTTGATGGACAGCAACGTAGAATGAAGATTGGGGGGATCCACCAAAATGGAAAAAACTTTTTTTTTGATAAATACACAGTGGAGATCCGATAAGACCAACAGCTTACGGTATGTGTTATGCAATGAATAGGTGATATAAACTTTTCAAGATTAGATTGAAAAGTCTATTGCTCTTATCCATCATAACCCCACTGGAATAACAGATGCAGACAGAGACCCCTTCATCTGAATTTACTCCACTGTGAAAAAAAAAAAAATGATGGAAGCTTTCTTTTATCCTGTTTGTTTACTTCTATAATGGAAGAGAAAGTCCTACATGAAGGGTGCTCCATCTGCATCTGTCATTCCAGCGTCCTAAAAGTCTGTTGCTCTCATCCAATGATGGATAGGAACAGACTATACAAACTGATGTGAACTTAGCCCAAACTTTTTGTGTTGATTCATATTAGGTTAGCAAAATGAGGGGTAATTCTGTGGTTTCCTTGGTGCTGGGGTCTTAGTGTTGTATGTCATGCATTTTAACCACCCACTTGGCTAGCAGACCCTAAATTTGCATCAATACTAAGAGGGCTTATATCTTTGGAATGACTGAACAGATTTGGATAAACAAAACATCAAAATGCTCAGGGTTAAGGTGTCTTATCAGATAATTCTCCTACTGACAGGTCTTCTTTAAACTACAGATGCACCACATTCATCATCCAGTATCAGCCAATGCAATAAATCTCATGAATTATCAGATTGCCCAGTCTAAATATTAGACAATATTAGTAATTATGCCGCATAGAGAGACCAAAGACGTGAAAAGAGACTTTTTCTCTGGCACTTTCCTACAACAATTCACAAAAAGGCCTTACAAATAAACAGGCACATGTCTGCTGTTTTCTATTTCATTTCTAGGTTATATTCAAGCGATTTTTAGGTTGAAAGATTTCATTATAATAGCAAAGTGCTGCAACCAAACCCTCTAAAAGGAGAGAACAAGGCTAACATCTAAGACTAACCTTTGGTGTGAGAAGCTCCATCACCAGGAAAGATGTAGGAGTCCTCCAGCTTCGTGATGTCATAGAGGCAAATGCAGAGGCCCACGTTATACACAACCTGGTTGAAAAGAGCATTGTGAATACCATTTATTGTGATGTCAAACTAAAGGCACCGATATCTCCGTCACCGGGGTGATAGTCTACTGGTAGTCTGCCATGAACTGACCAGAAGCAAAAACTCCAAAACATCAATTTTGGAGCTTCTGATGGAGAAAACATGCTGGATATTGCCTGTCTGCTTCACCACTGATCCACAAACACACAAAGGTGGCACAATAAATGCAGTGAAGTGTGCAGTAAATATTTGCCTAAAAGCTAACAGCTGGTTACAGTAGATTTTGGATACCCTTAGGCCAGTGACACACAGGGGTGAGTTAGCAGTGGTTTAGTCAAGGCAAAACAGAAGGAGGCTAACTGGCTGCAATGTACAGTAGCAGTGTAGTAAGTGGGATTTGAAGATATTCCATCCTGGCACTGGACTATGGGTTCTGAAATTATTACTATGTGTTTAGTCATGGTTTTCAACCATGAGCCAGCTGCACTGGGGATTGAGAGTCACAGTGCGTAAGGGCCTGTACTGTGCAGCCTTAGACTAATACAGTGATTTACTGCCATTTAGGGTCACTTTTTCACATGTTATAGAAGTCAATCAAAAGTTTAAAAACTGATGATACCAGATATATAATATATATATATATATATATATATATATATTGTAAGCAGATGGCTGGTCAGGTAATGGAGGGGGGTGTACAGCTCACCCAGACTACTAAGGTGGGTGGGAT